>NW_023494798.1:30294778-30894778 GCF_904425465.1 Colossoma macropomum | reverse complement strand
GAGGAGGCTAAACTAACGGGATTAGAATCTCTCACGGAAGGATGGAGGTGGAGGATGGACTTGGACCTGATTGGCTCTGTAAAACTTTGTACACAAAGTCTGGCCCTCACTGAATGGATCTCGGTAGAGATACCTAATGAACTCTTAACATATATTCAGTCTACCTTAGGCGTGTACAGTTGTTGCAGTACAAAAAGCTGAGTAGTGCTGCGTCCACTTTACTGTATTTGTGCTGCAGTACTTCTAGAGCCTCTTCCACTGAGCATTTTAAACTTAGTCTCTAACCACCTCCACTCAGCCTGCACCTGTTTTACTTCATTTTTTAACTTTTAGTATATTTTTGGTATGTTTTAGTTATGTTGTAGCTATTGTTTCACTTTTTATTACTCTTTTAATTTTTTAATGTATGTTATTATTGACAATTTATTGTCTTACATCTTCTATTGTCTCTATTTATTTCATTAATTATGTTTTTTTTATTTATTTTATTCTTATCTGTTATTTATTATGTTACTATATCATTGTAATTTTTATGGTTTATTGATTTTTCTACTTTTTTACTATTAAATTTACTACTACGATGATTATTATTACTTTTTAAGTATTTGATATGATTTTACTATCCAGCTTCTCAGTCCCTGATTTCTGAATAGGCTCGGCTACGTTGCAAATGAGGGTCTCCCTCAATGTATTCTGAGAGTAAATAAAGGTTGATTGATTGCTTGCTTGATTGATTGATATTGGTATTATCAATACTGTAGCCCAGCATTTCTCAAACCTTTTTAGTCTACTATCCTTTGGGGATAGTAAGTGCCCCCAGTTTGAGAACAGCTGTTGTTGGTCAGTTTCCATAAAGCTGCTCTTGGGCCAGTGTTTGAGGTGGCTCTGCCTAATGGTAACAAAACATGCTACAAAATAAATACAGTAAATTGAATGCAGTGCGCCTGCAGTGCAAAAAGCTAAGCAGTGCTGCATCCGCTTTACTGTATTTGTACTGCGGTACGTCTAGAGCCTCTGCCACTGAGGTTCCATTGGTGTAAAGGTTTATGTTAATTTTTGTTTGGTTCTTTTCTGGCTGGGCAGATAACTGCATGTTTGAATCACTTTCAATGACAAAATGTCATGTAAATCTGTCTGCTTGTGATGTCATCCAAACAACCGATAGCAAGTCCGCTAAGTTTTCAAATTCATCCATTTTATAACGGCTGATGTTAGCTGCAGCTAATGGCTGACATTAATACCTAAGTTAGCTGTTCCTCTTAGCTTTAGCTGTAAACTATACTGTTAGCTGTAACTTACCTTTACTTTTTTTTTTTTACAGTCTTTTCCTATTTTCTTTATTCCCCACCTGGCACATACACCTTCAGCCTCTTACTGTCTGTGCCTGAATTGTCTAGTTAATCCTTACATTAGCATCTCTGTTAATTAGTAGGTGGTTGCTGCTAGTAGCTTAGAGTTTTTCAGTCAAAATATATTTCTAGTAAGTCCTAATGTCCTCTTGAGGTGTCTTTTAGTCTTTTAAATATCTTTTATTTTTTCACTTATAAAAATGTAAGTTTGTTTAGGAGTTCATTTGCTGATCTTTGTATTCTTTCAGTCAGTAGAACTAACATCATACTACACTGGAATGCATTTTAACTGCACTGAACTGCAGATGAACATGTACATCTAGAATGTAACATGTCAACATTTTAAATTTTAAAACAAATTATGCAACAGTTAGTTCTGGCCACGAAAGCTGATTGGTTGAGATGCGTTCTAACCGTGCTGTTAGACTGGCTGGAAAGAAAAAACGTTAATATCGATCTAGCAAAAATTGACAAAACTGAGCTAAACTTGATATTGCGGCAGTTTTACGACTCAGTCCGATTTGGTCAGACTCTGAAGACGAGACTACACATTTGGCGAATGGTATTCTGCCATTTACACTGTGTCAAAATTTCTGGATGAATGGACCAATAGAAATAGTCCAACATGACTTAATAATATGAATCAATATGACTTAATAAATTCTTGTAACATTAACTTACATTAAAAGCCGGAATTTTTTTTCTTTCTAGCGTAAACTTACCACTTTGGAGACCAAGGTTTCATTCAGACAGTGAGAATATAGTATAAGCTGCATCATTTAATGCACTATTGAATAAAAAAATGATGGAGAAACAGTTTTCAGTAAAGTTCTTGTAGATATTTTAGACAGTTTAAAGTAGAATTATTTTACATTAATTGTTGTACAGGTCTCTCTTCAGATCAGGAGTGAGGAGCTCCAGCCGGATACCACCTGGCCTCTGAGACCAGGTTAATCACCATGTCTTGAGTCAAAGCCAAGAAACAGCACATTAGCTCGTTCACCTTTGGTCTTACAGTGTTTGCTTCCAGGCGTCAGGCCAGCGGTCAGGCATCAAAAATCATCGGCTGGGTGCAAGAACTGTTTTGACTTTGTGTCTTACACTTCCATTTCATTAGGATTGTGCACAGATGCAGACAATTATCAGCCTGTTTCTAAGACTGTACACTATTAAAGAGGAATTCCACCAATTTTTCTAAATATGTAATGATGTAAACAAAGTCATTCAGAATGGTTTTGTAGGTCTTTTCTTTGGTATTGTAGGAGTCTTACTGACTTGGTTTACAGTGGTGCGACAGGAGCCAGAGGTCACAATGTATACGATAGTTATATTTGCTATACAAAACAGCCAGTGTCTTCTGGGTTTTCATATGAAATGTTGATGATTGTAGAAAAAGAAAACAATAATAATATCATTTTGTGTTATAACTTCCTGTGCGGGAGCTTTTAGAGGCAATTAACCCTTTGTGTAATTAAGTCTGGTTCCTATCACCATCACTGTGAACAATTCTGACTCGGGAAGAGCGGAGCATTTCACATCAGACCACTCTGAATGACTTTGTATAACTCAACCATTTAATTATACAGAAATTTTGACAAATTGGTGGAATTCCCCTTTAAAGATCACTGCTATAGAGATGCTAAACAGCAAAACAAGACTGTTTGTCAAGATTTTAGGATATGAGAGCTAGAGAGAAGGAGGATGCTGCATATGCAAATGCGCTGTGGAACTCAGATGCGGAGCCTAATGTGAATATTTTGAGAATAAAGGAAAGCTGTGCATGAAATTATGCCCTATATGTCACTGTCAAAGCTAGGGATATGAATCATGCAACACAGTCGTAAGCAAAATCAACTCAACAGCAGTTGGTGCAATCAGAGCCCTGATCAGAGCAACCCTGGAGAATTCCAACCAGACTGAAATGCTGAGCTGTACAAAATCTCCCTAAAATGACTAAATACACTCCCTGGCTGCTTCATCAGAAACCCTTTCTTGTAGCTCCACCTTGCTTGTGTACGGTTACAGACTGCAGCTGATCTGTTGATGCACAGTTTGTGTTAGGCGTCCTCTAGTCCTTCATCAATGGTCTGTTTCGGACCACAGAGCCACTCTTCACTGGATATCTTTGGGTAGGTGTTTCTAATAAAGTGGCCAGTTAGTGGAAGTATAGGGTAGGTGTTTCTAATAAAGTGGCCAGTTAGTAGAAGCATAAGCTGTGTTTCTAATAAACTGGCCAATTAGTGTACAGTAAGTACAAAGTAGGTGTTTCACATACAGTGGCCAGTGAGTGGAAGCATAAGGTATGTGTTTCTCATAAACTGGCCAATGAGTGTAAGCATAAGTTAGGTGTTTCTAATAAAGTGGCCAGTTTATGAAAGTATAAGGTATGTGTTTCACATAGAGTGGCCAGTTAGTGAGAGCACAAAGTGGGTCTTACTAATAAAGTGGCTAGTGAATGGAAATACATGCTAGGTATTTTACATAAAGTGGCTAGTTAGTGGAAGTACAGGTTGGGTGTTTCTAATAAAGTGGCCATTTAGTGGAAGTACAAGGAAGGTGTTTGTAATAAAGTGGCCAATTAGTGGAAGTACAAGGTAGGTGTTTCTAATAAAGTGCCCAGTTAGTGGAAGCACAAGGTAGGTGTTTCTAATAAAGTGGCCAGTGAGTGGAAGTACAGGGTAGGTGTTTCTAATAAAGTGGCCAGTTAGTGAAAGTACAAGGTAGGTGTTTCTAATGTAGTGGCCAGTGAATGGAAGTACAAGGTAGGTGTTTCTAATAAAGTGGCCAGTGTGTGGAAGAATAAGGTTGGTGTCTCTAATAAAGTGGGCAGTTAGTGGATGTACAGGGTGGGTGTTTCTCATAAAGTGGCCAGTGAGCGGATGTACAGGATAGGCCGTGTCTAAACTGTATGGTCCCTATCATTCTGAAAGCAGACGTCTTCAGCAGATGACTCCACATATTGGATTAAATGTAACATTAGGCAGTACAGCGAGTAGTTGCGCTGCACAGAGTGGATGCCAGTTGTTGCTAATGTGATAATGCTAATGTGTCTGATTGGCGGGCGAGACTGCAGCTGTCTGTGTGGCCTGGTCTGAGGGATTAGGCAGAAACATGGCCGACGAGGCTGAAGTCTAGTGTCAGCAAAACAGAGGATGGATCATCCTACACTGGCAGCCATGACTCTGACTGTGCTTCAGAAATTCCTTCTCCTGACTCTGTTGGACTCTGTTGGTTTAGTTTTTCCTAATTTTAAATCTTTCTAATTTTAATATTGACTTTTACCACACTGAATCTTTTAGCACTTCAATTGTCTTCACTGGCCTAGTTTAGTTGTAGTCTTTTATTTTTTATCTATTCAGGAAACAGCATGGTCAGTCAGCACAACTTTCTCTGCCATATATCCCAGTCATACCATTCATTAGAATAACCCTTCTAGCTGCACATAAAAGCTGCACATCTTAGCTCAAAGCAGACACTTTCAATGTCTAAAAATATACCTGGAATTAATGCATTCATGACTAAATTCATGTTGTGCATTTGTGCCAAACAGCCCCAACATGTAATGGGGATGGAACTTCTCATTTAAACTAAACCAGAAATAAAAACAATTAAAGGCAACTAAATAACATTTTTGAATCAACTAAACATTAAGAATGCTTCATTTATTATAACATTGGCTCGCACTGAAGAATGATATGACAAATGATTAACACTGGGTGACTTTATAAATTTAAACCGTAATTTGAACGTAATTAAAAAAACATTTACTACATAAATAGGTTCAAAGTTACAGTCAATCCCAGAATTAAAGAACGCAAAAGATGCAAATTGATTTGGTTTTATTTAAAATATTCTTTAGGAATGCCAATAATTTTGCCCCATACGTTTTTGAACGAATACACTTCTTCTTCCATTCTTAAATTAAAACATCGCTCTTGTAGGCCTGATTTCTATGAGGTAAATAGTAAGGCAATTTTTCCAAATATTTTTGAGGAATGTTTGAATTGTTATATGTACTGTTATTTTGTATGATTGTTTGACAGTTTTTTGAGTGTCAATAATTCTGGTTTTAGTGTATATTATTTTTCATGTTGAGATTGACAGGTATCATCAAATGGCCTATAGCTTAGACACGAGAACAGCTTGTTGCAAATTGAAGTCTAATGCCTATGTCTAATGTAAACAGTAATATAGTGTATTAGTGCTTTGTAATGGTGTTAGTATGTTATTTAGCATTCATGACGCATATATAAAATAATGTTTATAAAGAGCCTCATCTCATTAACAAGTCCTTCATGAAAACACTAAAATGTGCAACAATGCAGGGAAACTACATGAGCCTGACTGGAAAACATTGGCCCAATTTTATAAACCCCATATATTATATATATACGTGTATAAAACATACTTTTAATATAAGTCAGTGGAACCTGATTTTTTTCCAAGTTGTTTATATATATATATATATATATATTATAACTAATAAGCTCGAAATGCAGGTGCTAGAGCATGTACAACCTAAAATCTGCACTGCTGTGGCCTCACAGGGCCTGAAAACAGCCTTTGAGTCCAGGATATGTGGCTTATTATAAAATAAATGCTGCTAATGGTTTGGAGACAGCAGGCAAAGTCATGACAAACTGACATTAGGAAAAGCCGTCCGGCGGTAATTTAGATATCAAAATGATGACTTGTTGAAATTATTTCACATGAATAAAAGGACCAATTATGATGAATGCTGACGTAAATACAATGATTTCACCTGTCACATTGAGTACGGGTAACTTGTAAACAAGTCATTTTTAGACAAGATAAAGACACACATAAAGCACTTTCCCACATATCGAGATTCATTTTCATTTTTGTGCAAAGATCTAGGAAATCTAAGAAATTTGTCTTTAACGTTCTACCCGGTCAAACACACACACACACACACACACACACACACACTCACTCTAAATCTCATTAAACGATAAGAAGCTGTAATCCTGCCAGCTATAAGCCTGTGAGGTGATGAGGTGAGGAAGAGTATGTGCTGAAGAATCAGTCGTGTGACCCTTAAAACTAGCACAAGAATTAGATGGAAGATATGAGCTCAGCCATGATGAATATGAAAACAAATATTTAATAATTAAAATAATATTGACCTGACATTGTCTATTCATATATCACTGTTGTCAGAAAACCTCGTATCTCCATTTTTGACATTTTTCAGTTTTTGACACAATTGGAAAATACATGTTGCTCTTTACATTGTAAATTTCATGATGAAGGGACTAAAAGAAATGACCTAAAATGATTTGGAAAAAACTCTGGTTCCATTGACTTACATTAAAAGTAAAGTAGGTTTTTCCTTCTCCTGTAAAGTTTTCTTCCAACAACAGCGCTATACTTTTATCTATAATCTCCACCAATTTCTCCTTATACTTTTTTGATGTTATTAATGTTGTGCATTTCTTTTTAGTTAGAAAATCTGAAAGTGATTTTTTTATTTTCTTTAAAAGTGAGTTTAAGGTTTCAAAATACTAGAAAGTTACAAAATTACTGTTTAAATAAAAAAAAATAATGACATTACAATTATAAAATAGAAAAAAGTGCATTTCCTGTATTTTAGATGGTTGTTTCTAAGGTGTTGTTAGGTGGTATTTTATGTATATTTATTATTAATTGTACGTATGTTATGTTGATAGGCATTTTAGCTAAGGTGTCCTAGGTGGTTACTATAGTGTTACTAGGCAGTTGCTGTCTTATCCCAGGTGGTTGCTAACTTATTGTTAGGCAGTTGCTATGTTATCTTAGGTGGGTGCTAGGTTGTTGCAGTTCATGCTATTCCAGGCGGTTGCTAGGGTATTTTTAGATGGTATTCCAGGTGGTTGTTAGGGTGTTGCTAGGTGGCTTAGCATTCCACCATTTATTCCTGTAGGAAAATATCTGACTTTAAATGGTTCCCTTGTGGAAACCATTCGTCCAGTCAAAAGCTATATAAGCCCACAACTCACAATCAGACTGAACATACTGAAATTGGTTTGGGGTCAATATTTTTAGCAGACAAATATCAGAGAAATAGTATGAAAAAGAAGAAGAAAAATATAATATAGACAACAACAGTGTTTGGTCATTACATAATCACTAATTATAGCTGAAAAAAATAGGCATAGAAAATTCTCACAGGAGTGTTTTTCAAAAATACAGTGCATTCAAATGTTTGGACACACCTGATTGTATGTTTTCCAGTTTCCTTAAAGACATTTTATCTTATGGCTTCTGCTTAAAAAATCAGATTTGACAAATAGAAATATTCAGATTAAGTATGATTCAGATGTATGAATTTATGTCCAAAAGAATATGAAACAATAATTTGAAACAAATAACAAAACTACTTTTCTATTAGGATTTTAGTGAAATTTAGAGTTGGAACCATCATATCACGGAAGAAAACCTTGTATCTCCATTTTTGACATTTTTCAGTTTTTGACATAATTTAACAGTGCCTGTTGCTCTTTACATTATGTGTAAATTTCATGATGAATCGACTAAAAGAATCGGCCCAAAATGACTTGGAAAAACGTCTGGTTCCATTGACTTACATTAAAAGTAAAGTAGGTTTTTTCCTTTTTCTGTAAAGTTACTATTTTGGAGTTACAAGGTTTTCTTCCGACAACAATGATATGATCCTTATTACTGTGTTTGTTGTAAAAAGTTGATTAGTGGAATGTCTGTCAGTGTCTTTTAGAGGTGTTGTGACGAGGCAGGCCAGGTTTACTAAAGCTCTGTTTGATAGAAGGTCGATATTTTTTATCAATTCCATATTATTTGTTTTATAGGGTTGATTTCTTCTTTATAATTCCAAAATTATTAAAACAGAAACTGTTCTGTGAGGTTTAGGTGTCTCCAAACTTTAGCCAGTAACATGCAACATAAGAGCACTGAAATATTTTCATGTCTCTTGTGAAGAAATGAAAGATTTGCCCATTAAACTGGAAAGAAACAAAAGGAAACAAAGTCCCCATTCATAGACAATCTTACATTCCACTTGTGCAAAATCCTAGAAGCACAGACCCTCTAATCATATACTCTTTCACTAATGTGAAAGGCAATTAGACCCTCGCTAATGACCAAGTTCTGAGGGCTATAATGGGCTTTTAATGAAATGGGAGCTTTTTAAAGCAGTATGGACCACAAACAAAGGAGCTAATGAACGAGCCTCCATCTCTCAATGCCAAACTCCGTGCTGCACGGTCACATGGGAGCGCCGTTTAAATCTCCATCATCTTCCTTTTAGCGAGCTTTAAAACAGTGCCATTTTCCTAGCCGAGAGTTTGTTGTTTGTCGAACTGTTAAAAGTTGATCTGTCTCTCTCTCTCTCTCTCTCTCTCTCACACACCCACACACAAAGTTTCAAAATAGTGCAGCTGTCAATGTGACACTCATCTATCACCCTGTGTACTTGAATTCCACCCAAACATATGTACATCCACTCCAGAGTGTCTGGAAATTGTCTTGAGGAATCAAATCAAAATCCCCTTTTGGAGACCAAAATACTGCAGGCAGCAACATTCAGAAGTCATTAGAAGATGATGCAAGTTATTGAAAGCTTGTCATGAATGTTGCAGTGAATTGGTCATGGACTAAAGAGGGTTATATTACATTTTCTCACTCTTATTTTCCAAAAAATAGACAAAACACGATGACTGGAGACCAAGGCTCAGTCCCACTTCACCCCTCGGGCCTACCACTTACCCCTTACCCCTCCGTTATGCGCGTTCACGTCTAGTGGTAGGGTGTTCTGATTTTTGTTGAGGTAGAGGGGTAGGGCAAAGTGTTAGAGCTACATGGCCCTCCAAACAGAGGTTTTTCAGAGACTCACTCCAGAGTGTTATGAGGAAAAAAGAAAAAACAGCAAGATGGCTGAACAAGAGACCAAAGAAACCCACAAATGTGAGAATTTTCTCTGTTAAAGAATTATAATAACTTTTAAATTATCTTAGTTTAATGTTGTTTCAATGTATTATGGCATAAAATCACTAGTAGTATGCTAATGTTTTGGTAGCTAGCTAGCTAAATTTTCCATTCCACCTTAAATGGTGCAGCACTTACAATCTGGCGCCTCAGGCTTCAGAAATGCAGCACTATTTAAGGTGGAATGGGAAAATTCGAACAAGAAGCTGGAGAATATCTGACTTCAGCTTCATATCACTGAAGAATTAGGGGTGGGCAATATAAAATAATAATCTCCCACTTTGAAGGCATCTGATTCCCTAAATGTAACTAAAGCCCAGCAGTAAGGAGCTGAACTTTACCCTCCTCTGCTGTCACTGCAGACTGGCAGGGTCGCCTACAGAGCAGCGCTAGTAGCTGTTAATGAAGTAGTGTTCTTCTTTATTTGAGGGTTGTTCCATTTTGTAGGGGAAGATTTCAACCACTACAACTTGTAACTCCAAGGGGCAAGGAGAAACTCAAAAACAAGGGGTAGGGGTAAAAATAAGAAATGGGACTGGGCCCAAATCAGACAGAATATGCATCAACAGCGGTACACAGTATAACACAGATGAACAGAATATATACACACACACACACACACACACACACATCATCTAAACCGCTTATCCTTCTGGGTCGCGGTGGGGTGCTGGAGCCTATCCCAGTTGTCATTTGGTGGAAGGCAGGATACACCCTGGACAGGTCGCCAGTCCATCGCAGGGCAACCAGACAGACATACATATTCACACCTAGGGGCAATTTAGCATGTCCAATTGGCCTGACTGCATGTCTTTGGACTGTGGGAGGAAACCAGAGTACCTGGAGACACGGGGAGAACAGGCAAACTCCACACAGAAATGACCCCGGTCGCCCAGCTGGGAATCGAACCCAGGCCATTCTTGCTGTGAGGTGACAGCGCTACCCACTGCACCACCGTGCTGCACAAAAGTCAGAGAGCAAGTCAGAGTTGAAACAGCCATTAAGTACAAGTTACTCATTTTCAGTGTCAGGAAAAAAAAAAAAATCACAGAACATATATTTATCAGAAAAAACACACAAAAAAGACGCAAAAAAGACCTAAACAGCTGAATATTAAATCATTTTTTCCATATTTATTGTGTCCACTCTTTATCTTTATCACAGCTTCCATTCTTTTCAGGAGACTCACTTTCAGTTTTTTAAAGAAATCTGCAGGGATATTTTCCACACCTCACCATTTTCTGCTTCTCACAATCCCAAACAAACTCAGTGATGTTGAAGTCTGGACCTGGGGTGGTCAGTCCATTGTTCAGCTTCTTTGTTTGATGTGTCCGTCTTTCTCAGTGAGGTTCTTCTTGACAGCTACACATCCTTTCAGACCCATAGCGCTGAGTCGTCTTCTCACAGTGGAAGGATGGACAGAAACACCTGAAATACCTGATTTTTCAGATCTGAAGCAAGTCCCATCACAATGTAGTAGCTTTTGCCCCGCCTCTAAAATGTTTTCAGATTTTTAATGACATCACCATTCACGCGTGGGCAGGTGAAAAAGAACATTAACTAATTATATCAGGTTTCACCGTACCTTCCCACCACATTCACCACCCACCACTCCTACTTATAGGGAAGAAAAATGGTCAGATTGCCCCCTGTTGTTTACATTTGAAACAGTTTAACAGTAAAATTACAAGCTATACAACGTCATGTGCCATGTCCCCCATATTCAGTTTTATTGACACTATGTTGGTGATGCAAATGATAGAAATAGTTTTTATGAATGTTCTCAGAAAACTGCAACCACAAGAGGAGTTGGCAGTGGCGCCGAGTCATCGCTTTTGTAGTTTGATTGTGTTAATCCGTTATGAAAGATTCCCCCCATGGCAAAATGAATGCTGATTCAAAATGATGTGAACGTAACCAGCAGATGGTCTGCATTTTCATCCCATAATCAAGAAAAACGCTCAGCTAACTCAGAGACTCTGCCGGATGCTGTGACATACGTCATGGCGAGCAAAACAAAATGCATTGTGATTTCTGATTCACATTCGAACATCACTTTTACACAACTTTCTCCAGTGATGTGCTCAATCAGCCAAGACATGTTTGGTGTCTAAAGTTGGCATCTTTAGTTTTGCACTGAAGCTGCCCACATTGAAAAGAAATATATGGATATACACAGATCAGGCATAACATTATGACCACCTCCTTGTTTCTACGCTCATTGTCCATTTTATCAGCTCCACTTACTATATAGGTGCACTTTGTAGTTCTACAGTTACAGACTGTAGTCCATCAGTGTCACTGCTGGACTGAAAATAGTCCACCAACCAAAAATATCCAGCCAACAGCGTCCTGTGGGCAGCGTCCTGTGACCACTGATGAAGGACTAGAGGATGACCAACACAAACTGTGCAGCAGCAGATGAGCTATCGTCTCTGACTTTACATCTACAAGGTGGACTGACAAGGTAGGAGTGTCTAATAGAGTGGACAGTGAGTGGAAACAGTGTTTAAAAACTCCAGCAGCAAGACCACTCAGACCAGCGCAACAAACACTAACACACCACCACCACCACGTCAGTGTTACTGCAGTGCTGAGAATGATCCACCACCCAAATAGTACCTGCTCTGTGAGGGTCCATGGGGGTCCTGACCACTGAAGAACAGGGTAAAAGGGGGCTAACAAAGTATGCAGAGAAACAGATGGACTACAGTCTGTAATTGTAGAACTACAAAGTGCTCCTATTGGATAAAAAAATTTGGAAAATATTTTTCCATATGGTTGTGAAGCTAATTTGGCTAGTAAGTAGCCAACAAACAAAAGTGCAGACACAATTCTGGCTTCATAATTACTACTTCATAATAACTACTACTGTTTTTAACTGTCATCAACTGTAGTCCAAGTTTATAGATAACAAAGGTAAGGTAAAACTTTCGTTACGTCGTGGTCTTACCAGGATTCGGGGCTGTGGGTTAGTTCAGTTGGCGATAAGTAGCGAGGACGAGGAACAAAAAAAGAGGGGAGGACTCGTCATTAGAGTTCGATGAAACCACTTTTAATGTGGAAAACACAATTGCTCCAGCTACTTGTTGCTGCAGGTTAGATAGAACCATAACACACTTTTGGCTGCTTCTTCCCTCTATTATTGCTCTTACATTAGTATGCAAACTGCACAGTGCTAATTTGTTGGGGTATTAGATCATTGGTGGGGTGTTAGATCATTTGTGGGGTATCCCAGCTAGCAAGCATATATTAGTCCACTGACATGACAGGGTCAGCTCGCTATCTGTACACCACTGCTAGTCCACCCTGGGACCACCCAGATTATTGTTGTGTATAGTTTTTAATCTCCTCAAACAGATTTTAAATGCACACAGCGCTTTATTTTACAAAACACACTAAGACCAATATTACAAACAACTGAGAGGAAAAAAAACAATGGACTGTAAGTGGAAAATGAGCAATGAAAAGTGGCATTTTGTCTAACACTCTGCTTAACCACTAGTGGGCCCTCTGGAAAACGCTGAGCAAAAAGCCAGTGGGCTGCCAGTTTGGCCATCAACGGGCCAACAGTGGCCCACTATCCTCTTGCTGTCTGGGATTAGATATTTGTGGGAGTATCTGCTCCCATTGCTTGTTAGCTACATTAGCTTTGCAGCTCCAGGGCTGAAAAAAGGGAGAATCCATTGCATCACTGCTCAATCATGATGAAAAAATCAAATCAGGCCTTTTTCGTGAAGGTGCATTGAAACTAATGTGATGTGTCATTGCTTTGTGTTTGAAGCATCACAAATATAGCTGCTTTCATCATTTTTACAGATCGAATCTGCTCTCTCCTCATTAAACAATTTCACAGTGTCAATATTCATGACTCTGCCATTCATCTGTAATTCACTCCATCATCTCTCCTCTTTCTTGCTTTCTCTCTAAATTAGATCAACAGCTGATGGTGTTATATTCCAAATATCCCATTACCTGTAGTTCTCAGTAAATAGCCTCATGTCACCTCCAATTTCTCCACTAACCTCCTCTCTCATGCACATTTTCCGCCCCCTCACACCGCCTGTGGCAGAGTTTACCGCGTTAAGCGGCCATTAAGCAGGCAGAGCAGGCAGTAATAAGGCATGCTTAGGGAGAGTTATGCTGTGTGTTCCTCTGTTATGGCAGCTGGATACTGACTCGTAATGGGCAGAAGATTACAGTGTTTTATTAGCAGCACTTTCAGGGCAGAAACCTCCACTACACCTCCCCTCCCTCGAAATCCATCTACTGTACATACCTTTAGCCTATAGTGCTTTGCCTTTAAAAGGCTGTAACCCTGAGTAAAACGGGGATATGGAATAATAGCTGAGATCATTTCACAGAATCATTTTCACACACATATTTAAGGTATGCATGCTTTAAACTTTTATGCCCAACTTTGACACATTTAAACATCACAGCACATGGATAGTGAGATATGTGTTTTTTCTTCAGTCTGGATGATTTTGCTGTTTGCACATTGTTAAAGCTAAAAAAAATACATTTGAATTTACTCGACTGAAATGTGCGCAACATTTTCACTGATCCAAGATGCAAGACTCAAAAAGAACTCTCTAAGAAGAACATGAGGAAGAACCATGAAGAGGAACCAAGACTCAGAAGGAGAAACTCTCTAAGAGCATGAGGAAGAACCATCAAGAAGAACCAACACTCAGAAGAAGAAACTCTAAGAGCATGAGCAAGAACCATCAAGAAGAACCAAGACTCGGAAGGAGAAACTCTCTAAGAGAACCACTGAGATGGACCAAGACTCAAAAGGAGAAACTCCCTGAAAGTATGAGGAGAACAAACACTGAGAAGATCCAACACTCAAAAAGAGACTCAAAAGGAGAACCAGCGAGCCAAGAGAGCCAAGACTCAAAAGGAGAACCAGAACACGAGGAAGAACCACTGAGAGGAATTACAGTAGAACAGTGGTTTTCAACCTGTGAGTCGCGGCCCCCCAGTGGGCCACAGTGGTACTGCTAGGGAGCCATTGTTTAACTGCAGCCTTGTTCAACAATATGTAGTAGGTGTAGTAATATACTTTTAACCAAAAGTTATTTTAAATATAACTAAGTATTGGTTTGGGTGCTGAGGCCTATCCCAGTGGTCACTGGGCAGAAGGCAGGAAACACCCTGGACAGTCCGCTAGTCCATCCCTGGGCAGACAAACAGACACACACATACACCTCGGGGCAATTTAGTGTCTCCAACTTGCTTGATTGCAGGTCTTTGGACTGTGGGAGGAAGCTAAAGCACCCAGAGGAAACCCACGCAGACATGGGGAGAACATGCAAATTCCACACAGAAAGGACGCTGGTCACCCTGGCCGGGGAATTGAACCCAGGGAATGGCATTACAGTACAAAGGAGCACAGAAGTTTCCCTTTAGTGCTTGTTGCTGTGAGATGACTGCGCTACTCACTGTGCTACTTTGCCGCCCAGGCTACATTGATTTAAAATGATCTAGCTGGTTAAATCTTTTGAGCTTTTGAGGTCAGTTGTGTGGACCACAAGTTAGAAAAGGTTCGAACCTCTGCTATAGAAAATAATGGCATTACAGTAGAAGGGAGAACAGAAGTTTCCTTTAGTCCGGCAGTGAGATCAAGCAGGCTAGTTTGACACTCTAGACTATCACAGTTATTTAATATCGGAAAATCTTCTTCTCAGCATGCTGGCACAGTCCAACATTTCCAGCTTATTGCTTCTTACTGTTTTATATGGCTGTTAGCAGGTCCATTAGTAATAATTAGAATACAATATCCTACAAAATGGCCTTGGAAATGTCTTGAATTATGCAGCTGTGCTCTAACTACCTGAGCTGATTTACTGCAGTGTAATTGTCTGAACAATCACATAAATGTGTAAATATGCTGCAATATCCTATTATACAGTCAGCTCCATAATTATTGGCACCCCTGGTGAAGATTGGTGAAAGAAAAAAATGTCTTAATGGTTATTTAGGTCATTCCCACAAAGAAAATAAGTAACCAATCAGTTCATTCGTACATTTTGCAGGAGATATTTCTGAGGAGATTAGATATAGAACACTCTGCTTTTACAGTGAAGAGAGACTCAAAGGAAAATAAGTAAGAAAACAGGAGGTTCCAAAACTAGAGTTCAAAAAGTGATTAAAAGCTACAGAGAAAATGGGGCTCCTAACAACCACCTGGAAGACCTGGTAGACACCAAAACTGCCCCCATCAGATAAACAGCACTTAAAGGTTCCATCTGTGTGAGAGAGGAGAAAATCAAGCTGCTTCAGATCTGAAAACATCCACAGGTGTTTCTGTCCATCCTTCCACTGTGAGAAGATGACTCAGCGCTGTGGGTCTGAAAGGATGTGTAGCTGTCAAGAAGAACCTCACTGAGAAAAGGAGATGGACACATCAAACAAAGAAGTGTTTTCGCAATTTAGTCTCTGGGACCGCGGCACGAGACATTGTCTGTCTCGGTTTCAGAATCGTTACAGCTCTACAAAAGATTCTACATTGAATATTAGCACATTGGCAATTCTGTATTACGAATATACCAGTGTGTAACCAGACATATGCCCCCATTTTTAGGGGAAATTCGTAAAGCATTGTGTAACTTTTATAGACAATGCACAGTACTGCATACGTAATTGATTCAACACATCTCTTTTCAGTGCACATCTGTGTAATCGAAATACACAGAATAGAGGTCTGCACTCTCGCGAATGACAGGACCTGCCACAATTTGCGGTGAGAGACTAGTTTTCAGTGTTCTGCACAGGAGCGGGCGGGAAACCAGCCCACTGCAGGTGGGAGCAGGCCGAAACACGCATGAAGAGAAATCCTGCAATTAATGAATGAGGTAGAACGATTATTAAATCATATATATAAACAACATACAATGATAACAGTAAAACAGTTAAAATGAATGAAGTCATTCTAAAGAATTGCAAAGCAACCAATCATGTGAACAACATGCAAATTCTTAAAGCTTACAGAGATGGCGGAGCCTTCAGTGCGACGGCCACAGCTGCCCAGCAAAACACCAAAAATAACCGCTCTGTGGTTAAATTCCTGCTTTGTGTTTACTGGTAATAAATGGCATCTGGTGAAGTTACTTCATAGTGAGCCTGATGACCATGACTGCTGTGTTATTTCAGCAGAGGATAATGTATTTGTGAATAGACTGTTTGTCTTGATGGAACTGTGTGGGCGGGATTGGCGCAAAACGTTTCGACTGCGGGCGGGAGCGGGACAAATGATTCTGATTTTCTGCGGGAGCGGGTGGGAGCAGGATGAAAACTTGGGAAGGGGACTGAAAAAACAGTCCCACACAGACCTCTAACACAGAATCTTCACAGTTCTCATCAGGTTTGGTTCTGCTTGAAGGAATGGGAACGAGAGAGAGGGGGAGAGAAAATCTTGCATGGCTAATTAAGACATGCTAATTCTGCTTTCTCCTGAGCGCTAAAGTTGTCTGGAATCAGACAGCAGTTCCTGTCAACACCTAAAGGAGAAAAAAAACATGGCAGACGTTACTAATGGCAGAGTGGGATTTAATAATGAGAAATGTATTCCTAAACACTCTCTCTCTCTCTTTCTGCCTCAAATTTAGAGAAGTTTACAGTTGCCATCTGTTAGTGATTTATAATTATACCCTTATTCAAAGTATATATCATTTTCAAGACATTAACATTCATTTGTAGGAAGAATTCTGCCAAAATAAAATAAAAAATAAACAGAAACGCTGGCTCCTCTGAAGTGGACTGCACAGCCGTGCTCTTTGAGCCTTATTTGCTTTGGCATGTTTTGTTCCCCGAGACTTTTAAACAGGGCGTCTGATTTCTCAGTGGGGTTGTAGCAGTAATTAGAGGGGTTCTGGGGCATTTCTCTTCTGCTTTGTGTCCCTCTGTTCTTCAAAGTCTCCTCTTTTTTTGTGAAGGCCCTTACATCTGTGTACTAATTAAAAAGATGACTGTTAAACACAGGAGAACGGTGTTGTAAGGAATTGGGCTGCAGGCGAAATACAAATGCATGCAAACCTGAGAGACTCCAGCATGCTGTGTTGTTACAGTGTAATAGAGAATATTCCTCATTTTTTAACATGAAAGAGTCCAAATGAAATATGTAAACACTGTTAAAGTTCTGTGATGTCACAAAAAACAATGTATTTATATATGTCTGCCTACAGACCATGGAGGTTGTGTCGTAATTCTGTAGTCAGCATCATGTCTATAGTACGGTCTCTAGTGGAATGGAAATTAGGTTGAGCTGTCAAACATTAAGCTTAAACTGCACCCCTGTCTATCATGGCCATGCGGTGAACAGTTAGATCTCACTGTTCTGAAGTGTGTCCCAAAGTCTTAGTGTGTAATATTCAGAATTGTCACTACTGAAACACAGATTTTATGCAATTAAGTAAACTTTTTAGGTTTTTAATGGAAAATATGATGATTTTATGTCTGTACAGCTGTTTAAAGCTATGTTTGCTGGTCATGTACTGGCTAGCCTTTTTGACTTCTGCCCAAAATAAGCTCAAATTGTCACTACCGAAACAGTCACTACTGAAACATTTGGTAAAGTTTCGGTAGTGTTTTGATTGTTTTGGTAGTGACAAAATGGAATGTTCAATCATTTATTATAATAAAATTAACATAATTAAGGTAAAGTGTCACTCAAAGCAAAAGGATTTAGTCGAAAGTCCAAGACAGTTAAAAGTCTGAATAGAATGGAATTGGAATTCTGGAATTCTGATATGTGCCAATATATGGCAAAATATATGACAAATATTAGCATATATGTATTTCTCTTACATTCAGCTTTTATTGGCCACATATGGACAAATATGTGACATATATAGAAACTTATTTAAAATGGGCTATTTTTAAAAACGGGGCATATATTGCCTGAACATATGCAAACATATATGTATAACACATAGATTTAACAATATATGATGAAAAACATTGTTCATACATGGATGGCATATATTACTTATATAGGCTGGCTTCATTTTATTAGTTACATTTAGTTTAATAGCTACATAACTAAACTTTTAACATGTACATTGTAAGCTATGCAATAAATTTAAAATAACATTTAAAAATCAAATCAATAAAAATATTGTTCCATACATTTACAAATATTGTATCATACATTTAAATAATTAAATATTAAATTTATTACTAAACAGATAACAAAGTAACATTTATTGTACAAGAATGTATTCAACCATATGTCAGACATATATGTTTGATTCATGTGTTATGTATATGTTTTCACCCCTGTATAAGACATATATGTTTAGATCCATATATTAAGCATGTATATCAAATATTAGATCCTTAAACATATGTACACAACATCCATGTAAATGTATTATGAAATATATGCCTGACCCTTGATGTATGTGCATACATGGCCGTATATCAGATTTCAGTATGGTAAAAAGTTGACCTCTGCCTGTGTAACATTAGTTATTAGTGTAACATATTTCACTGTACTATATTTACGTCTCTAGCTTACCAACCAACCTGGTATTAAAAATTAGCATTCAGTAAGTGTTCAAGATAAAATGGCCAGTGAGAGGTACAAGGTAGGTGTGCTTAATAAACTGGCAGCTCAGGGCCACCTCACTCATTGCAGCGTCTTACTACTGTATATTATTTTATTATTATTATGCTACTATGAAACCAGTGTGCCTTAACCCTTGAGTGGTGTTCATGTGTTTGTTACTCAGTGGTCTGCTGGACCCACCACATTGTAGTTTTTTTTAAATCAATACAGCCATAACAATTTATGTACAAATACCAGATGTTTAAAATATCACAAGTGTCCAGCATAGGGCTCTCCTTTAGCAGCTGTAGCCAGTCAGCAGCCTGTCCATGTTGTCCATCTTCACACACACACACACACACACACACACACACACACACACACACTAACAGCAGGCCATGTAGGAGGAGAACAAAATGAAGGACACAGCACCTCCACACTTTTATTCCCCTGCAGGTTCACCCCAACACCACATGTGTAATATGAATGTGTGGGGGGGTGAACAGTGTGAAGTTACACACTGGTTGAATAGTAATGAATCACATAATTTTTTCTTTTGGTAAACATTGAAAATGGGTCCCACTGACCTGAACAGCACACAAGCGTTAATGTGCCATAGACATGAATGAGAAGCCAGATTTACGTAATACGTAATGTCTTCCTCTTCAGCCTACCCTGCTCTAAAAACCCTTTGAGACCAGGATCCTTTACACAAAGTTCCTAATATGGGAAGTTACACATAGTGTTTCAACAAGGTCTGTAGTTTTGAATGAGACACAATCCTGGACATCCAATCAGAGCAGAGCTCATTTCCATATCCATAAACAGCCTGTTTAAATCTGAGGGAGTAAAAGAGGTGGTCATATAAAAATGAATTAGGACTATTTTTAGTATATAAAACCAGTTTCCCAGCAATAATCCTGGAGTACCACATCACATTACTCCTTCTCCAACATGCCCACTTCAGCTCAGGAAAGACTTAATTGGCTGATTAGTTAAATCAGGTGTGACAGAGCAGAGAAATCACTAAATTACTCTCACACTAGGACTGCTTCACAAAACCACACTAATATTATAGGTGGGCAAAGAATAAAATGCAAAAAAAGTGTAGGATATGGCCCCTTTGAAGGAAGACAAAAAGTAAAGGACACTCTCTAAATCTGCTGACCCGCTTTTGTTTTATTTATTCTGTCTTTTTTCTTTCCGCTTACCACGTCTGACCCATCATGTCTTTCCAGCTTCCTCCTTAGGGAAGCTTTGTCTACTCTTTTTTGGCCTCACACAGCCTAAAAACGCTGTCTGAGGGGCCTTCAAAAGTTCTGGGGAAACTATTTGTCTTTAATGTGACCCCTTCTGATGTTATGAATATATTTACTCCCTGATCTTTTGTTGCTGGTTGAAAACTTTTTTGTTTAGCCACTTTATTAGAAACGACTATCCTGTACATCTACTCACTGGCCACTTTATTAGAAACACCTACCCAGTACATCCACTCACTGGCCACTTTATTAGAAACACCTACCCTGTACATCCAGTCACTGGCCACTTTATTAGAAACACCTACCCTGTACATCCACATACTGGCCACTTTATTAGAGACATCTACCCTGTACATCCACTCACTGGCCACTTTATTAGAAACACCTATCCTGTATATCTACTCACTGGCCACTTTATTAGAAACACCCAAACTGTACATCCACTCACTGGCCACTTTTATTAGAAACATCTACCCTGTACATCCACTCACTGGCCACTTTATTAGAAACACCCACCTGTACACCCACTCACTGGCCACTTTATTAGAAACACCTACCTGTACACCCACTCACTGGCCACTTTATTTGGAACACCTATCCTGTACATCCACTCACTGGCCACTTTATTAGAAACACCTACCTGTACACCCACTCACTGGTCACTTTATTAGAAACACCTACCCTCTACATCCACTTACTGGCCATTTTATTAGAAACACCCTGTACCTCCACTCGCTGGCCACTTTATTAGAAACACCTTAAAGCATTGTAGGTGTACAGGTACAGACTGTAGTCCATCTGCTGTTGTACAGTTTATGAGGCTCCTTTACCCTGTTCATCAGTGGTCAGACCACAGGACTGCTGTTGTCCAAATATTATTCTTCTCAGCACAGCAGTGACACTGACCTGGTAGTGTGTGTGGTGCTGGTACTAGTGAATTAGACACAGCGGTGTTGCAGTGTCTTACACACATCGAGTGTATGAGTGTATTAGACACAGTGGTGTTGCTGTGTCTTACACACATTAGTGTCACTGCTCACCTGTATAATTGCTGCAAGATACAGGACTGTCACCGAGAATTTAATTTAATTCCTTGAGCTCTTTGTTCACGTTGTGTTGTGAGGCTCTTCTCTTTCATTTAGTCTCGGCCTGTTTGCTCTCTAGTTGGTGAAATGTGTTTAAAAAAAAAAGCAAGATATTTAATTGTATTTTAAAAACATAGGCATTTATGGACATTTTTACTTTACTAACTCCACTACTTAACGGGTAGCTCAACCAGCCAGTAGACATTTATGATTGACAATATTGACAACTATTTAGAAAAAAAAAAATGTTGTTGTTTTGTGTGATTCAAACAGTCAGAATTAACCAGTTGTTTTTTTTTCAAGCATTTCACTGTGTGATTGTTAATGGGATAAAGTAGTAATGTGCAGCCAGTTAATTAGCAGCTATAGACTTGATGATGCTTAATACTGTAATAATAATGGACAGTTGACAGTTGCACGAAAGATTATAATGTACGATACATAAATAAAGGTCCCACTTTCTATTGTGTCTCTAAAAACTGTGTAGTTACACATGAATAACATATGCAACAGCACTGTAACTACTGATGATTTGGTCGATGTTAGGAAAGCTGGCAGATACAGTGTAAGTAATGTCTTAATGTAAGTTATTATATACTTTTACTGCTGGAAAACCTCTGAAAAAACTGCCTGATTACAAATGTAATTACATTTATGTTGTTACCCTTGTGTAATTATATGCAAGAGAACAACTATTAAGATACACTTGTGTAAGTATATAATGAAAAACTGAAGTTGATTCAATTACATAAGGTGTATGTAATTACATTTAAGGTGTACATCTGTCATCCATCTTATCATCGGTAGTTACATTGTTATTGCATATGTTGCTCACATGTAACTACACAGTTATTAGTACTTGATAAAAAGTGGGACCAAAACTTCTGATAAAAACTGCTGTTCCAGTCTGATTACACATGTAATTACATTAATGTTATTACCCTTGTGTAATTACATGAGAGAACAGCCTGTTACAACTATTAAGATACCCTTGTGTAATTACATGAGAGAATAGCCTGTTACAACTATTAAGATACACTTGTGTAATTACATGAGAGAATAGGTTGTTACAACTATTAAGATACACTTGTGCAATTACATGAGGCAAAACTGAAGTTGATACTCATGTATAGTTACATAAGGTGTGCTTCTGTAATCTATCTGTAACAGTGACTAAATCATTAGTAGTTACACTGTTGTTACATATGTTGTAACTACACAGTTATTAGAGACACTTAAAATAAAGTGGGACCTAAATAAATGTCCTCTGGAATGGTTTAATTCACTGTAGTTGTTGATTAATAAAGTAGTAAAACCAGTTAATTAGCAGCTACTGCACTGATCAGATGAATAATTGATAAGATTAATTATAAAGAGTAATAATAAAAGCATTATAAGGGCATTGTGATACCTATTCTGAGGGGTTGTCAATATTTTATTACTAAAACTAAGCAATTGTATTGCTGTGAAATGTGTAATTTATGTGGAAATGATCTACACATTTCAATGAGGCAAAGACTTCAGCGTACAGTATCATGCTGTACTGAACATCAGCTGTCCAGCTCACCTTTTTGCTTGCGCATGAATAAAGCCCACTGAATCGATAAATGCCAAGGAGTATTTAGGAGGGAGAGAGAGAGAGAGAGCTGGGCATTAGGCCGTTTTACCCGTCTCCTCTTGCCCCGTCAGGCTGACTCACGCTGGGTCCTCAGCCCCACATCAGATGAATTATTGAATGGCTGAGTTCACTGTGGCAGGCAGAGGGAGTGTTGTTTAGCGCATGAATGAGTGTGAGTGACAGCGTGTCGGAGCGGTCAGTGCATTTCCAGCAGTTATGCACAGGGGGCACCAGCGGCCAGGGAATGGAACTCGAGCAAAAGCTTTACTTTAACTGCGCTCGCAGGTGCAAAAACATCATGATGCAAGAGGAGTTCAGCTAAACACAGAGAGCTGGTGGATGAAGCCAAGCACTGAAGAGCGCTCAGCTCAGCGTGCAGTGTTGAACGCACTAAAGAGATGAAGTGAGAGAAATAGAAGGTGCACTGTCTCTTGATCAGTCCTAATAAATGGTGAATGACCCCTTGACACCTGTCAGCAGCCTCCGAATTGAGATAAATTGACGGCTAATGAGCCAATCTGATAGTTTGAAATCAAACTTTTATCACTCTGGAGAACTCAGTACACTGTAAATGTACTCTGAGTTGCCAGTCTGTTAGCATACACCTGCAGTATTAATGCATTATACAGGTGCACAGTTACCAGAGGGGAACCTCCAGGGCCTTCTGGACCTTCAGAGGAGGCCTGATGATTTCTGGGAACTAAAAAATGGATGTCTGTACTTATTAGTTCATTTATATTCAATAGAATCATACTTGAATTTAAGCTGAGCAAATATTACAGTACTACTCGTTTCACAACTACATGCTAATAAGTCTGTCACAGGCTTCAAGTAAAACACAACGTCTTTTAGATGCTTCAGATTAATCTACATACATACATACATCATCTAAACCGCTTATCCTTCTGGGTCGCGGTGGGGTGCTGGAGCCTATCCCAGCTGTCATTGGGCGGAAGGCAGGATACACCCTGGACAGGTCGCCAGTCCATCGCAGGGCAGACAGTCAGACATACACAGTCACACACACACTCACACCTAGGGGCAATTTAGTGTGTCCAATCAGCCTGACTGCACGTCTTTGGACTGTGGGAGGAAACCCACGCAGACACGGGGACAAGAGGCAAACTCCACACAGAAATGACCCTGGTCGCCCGGCCGGGAATCGAACCCAGGCCATTCTTGCTGTGAGGCGACAGCGCTACCCACTGCGCCACCGTGCCGCCCTCAGATTAATCTAGAATGACCAAAAAAAAAGTAATAGGAATCGCCGTTAGCTTAGTGCTAAAACACTAAGAATTCCACAGGGATGCTAGCTGAAGCTAGCATTATCATATCGTTTTTTTAATCATGGTCTTGCATGTTACACAAAGAGACTGTTAGCTTTTTTTTCATGTCACTAAAATGGTGCTTTCCTGTCTCTACTGTCTGCATTACAGCTCTAATTTATAATGTTGAGTTCAGTTCAGTTTCCTGCTGCTCTGGATTGCTAGTTATCCTGCTGTCCTCTTTTCTTTTCTCCTTTGTTTCAGAGAATAAATGACAGCACACTGACAAGCTAGCTGACCGTCTGAAGGAGAAAGTGTAGCGGGCTTAAAGCCCCTCAAAACTGCTTTACACCCAAAGCTGTGTCTTAAAAAAACTAAAACATGGTCTCCGCCCTCACTCACTGAAAAGCTGTTTTTAGTTTTTGATAGGAAACCTATCAATACAGAGTGTAAATGCAATTCTTTATATATCTAATTATTAATAATTACGTAATTGTACAGCTACAGTGGGTCTCACTGACCGCATTATGTATACTGCACAATTAAATGACCACAGATTTTGGAATCTTGCCTCATGGCTCTCTGCACTTCTGTGCACCAGTTTTTATCAGTCCAGTGGGAAACAAACAATGGTTTGTCAAGCTAAAATCTAAATAGGAGCAAGAAACTGCCATCTCTGCACACAATTCTGAGCTAGATATACTCGATGGCCCCTTTCCAGTCATGTACAGGACAGGTCTGTGTGTTGGTGGATGCAAATTGCTTCTATCAGAACAGAACCTTGTATCACCAAAAAGGTAACTTTACAGGAGAAGGAAAAACCTCCTTAACTTTTAATGGAAGTAAATGGAGAAATATTTTTTTCCAAGTAATTTTGGACCATTTCTGTTGGTCCATGTATCATGACATTTGTCAAATTATGTCAAAAAATGAAAAACGGTCCAAAACGGACTTGAAAACATGAAATTGAGGTACGCACTCAGTGTTGACAGCCATACGATGCGGCCAGATCTCTGAGTTTTTCAGGCATAATACAGCTTTTCTGTAGATTTAACCAAACATCTCCATTTCAGACAGAAAGAGAGAGAGAGTGAGAGAGAGGAGAGAATGAGAGAGAGAGGGAGGAGAAAGAGTGAGAGAGACAGAGAAAGAAGGAAAAGAGAGAGAAGGAAAAGAGAGAAAGGGAGAGAGGAACAGAAAAAGACAGAGAGAGTGTTAGAGAGAATGAGACTTGGTGAAAGAGAGAACGAGACAGAGAAAGAGAGGTAGAGAAAGAAAGGGGGAGAGATAAAGGAACAGAAAAAGACAGACAAAAAGAAAGAATGAGACTGAGTGTGTGTGTGTGCGAGAGAGAGAGAAAGAGAGAGAGAGAGTAAGGCAGAGGAAAGAGGAATGCCTGTGTTGTTGAGCAGCTCTGGAGAAAAGATAAAAAGATCCATCCATTCATTCCTCCTAAAGCCCACTCAGGCCCAGCGCTCATGAACTAACGTCCATCAGTCCAGATCATCTGAACTGACTGCAGCGTAGAAAACTGCAAACTAACTCCTCCTCTTTACCGTAACAGAGCTGTACACTCCATTTTTAGGTAAACAGCAGTAGAAACTTTAAGGATGTCGTTGACAAAACAGGAAAGAGGCATAAACTGACCATCAAATCCACATTTTGTGTTTGATATATTTCTAATTTAAACTTGATGAAAAATTATTGTTGTGTGTTCAGTTTTGTGTAGTGAATAAGAGCATCATCATACTCTCAGGGAGTCATGCTCTTACTGAGTTTCTCCTGTGGAGTCTTGGTTCCTCTCAGTGGTTCTTCCTCATGTTCTTACCGAGTTTCTCTTTTTGAGTATTGGTTCCTCTCAGTGGTTCTTCCTCATGTTCTCACTGAGTTTCTCTTTTTGAGTATTGGTTCCTCTCAGTGGTTCTTCATGTTCTTCCTGAGTTTCTCTTTTTGAGTCTTGGTTCCTCTCAGTGGTTCTTCCTCATGTTCTTACTGAGTTTCTCTTTTTGAGTATTGGTTCCTCTCAGTGGTTCTTCCTCATGTTCTTACTGCGTTTCTCTTTTTGAGTCTTGGTTCCTCTCAGTGGTTCTTCCTCTTGTTCTCACTGAGTTTCTCTTTTTGAGTATTGGTTCCTCTCAGTGGTTCTTCATGTTCTTCCTGAGTTTCTCTTTTTGAGTCTTGGTTCCTCTCAGTGGTTCTTCCTCATGTTCTCACTGAGTTTCTCTTTTTGAGTATTGGTTCCTCTCAGTGGTTCTTCCTCATGTTCTTCCTGAGTTTATCCTTCTGAGTATTGGTTCCTCTCAGTGGTTCTTCCTCATGTTCTTACTGAGTTTCTCTTTTTGAGTCTTGGTTCCTCTCAGTGGTTCTTCCTCATGTTCTTCCTGAGTTTCTCTTTTTGAGTATTGGTTCCTCTCAGTGGTTCTTCCTCATGTTCTTCCTGAGTTTCTCATTTTGACTCTTGGTTCCTCTCAGTGGTTCTTCCTCATGTTCTTACCGAGTTTCTCTTTTTGAGTCTTGGTTCCTCTCAGTGGTTCTTCCTCATGTTCTTACTGAGTTTCTCTTTTTGAGTATTGGTTCCTCTCAGTGGTTCTTCCTCATGTTCTTCCTGAGTTTATCCTTCTGAGTATTGGTTCCTCTCAGTGGTTCTTCCTCATGTTCTTCCTGAGTTTATCCTTCTGAGTATTGGTTCCTCTCAGTGGTTCTTCCTCATGTTCTTTCTGAGTTTCTCATTTTGAGTATTGGTTCCTCTCAGTGGTTCCTCTCAGTGTTCTTACTGAGTTTTTCTGTTTGAGTATTGGTTCCTCTCAGTGGTTCTTCCTCATGTTCTTACTGAGTTTCTCATTTTGAGTCTTGGTTCCTCTCACTGGTTCTTCCTCCCACACATAATGACAGACAGATTTCACAGATTTTTGTCTTGGTCATCTTCCAGTTGCCACACCCAACACTACAAGATTTACTCAGAATAAAACACCTCACTCTTTGAAATGATGCTCACAAATCCATCCAACCAGACTTTTTTGTGTATAAACATGACTTTAGATTAATGACACTAAAAAATAGAAGTACCAGTGGAAATTAATGTTATCATATCAGTGGAATTTGCATATATCAAATTTTACCCTTACGTACAGCTCAATTCTCATTGGTTAACGGTCTTTCATGCATGACTTCAATATCGTGCTTCTTTTGAGAGAATCTGCGTTCCTCCCACACCACAGGATGTTGTCGTAGATATTGAATGTTTAATATTTATCATTTGAAATCAGGCTGGTCAGGTCTGTACTGTGAGTAGATTGGTGGGGTTAAGACTGGATTACACCCCCCCACACCACAGGATCAGAGAAGTTAATCGTTTAAGACCAGCCTAAAATCAGGACACCTTTAGCGATTTTCGGGAGAGGTGAACTGCTCTCAGAATCGGCCCGATTATCCTGTGAGCACGTTTTTCAGTGCAGGTTCATATGCAGTGTGTTAAGTAAGGAAACCTCATGATCATCCACTGCATGTATATCCGTGATGACTGTTTGGTAATCAGCTTGTTTTTTGGAAGCATGTGTGTTTGATTGACCCATAATCCTCCACTAAATAAAAAAGCAGACATTAAGCTCTTAGATAACTACCCACCAAGCAAATATCAAAGTGCAACTCCCCCCAATCCAAACTGCCTAATGGCTGAGCTTCAGTTAATTCAATTCAGTATAATTACCATGGCCCTCATTAATACAGCGCATGAATATGAAGATGAGTAAAGCCTGGGCAGATGAGTGCTGAGAGTTTGTGGATAAACGGTAATTCCCAGATAAACAGTGATATCTGCATGCCGAGTGGGTTTAAATCTAATCCGCGTCCTACAGAGCTGCCTGTGTCGGCTGTGAGTTACAGTACGAAGCAAGTATATCAGCATCATCAGCGATGTATACTGATCGAAAAGCTAAACCTCAGTCATTTAGCATCAGCCCACCCAGTGCACTGTAATTAGATTTGACAAAGTAACCTTGAAATCTGGAGCTTCTGTTGGTTTACTATTAGAGCATTGAAGCTCTAACAGTAAACCAACAGAACAATATTCAATGTCTTAGGTTCTATTAACCTATGAAATTCAATAATTTCACATTTTTTAGGCTGTGAGATTATTTAGGTTTTAAATTCATTTATACAGTGTGTTAAATTTATTATTATTTACATTATAATCACAATTATGAAATCACATTACATAATAATCTTACGTGTACTCTTTACCAGAATGTAATCAATGTGCAGGTTGGGAGTAAAGTTAACATAGTCAGTTGTACCTCATCGTCTTCATTTTATATGATTTAGGTTGGTATTTTTTTTACATATTAATCAGCTGGGTGCTACAGATCAATGAAAAAGAGAGATGAGTCCTACAAGTTAAGGTTTATTAGAAGCTCATAAGACAGTCCAAAACTACCAGCCCACGAGCCCCATCCAGCCCACAGCTTCATACAGCCCATCGTATATTTATGAATTATCCTTGTATTAATCTGATCCAGGGGGCAGCAATATGCATCTTTTACTGCCCTGTTGTGGCTCCACAGCTGAATTAGATTTGTAGGTAAAAATAAAATAATCCTCCTTTACAGTAAAATAAAGCTCTGCTGATCGTTCAACACAGTTTAACAATAAATGGTCTTAAACTCTGGAGTTAATGTAGAACTGCTAATTCACCCTTTAACCCTGAAGATCAGCGCACAGACTGCTGGTAACCATAGCAACGCAGATAAGAATCTTGCCTAGCTAGTAGCTACGAAAAGAGAAAGATTTAAGAGCAACATCGATAATTTGGAGATGAATGGACTTATTTGCGTTTATAATCATGGTCTCCTGATACTTTTAATCTGCAATGAGAAACTGTCAAACACTAAAGAGTCAGGAAGCTGAAGTCGCTTCTCATTCACCAGCTTCTTGTTTGAATTCTCCCGTTCCACCTTAAATGGTGCAGCACTTACATTCTGGTGCTTCAGGCACCATTTAAGGTGGAACGGGAGAATTCAAACAAGAAGCTGGCGAATGAGACGCGACTTCAGCCTCGTAAAAAATATCGAACATTGAGAGACATTTTACAAAAAAAAAGTCCACTTTTGAGGAAAAGTTTCCTGCCAGACATACAAGAAAAGCGACTATAGTATAGACTACAGAGCAAAGTAAGTCTGCATTTTCGTTTATATTATATTTTTGGTCTATACTAGCACATAAGAACATACTGAGACACATTTACAGCTAAGATGGTAAAATTAACATAAAATGTGGATCCAAAGGCGGTTTCGATTTTTGTTGAAAGGACAAAATGGCTCTTTTTAACATTTGAGTTGCTGACCTCTGCTCTAATATATATAAAATTAGCTTAGACTGATGCTCACACTGTTAAAAGCAAAAATAGAGCGCTGCATGCAGGAGGAGACGTTCAAACTAAAACCTGATGCAGCTTGAATGCTGCACACTGAGCGTGCATGAGTAACGAGACAGAATTCGTCAGAAGTTGCGGATAAAAAGAGCAAAAGAAGCTTTACTAGTCAGTTCGTGACCCAAAGTCGATGTCAGAACAGGCAAAGGTCAGGTCCAAAAAAGACAAGATACAAAAACAAACATAACAAAACATGATCAGGTAAACAAATCCAAAAGGGAACAGGAGAAAAAGTAAAAAATAAAGAGGCAAAGTCAGAACCAGGACTGTACACAAACACATGGGGAAAGAACGCTCAGTAGCTCTATAAGAGCAGGAATACCTCACAAAGACTAAAACTAAAGCCTTATAAACTATCTAACATAGATCATATGACACAGAACAGGCGAGTAGCGTGAGTTATTATGCTTATTTGGGCCTTTGTGGATTCGTTCAGGCCGTAGCAGTAGATGCAGCCTGTTAGGATTAAGAAATAATCGGAATTATCAAATGAATCTACTCAGAACACAGACTTAAACACTTCGCCATCCCTTCACTCACAGTACCTTTAGTCACGTTCAGCAGGAAACCCATCACTATCACAAGAGTCCCATGTCATTCTTTTGTTGAATGTATATGTACTTGATTTACTTGAACACTAAAATATGTATTAAACATTCTTTTATATTAATATTACACTAATATTAAAATGTTTGCTACTGTTGATGATTATACTTATGTTTTTAGTTTACTTAGCATTAGGTAGGTAAGTTTAGTAGCTGTGATTTGGTCTAAAAGAATTCCGGTAACACTTTCTATGCATGTCACCTTTGTAAGCATCTATAAACACATTCATAACATGTTATAATGCATTCATAAGGCATTATAAACATGGCTATAAATATTTATAAAAATGCATTATACGTTATAGCCATGTTTATTATGCATTATGAATTGTTAACATAATACATTATAAATACTGATCATAACAAATTATAAGAGCTCATAAGTTGTATTTGTCCGCTCTAAGTAAAGTGAAGCGTACTGTACTAAAGCCTCCTCCAGTGTTAAGAGTGAGGCTTCAAGTTGAAGTATTTACTGAAGGATTTACTGAAAGACTAAAACATTCACAATAAAGCACATTACAGGCTTCAAATGTCAGAGTTTAAACTAGAGCTGCCATCAGTGTTTTACCCAATGTGGGAAAGGTAATGTACACCACCGTTAGCTTGGTATTTGTCTTTACTTTACGCTCTCCAAGCTGGGACTGACTTCTTTGGCACTGACAGTATAACATGTTATTAACACTATTTATAATGCATTATATTAACAATTCATAATGTATAATAAACATGGCTATAAAGTGTAATCCAGTGTAATTAATTTTTATAAATGTTTATAATCATGTTTATAATGCCATATGAAGGCATTATAACATGTTACAAATGTGTTTATAGATTCTTACAAACGTGACATTCATAGAAAGTGTTACCAGAATTCCTATAAAGACCTGATTATAATGATGATGTACTTAATGTACTTAAATGAGTGTATATGTTACACTCAAAGAACCTTTTTTTGTGACTAACGGGATCTTTGCATCGTTAAAGTGTTCTTCAGACTGATGGAGAACGTGTTTAATACAGGTTTATAAAGAACCTTTTTGACAAGAGTTCTGTACAGCACCAAAAAGGGTTCTTCTATTGTTACAAGCTTGATATTGTAACAATAGAAGAACACTTTTGGCGCTGTATGGAACTATTTTCAATCAGGTTCTATACAGAAGCATCTACAGCACAATCTCCATCAGTCTGAAGAACTCTTTAATGATGCAAAGAACCCTTTAATCGTACAAAGGGTTCTCTGAGTACTTATGGTTCTACATAGAACCATTTCTTTACTAAAGAACACTTGAAGAACCGTTTTTTGAGTGTATGAGCTGTAAATAAGTGTGACCGATATTAAGAGCTCCTCACTTTCATTGATACTTTAATGTTGAACCAAAAGGATGTTGACACCGAAATTTCAACCTCAGGCAGAATGAAGATTCTAATTGAAAATCAATAATGGATCAAAGTCATGCTATCTGGTATGGGGTAAAATAGCTAAAAACCGTAATGAGCATGTAAACATATGAGTCCTCTACATTCTCATTCATAAATGCTGCCACTGCTGTAATGTTTTCCCTATAATGTTGACTTAAGGCCTCAGCAAACTTCTTGCGGAGACAACGTTCGCCTGACTTCAGTGAACAATTTTGACGCAGATGCAGAGTAAATGAACAACTGCAGACGTCACACGCAGGCTTTGTTTGCTGTGTCGCGCACATGGCATCTGGGCAAACTCCGCGAACAAAGGCGCTATGTGTCAAAGCCTGTGATTGGTCAGTAAAAAAGAGGCGTGCCATGAAACAAAGATGGACGACTTTGAGGAGCTTCGTTTTGCAAGAAATATGCTAAGCGCTTGGGCAGACACACCAGTATTTCACTGTGAAACTTAAATTTGTTAAATACACAATGAATACTTCCTAAATGTAAGACGTTAAGTCTATTATTTGGTAGTTCTAACTAGGAGTGAGCACCAAAACATATAGGTTAACTTAACTATCTTAGTCTATGTTCACATTACAAGCCTCATTGCTTAAATCTGCATCTGCTTTTTTGCTCAGATCCGATCTCTCTGACATGATGGTTCACATTTGTTTAGTTAAGTAACTCAAATCTGTCATTAATGTGAACGAACAGGCGCACTGAAATGACCCGCATGCGCACGTCCTACTCAGTGACGTCGTGTGAATGAATCACGTGCGTCATGAACAGCAAGCAAACTAACCTGCGAAAAGAGCCTTCGCTGTGAAGATAATTAACTCTGATCAGCTCTCAGCTGCATTATTACAGCGAGACAAAGGCGAAAAAGGTCAGATGTGTTGCCTTTCCACCGTTTACAGGCTTTAACTTCTGTTCGGCGCTGCTGCCATGGTAACGCTGAATGATGGCGCACATGCGGTGGGGAAAAAAAGCACATGAATTCTGACCTGAGCGTTACATTAAGGTCACATGGTCAGGTCTGATTTTAAAAGATGAAAACATCAGATCTGAGTCACATTAGGGCAAAAAATTGGATTTGTGCCACTTCAACCTGGTAATGTGAACGTAGCATTATATTTAGGTTCACAGGAGGACGAGGCTTTTTATTTGCCAGCTTCTTGTTCGAATTTTCCCATTCCACCTTAAATGGTGGCAGCATTCTGGACTCGCACGTTGTCATAGTTAGAACTGTGATTAAATCGTTTCCCACTACTCATGGAACTTATGGTGACACTTTACTATAGAGTGCTGTTCAAAAGGCTACATGACACCTAAATAAGCTTGTTATAATAACTGGAATAACCCTACATAACTGTTTAGAAATGCTTGTTACAATACGTGTCGTTTGCTATAAAGGTTAAATTGGCCAATTTTGATCAAAGTTAGCTAAATTAGCCTTTATGACAGATGATACCTGTTGGAATAAGCATTTATAAACAGATATGTAGGGTTATGTCAGTTGTCATGACAACCTTATGTAGCCTTATGAACAGCACCCTACAGTAAAGTGATACCGAACTTATTATAGAATGTCATAGCGTCATTAGTGGAGCATCCATGACAGACAATACGAAACCGCAGAGAGTATGCAACCTCCAAAATTACGTTTCGTAAAAAGTGTGATGAGGCCTTTACGCTGCATCAAATCAATCAAAATTGATTAATGTCTTAATGGATACAATGTAACTCAGTAAAAAGGTAAACACAGTGTACAAGCAGGTACAAACTTACCTCTCCTTGTTTTGAAAGGAGGTCAAAATTAAACAACAAATAACATCAAGGGATAAAAGATCAGAAGAAATGAAGTCACAGGTCAAAATCGCCTCACTTCGTCTGCCTTTTGTAAGGAGTAAGGAGTTCTTCTCACTAAGTAAGGAGCAGTCCAGGCCAGGTGAGGTGCAGTGAAGCTGAAAATCAAATATAGTCTCCTTCACTACAGTGATGGTGGATGCAGGTGGAGGATATGACAGATACATCCTCCTGCCTGAGCTACTTTTCCTTCACTCTCTGCACAACAATCCACCTACAGCCTGATGGCCTCCTCACTGCTAAAACACACACAAGCAAGACCTTTCTCCATCTCCATCTGTCTGTCTGTCTGTCAGGCCTCACTCTCTGATATTACACTCTACATCTTCACTCAGTCCCTGTGTTGTTGTTTTCAGGCCTGCTGAAGCCGGATCTCATTATTCAGTCTCAGGTGCAAGAGCAACGGACAGATATCTGACCAAACAACTTCTTCCCTTGTTATTTATTATTTATAAGTGATGCGCTTGACTCAGACGTGTACATCATTTCAACATTACATCAGCAGAATGTTGTCTTTCATTTTACTTATATGGCAGTAATAGTGTTGATGTTGTATTCAAGTGGAAATGTGAGCATATTGGAATCAAGTAAATTCAATATATTACTCATTACAGAATTCTTAATACTCTAATATTAAGATGATAGTTAGTTTTTCCAATTATCAGGCGAATAGACTTTAGCCACACAGTTTTTTCTGACAAATTGGGCAATTTTTGGTGGGATTGGATGATAAAAAGTGCTTTGGTAGGTAGACAAAATTTGGACTGGTTTGTCGTGATATTGACGCTTTTTAAAATCAAATATAGAAAATTACATGATGTCACTTTTTGCCACACAGTGTTGCCAGATTGGTCGGATTCCTGCCAAGTTGGAGATTTTTGGTAGGATAGGTAAGGGGAGGGGGCAAGTACTTTGGCTAGTGGACAAAATTTAGGCTGGTTTGTCATGATTTTGGCAGGGTTTGTTTAATAATGTGGCTAAAAGACATTCTTTGTAGACGTTCCCCTTTCATCCGCTGTACTGTTGACATGGTGTACATATCAGATATACAGCTGGAGTTCAGACAGACAAAGACACTGACAGCTAATAAGCTCCTCATAGTTCAGCTTTAAGCTGAAGCATTCACAGTAAAACTGAAACATATGAAGACTAATATTATATTACGTTGCTTGAATTTCTTACAAGCTTGAAAATATCCATCTTTAAGCTAGAATTATCTCAAGGACTATGATCTTTGGTCAAACCCAGTGTGGGGAAAGCAAGTGCTTAGCTAGAAGAGGTCATCAATATGGTGGACAGCTCTCATCAGAGCTAGTTTGGGGGAGCTGGGCCACTTCCTATTTTTCCCATTATATAAAAGCAAGACTGCTAAACGCCTTCAAGCGAGTCCTGAATAAATTGAGCCAAATGGCTAAAAATGAAAAATTCAGCCATTCATGTAGGAACTTTCTTTAATTCTGGAAAGTAGATGGATGTATTGGAAAAAAAAAAAAAACTACTAAGAGCTGATTGGCTGGCATTACTGCCACTGTGTGCTGATTGGTTGGTCAACTGATTAGCCAATTGGTTGAGTAAAGTCACTCACTGATGTCATGAATGTAAATAAGACACTGTTAGAATGTTTTATAACAAGATTAAAGTCACTCAGATATACAACTGCAGTGTTTTATGCTACACTGTGTTTAGAAAATGAGTGCAGTTTTTTGTATAAAAGCGTTGATCACAAATTACGATTTCACACAAAAGCTCCATTTGAATCCCTTCATTGTGGACTCGCTCAGGAGCGCCCTCTAGCATCTGACAAACCCTAAAAACATGACTGAATGGCAATTCCCCTACTGCGCATTATCTGCTCTCATGAAGTTCACAAATAGAACTGATCCACATGACTTGGAATAAAAAACTTCTGTAAAGTTAACATCTCGGAAAACCAATATTACTAAGACACAAATTACTGCCTGCCAACATAAAAGAAACATTATAAATTCAAATGCCTTGAGCTTCTACAAACAGACAGCATTTCAAGACTAAGACATGCGACTGCGTCAAGATCCATTTTAATGAACAGTATCAAATCTAGTGGTGAAGTTTTTGGCTGTTGGCTGCAGTGGTATTATGTAATTTCAGTAATTGCAGTCAGAGAAACTGCCACCCACACACAGACTGAGGTCAGTCACACTCATGTAACGCCAAAACTCAACATGCCTGCAGCTTTCCTCTGCCTACACAACAGCACACAGCAAACGCTCCATTCTGCACTAACAAACCCATAACTGCGACTTTACCACGCTTAAAACAAGCCTTACTCACAATAAAAAGGAAGTACAAGACGAGCTATGCAGTAGTGATCACATGGCTTAAATCCGGCCTGGTGCTGCAAAAAGTTTTTCCATAGACTTTCATTCAAAATGACATTTTTTGATGAATTTCCAAAGGACACATCACTTTCCAGTGTTCGTTAATTAATTTCAAGGGTTAATGCCTGATGCTAATGCTTCATGCTACCATCGGTTGTGTCCCGCTATGAGGCAGGAATAATGTTTTTTTTTTAAGCACAAACATGTAAACGCAGCATAATGCTAGCATTATACTGCCCAAAATCTATTTGCTGTAGAAAAATGGAAATGTGGCAGGTTCTCATTGCTTTTTTAATTGAATACATCCCTCTTCTTTACAAAATTAAGGTGCCTGCATGAATGGCTAGAAACATCTTTAAGGTGGAGGAGTTTAAGTATCTCGGGGTCTTGTTCACGAGTGATGGGAAGAGGGATGGTGAGATCAGCAGCCGGCTGGGACAATCAGCTGCCGTAATGCAGTCACTGTACCGGATTGTAGTGGTGAAGAGGCAGCTGAGCCAGACGGGAAAGCTCTCTGTTTACCTGTCTACATCCCAACCCTCACCTGTGGTCATGAGCTGTGGGTAATGACTGAAAGAATGAGGTCGCGAATACAAGTGGTGGAAATGAGCTTTCTTGGCAGGGTGGCGGGCTACAGTCTACTTGATTGGGTGGAGAGCTCAGTCATCCGGGAGGAGCTCAGAGTGGAGCCGCTAGTCCTCCACATTGAGAGGAGCCAGTTGAGGTGGTTTGGGCATCTGATCAGGATGCCCCCTGGATGCCACCCGGTGGGGGTGTACCAGGCACGGGTGACTGTGACGAGACCCCGGGGTCATCCTAGGACCTGCTGGAAGGACTATATCTCCAAGTTGGCCTGGGAGTGGCTGGGGGTCCCCAGGAATGAGTTGGAGGAAGTTGCGCAGGAGAGGGTCATCTAGGATTCTCTGCTCTGCCAACTGCTACTGTGACCCTATCTGGATTAAGCAGTTAATGATGATGAATGAATGAATGTTTCTTTTTTCCTTTTTAATGGCATTAAGCAGTAGAGCTACTGTTCTGTGAGACAAATTTACAAGTTAAAGTTTACCAACATTGTACTCGAGGTGAAGTTTCGCACACAAATGTATTCACTCAGGACGTCTGTGATGCAAAACTGCTCATTATGGCAATCATTCCTTATCATTTCCATTGAAATTAACCTCTTGTCACAGTAGCCATGAAATGCCATTTTTGGAGCTCCCTCACTTCGCTCACTTGCTCACTATGCAGTTTAACATTTATGGAATATATTTCAATGAAAATGTGTGTGATTGGAACTGGAAGCCAACTAGATATTCATCTTCGTAGCAAACATGTCAACATTTAAAAAACATGTTTTTATTGTGTTCATATGTGTTCTTTACACACATTCATATGTGTCATCTTTGTGGAGGGGTATGGATTGTTTTCACAGCAGGGGGTTCTCACGCCTCCCCTTTGGCCTCTCATTGCTCACTAGCAGCTCAACACAGACAGCCAAAAGTGTCCAAGTGTCAGAGAAACAGTCTATTCACACCAGTCTGATTTTTTTTGGACAGAAAAAATGCATGTTAAATTTTAAATGTATCAAATGGATGTTAAAAGTCTGACCAATTAGAGTAATCCATTGTCATTATTGCAGCCCAAGCAAATGTGCATCAAGATGACAGCAGAACAGCTGATCTTGCTCAATAGCTTATACAACAAGCAACATGCTGACTATAAAAATGCAGAGGTTTAAGAAAATGTAGTTGACCAGAGCTGAAAGACTGGGGAATGACGGAAAGACTATCCAAATAAAGTGTTATTGCAACTTTTTTTCCAAAAAAGAACATGAATGCAACACCTTGAAGTACGAGCAGTTGTTCTCTGGTCAACAGTGTCCAGTGCTACCACTCTCCTTTCATTTCTACAAGCTTGATGCAGTAAAAAGGTGACAGCCGCTTGAGAGCTAAACTAACAAGTCACCTTTCCGAATCTGACCTTTTAAAGTAAGCAGACCTGCTTTGTGTGTATGTGCACTTGTGTGCGTTTGTATGTCGATTACACATTGATTCCATCTCTGGTAATATGGATATTCTCTCGACGTTACTGAATATCACCCTTGACGCCACCCTCGTCTTATCAGCGTTTTCTCAGCGTGACATTTGTCTTTGGCTTCTCTCCTGAAGCTCGAGCTTAAACACCTGCCCTCCTGTCTTATCTCTTAAACAGGACTGATAGCACTGTTTCCATTAGAGCCCGGATCCAGCTTTGGCATTTTACACGTCCTATCAAACTCCACAAAGCTTGAATCGAGGCCGTTTCCACTATTCAGACACAGCCTATCAGATGCTGCTGACAGCGGCCAAATTAAAAGATCCTGCTTAAAATGCATCTGCGGTGATGTTGACAGGCGAAACAAATGGCTGCTTTTGTTTTCAGACCATCAGTAGAAATGAGGTGAAGAAAGGCCGCTTCAATAGTGCATGAAGACTCATGAGAATCTCAGTGGCTCTGCTGGGGTCCAGTTAAACTGGGTGAGTTTTGCAGAGAGCACTCAGAGATAGACTGTGCAGCTTTAACTTATAAGCTCTAAGGACTAAGTTAGACATGTCTGTGCAAATTGCTCATGCAGCACAGTGCAAAAGAGGCCACCCTTCATTCATTGAATTTCGGGAGAAAAGAGTCATTAAATGCAAGTTTCTAAAACTGGAGTTCTAAAAAAGGAATTTCTACAAGTAGATTTTATGATGCCATTCACACATTCAGAGCACCCAGTAAAACCCTGAAACAGCTGCAAACCTCCTCCATTTAACCCTCTGAGGTCTGAGGACATTTTCTCAATTTCTGCATATCTTCTTAAATTCTCTTTTAAAGGCTCTTGCAAATAACATGATACTCATATATGTTTCATATCACAATGCTCCGTTATCTTCATCACTACTTTCCAAAACCACTGCAGCAACTGCAAACTCTTCACACACCATTTCACACGTGTCTCCGATGTGGACTGAATGAAGAATGAAGGGTTTCCGGTGCGATGGGAAAGTCATTAGTGATTTCCTGCGTGTTTATTGGTCAGTTTCACATAGAATTTAAAAGCACAAACGGATTCACCAGTGACACACGGTGGGAGGCAGATGACGTGTATCTCAGCCCCTCTTCATAGCCTCATAACTCCGGATGTGAGTCACGTACGATGTCGTGATAAGGTGGAACGGAAAGGGCGACTCTACAGATTCAGGAAACGTTCGAACTGTGTTTCCGCGCTGTATTATCACAAAGAGAGAGAAACATATATAGAAACATGGAATTTGACATGCAGGAGAGTCTGTGGAGAGGGTGAAAGGCCTTGTTTTGTTTTCTGTAATCAGGACAATGAAATGCTTTACCAAAACAATCTATTTTGGTCTCATCTCTTCACAGGAGATTCTGCCAGAAGGATTTTAGCTTCCTAAGGTAAGTTATAGTCCTAAGGCAAATTCCAGTCTGGCGTTTTTATGTCTGTCTCAGCAGTGAGGTCCTCCAGGGCCTCCTACCATCAAGTCCTCTTTTACTGAGATGTGAGTTCAAAGAATGGTTAAAAGATATAAACACAAGACAGACTATTTGTATTATTTTTTTTTGTGACATTTCAGTTGTTTGCTCAAATTTAATTCAGATCGAGATAGATGGAAACCTGGCTAGCATCAAATTCATGTATGATGCCTTTTGACAGGAAAATGAACTCAAGAATCTCTCTGCTAGCGTTTATCTCCAGTTATAACCACAACTTTTTTTTCCACTTTCCACAAAGTAACATGAATCCAACACCTTAAAGTATGTGCAGATGTTCTGTGGTCAGCAGTGTCCTTGCTGTGGTCAACCACTCTCCTTTTATTTCATTGAGCTTGATGCAAAAAAAGTGACAGCTGCTCGAGAGCTAACAAGTCACCTTTCAGAATCTGACCTTTTAAAGTAAGCAGACCCGTTTTGTTTATATATACTTGTGTGCGTCTGTGTGTTGATTAGATATTGATTCCACCTCTGGTTAGATGGAAATGTCTGCTTCCTTCATGCTAGACAGGCTCTTCAACAATGGCAATGAAATGACCAAACTGAACCACAGCACTGTAAAAGCGAAGTACATCTTACTGTAGACGTCTCAAAGCTGTAATTGCCAACAACGGCTTTGCAAAAAACTACTAATGTTATTCATTTATCGCATCTGAATACTTTTTCCTCTACCAATTCAGTTTTTTAAACATATTTTGTAGCATTATCTAGAACTTCACTTAGTTTTTTTTACTTTGTTTACTTGCTCACTATGCAGTTTAAAATTTATGGAATATATTTCAATGAAAATGTGTGTGATTGGAACTGGAAGCCAACTAGATATTCATCTTCGTAGCAAACATGTCAATATTTAAAAAACATGTTTTTATTGTGTTCATATGTGTTCTTTACACATATTCATATGTGTCATCTTTGTGGAGAGGTATGGATTGTTTTCACAGCAGGGGGTTCTCACGCCTCCCCTTTGGCCTCTCATTGCTCACTAGCAGCTCAACACGGACAGCCAAAAGTGTCCAAGTGTCAGATAACAGAGAAACGTTCTATTCCCACCAGTCTTCTATTATCTAGAACTTCACTTAGTTTTTTTTTATATACACAGCCAAATGCAAAAGTTTAGTCAAATTTAAATATTCATGTTATAAATGAAAATATGTTAACACATTCTGTACAGTGAACAAACTTTTGCACAATTACTGTTTATTTGCTGAATGTAACATATGGTGGGGGAAAATATAAAATGTGGCCTGTGCAGTTATTGCATCTTATTTTTTTTCAATATGTTGAACTTAAATTAGATGTGCACTAAAATGTGCAGAAGAATTGCTGTATTGAAGTCTGTTGGCTGTATTGGATGTGTTCACTTATTTTCACTTAGAAAAGCATGAAAACATGAATTATGACCGCAGTGTTTTACAACACACCTGTATATTTTTAATACCTGAATATATATATCCACCACCTTTGTAGTGGTCCTGTGGGGGTCCTGACCATTGGTAAAAGGGGGCTAACAAAGTATGCAGAGAAACAGATGGACTACAGTCTGTAACTGTAGAACTACAAAGTGCTATATGGCCAGTGGAGCTGATAAAATGCACGAGTGTAGAAACAAGGTGTACTTAAAGAACTGGCCGGTGTAAATTGCACCTGGGGTCTTTAAAATAACGTTACCAGTGGAAAGATTTCAGACAACAAGTAACAATCGTCGTGAAAGTTCTCAAGAACAACGTTATCAAACTCCAGTAGAAAAAAATCTTCAGAGCCCCAGCAAAGACTTTACACCAGTCTGAACCACAGTTAAAGGAAGTCCATGGAATCACAAGTAATTGTGTAATCCCTGATGGGATGATTGACAAGAGAGCAGGAGCTTCCAATAGCGCTGCTACTGCTGCTCTTCTTTAAAACAGATCTCTGGTGATTCTGTCAGATATAATTTGAAAATGCCTGTTGCCCTTTACATTTTATGTAAATTTCATGATGAATGGACTGAAAGAAATGACCCAAATTAGTTGGAAAAAAATCTGGTTCCATTGACTTACATTAAAAGTAAAATAGGTTTTTTCTTTCTCCTGTAAAGTTACCATTTTGGAGACAGGAGGTTTTCTTCTGACAACAGCAATATAATATCACAGTATTGTAGCCCTCTCCTGAGGCTTATATCTTTTAGCTAGTCTCCTGAAAGCAAGCCCAGCCACTCTGAGATAAATTAGCCGACAGGTATAGTATTCACTGATGTCAACATTGTGAAACTTGTGAAATTTTTGTTTTAGCTACAAAAAAAGGGCCGCACTCAACGTGCTCTGTTGACATGTACACTGTTAGAAATACAGGTTCTGTGCAGGTACGGTTTCATTCATCAAGATACAAACAATGTAAATGTCCCCTCAAAAGGTACACCAGTGGTTTTAAGGTCCAACTGTGCACCTTAAATAGTTTTTTCCAGGTAAAAAGTTCATATTTGTACCTTTTCATAACCGAATGTTTTAAAACAGAACAATAAAATAAAAAGCCTGGAGACGAGACGGGGTGTGTGGAGTCAGTATAACTTAGAACATATGATTTCAATGGATTATGGCACAATTATGTTCCCGGACTAAAGATACTGAGATGTACCCTTGAAGGTACCACCCCAGTGACAAGAGGGGCAACTGCCCCAGTGACAGTTTAGTACCTTTATTTCTGAGAGTGCAGGCTATTCTGAGTATGTTGAGTACTAAGCAACCTTAGTGTGATATGTATGTATTTCTAATTAATGATGTAGGGCTAGTAAACTCTGAATGAACCTGACATTGGTCACCGTTAATTTCAGGGGTGTGTGTTGTGTTGATGGGACATGGAGGAAGATCCAAAAAAAAACTTGTTCCAGTGTTGTAGTTCACCTATGTAACCACTAGAGGATGTGCATCTTCAATTGAAACTAATGCACTTTTAATAAATGAGGTTCTGAGTTATGAACACTGCTACTCTCTTCATTTCACAGCAACATATCGAGAACATGTAGCGCCGACAATGTGATGCAGATAATGCTGGTAGAATGTAATAAAGGCAATCTTCTGTCTGCAGATACATTTAAGCAGAAATATTTAATTTTATGAAGATAAGTCTATCTGCATGTGGTGCTGCTGATAAGGATGGCAGAAATAATGAAGTCTCTGTTTGTTTGACCTGCTGATAGCCTTTTCCTGCACACTTTCTTTTGTACTATTTCACATTTTAATCTTCTGATAACACATTCATGTTTGATTTCCCTACTTCTTGCGTGTCGGATTGACCTGTGCTGCCTTATCAGCCTCAGATAAAAGAATACAGGGCTTAAAGTTTGCCTAAATGACTTCACATGAAAATAAATAAGGATATAATTGAAAGAGATATAAAAAAGGGGGGAAGGTGCCATGGATGGTGTCGCTCTGACGTTTCTATTAAACTTGGGACAATCTTGCATTTTTAAGATGCTGCATTTCACAATGGTCCTGCTCTAAACTGACTAAAAAGACTGGCAAAGCCATGTTCGAAGCCATGGCAACAATATTAATAATAGCATTAATAAACCTGACTGGTGAACCCAAACAAAGTAACACAGGCTCTGAGTAAATTATTGATACAGTTGTAGGCAAAAGTTTGGGCACCCCTGGCCAAATTACCTCTGCAGCAAACTACTTTATATTTGCACAGCTAGTTTATGTTTACTTACCTTAAAAAATAGAAAAAATAGCAATTGTGGCATGTGAAAAAGTTTGGACACCCTTCCAGTTGTAAATTCTCAGAATTTAATTAACTTGTCAGGCCTCAACTGATGTGTAACGACTGATGAGGCAGGTCGAAGAATTGTCATTAGGAGTTGTCAGCTCATAATAAATTCTCTGACTCTTCAAACCTTGTGTTAACACTCAACAACCATGAGTTCCTCTAAGCAGCTGGCTGAAGATCTGAAAATGACACTAAACTATGCCTACAAAGCAGGAGAAGGTTATTAAAAGATATCAAAGCACTTCCAGCTTGTAATTGCCTCTGTTCAAAATTAAGATATGGCAGTTAAGGGGAACTGTGGATGTCAAGGCAAGATGTGGAAGACAAAAAAAAAATCTCTCAGATATAACTGGTTATATTCTGGCCAGAAAGGTTTGGCCGACTTGTGTGGTGGCACTAGCATTATCTGCAGTCAACACTTTCTATGAAGTCATTAAAATGTTCAGTGACTGAAGTAAAAGAAATGGAGAGGAATGAAGCAGGATTTGATGAAAAGAACACCTCGTCAACTGTTAAGCATGGGGGTGGATCTGTTATGCTTTGGGGTTGTTTGGCAGCCAATGGCTCGGGAAACTGCATGGGTAGATGGAAGAATGGATTCTACTAAATATCAGAAGCAAATGTGACGAAGCCAGTCAAGAAACTGAAGCTGAAAAGAGGCCGACTTCTACACTGAAGGATTGTCAGTAGATCTTAAAAACACTGTGCATGCAGGATGACCTAAGAATACTGCCGAACTAGTAATGCGTAAAGAGTGGGTGAAAATTTCTGAAACAAGAATAGAACGACTTTCAACTGGCTATGGTGGAGGCTCCTTTAAGTACATTTGAATGAAGTAAATTAAAAGCATCACTTTTTCCAATGCATTAACTTTAATATTTTAACACTTTAAAATCACTACAAGTTACCCATGAGTCTAATGATAAAGCAAGCCAGACAGAAAGTGTCTGTTATGCGTGAACAGTCTTTGGATGCATTCCATTCAGCACAGGATTCACCTCAGATTAAAGTAATTAGTTAAAGCTGCATTTGTTAAAATTGAAAGTAGCATTACTTTAAATAGTCAGGATAGAAATAAAAACAGGCTGAAGTAGTGTGTGTGCTGCTGTGAGTCGCCCTGTAATGTAAAACTCACAGTATTTTTACTTCTTACTTAAAATGTTATTTTAACAGGAAGTATGTGATTATCTTCATACTTCTGCTTAGTCCAACATGTATTGGGCTCTGCAGAGAGAATAAAATGACCTCTACATTTTACATTTTTTGTATACTGCCCCTTTTAGAAATTGCACGTTTGACTTGATCTTAGACGTCACAGATAACACTAATTAACTACAGTGAATCATAAGCTACCTCATATTTATGAACTGTGAAATCAGCCTCTCTTACACTGCACATGCTCCACATCACTCTAGTTGACCTAACATTACAGCTACTAGGAGATGACACTCATTTACAAACGCTGAGGTTTTGGATGCAGGAAGGAGAATGGTCACTCTTGGCATTTTGGAGTTACAAAGACGAGGCTGAAGTTGGCTTCCTATTCTCCAGCTTTTTGTTCAAATTTCCCTATTCCACCTTAAATGGTGCAGCAGTTACAGCACCATTTAAGGTGGAACGGGAAAATTCAAATAGAAGCCAAGAAGCCTCAGGTGGCAGAATGTAACTGTTTAAGGTGGAACGGGCAATTTTCAACAAGAAGCTGGTGAATAAGAAGCTGACTTCGGCTTCATGTTAGCAATACAGTCGAAATGCAAAACCTTCGATTAGCTGGCTGATAAACATCTGGCCGTAAACAGCACCACTGAAAAGCTGCTACAAGGCTGCGAGTTTCAATCTCAGGGCCAGGTTCTTGTTCAGAGCCGCCCTCTCCAACCTCATACAAGTAAAGCCTCAGCGATGTGATCCGATTTCCAGCCTGCGCCATACTGACTAACTGGGTGGTTACGCTCCACGCAGAGGCTGTCAATCAATCTGCTAGGATCTACGCCTACACAGCAGAATGGATACAGAATACAAAACATTCTTTTTAACGTTGTTTTTTGGGAATAAATATAGAAGGAAGTGTTTGCAGATTTTTTTTTAATTTTTATTTTTTTACAGATTTTGAAAAACAACTGTGCATGGCCTTTAAATTTTTAAGACAGCCTAACTAACTCTGTTAAGTTTTATTTTACAGTGTCGATTCTTTTACAGTGTCAGCTAACAAAATAACTGATTGACCACATTTTTAAAAGTAGTTTTGACTCTAGAAAATCAGAAGGGGGTTTTGTTGCTGGTTTTTGAGAAGAGTCTGTAAAAAATAGACTCTCACCACTGATTGGTAACTGCCCTGAAGATAGATTTCCACCGTAAGCATAACCATTCAGACAACCTTTCTCTGGTGACTGCTTTATTGAGGATGGCTGACTGTCTCACTTTGTTTAGCTGTGGTGGTTAAGCTTCACTGGCCACCCCTGGCCTACGCCCATGGCACGGGCACGGTGCAAGAAAATAGGCCCTTTTCACACTTGCACATTTTTTCTGCTGGAAGTAGTCGTTGCAGGGTGACACTGCTTCTGCTAAAGCAACAACAGTAACAACGATGACGAGTAGAGCATCTACAGCTCACTCAAGTGTTCGAGTCTGAGGCAAAAACCAACTTTCAGTAGTTAGCTGACAATGAGCAGAGGAAATAAAGAGAAATAAACTTTGTCATATGGGGAAAAAGAAACTCTGTGTGAACATTGCACTGCTGCTGACTAATGTTAATCTGCAGTTTGGGCTTTAAAGTTGCTGCTGCAGCCGCTTTCAGAGGAACAGTTTTTCTTTCCGGCACGGTGGTGCAGTGGGTAGCGCTGTCACCTCACAGCAAGAATGGCCTGGGTTTGATTCCCGGCCGGGTGACCAGAGTCGTTTCTGTGTGGAGTTTGCCTGTTCTCCCCGTGTCTGCGTGGGTTTCCTCCGGGTACTCCGGTTTCCTCCCACAGTCCAAAAACATGCAGTCAGGCCAATTGGACATGCTAAAATTGCCCCTAGGTGTGAGTGAGTGTGTGACTGTGTATGTCTGTCTGTCTGCCCTGCGATGGACTGGCGACCTGTCCAGGGTGTATCCTGCCTTCCGCCCAATGACAGCTGGGATAGGCTCCAGCCCATGACCCAGAAGGATAAGCGGTTTAGATGATGATGATGATGATGAGTTTTTCTTTCCCCCCTTTAAAAGCTGTCGGTATCTGAGAATGCCAGTCCTCAGCGGGGTGTAGATGTTCATTCGTCGTTTGTGGAAAACGTCTACAGTGGCACTGCGGACCATGACGACCTGGCGCGCCCCCTGCTGGTATGTGTATGTGTAGCTTTTTTAGCGAGCTGTTTCAACATCTTCAGCTAACATGGCTTATTTTGCTTTTTGGTTATAGTCATTTTCACTTCCATCGATTTATCACTCTGTAGATGTTAGCTGACGTTATTATACTCTAATAGCTGTGAAGGAATTCCTCACGAAGCATTTATATCCTTTATTTAGTTCGGACTCCCACAATGTTGTGTGTTTGGTTCTCTAACCAATCTGGACACATGCTTGAATTTCAGTCTTGGCAACTATGACAAAGATAAAGTGACGCACCTTTCTGTGGTGAGCTGAAGTGATATGAACGCCTGTATTTCTGAGGTTAGTAACTTAGACAAAACCAGCGTTTACACACTTCTGGTTCCTACTGGGCCTATTGATCACAATTCATTCATATTAGGGTCATACTCACCAACAGGCTGTGCTACAGTGAGCCTGAGGGGTTGGGGTTATAAACGCAGCCTCTGTCTAGAAATAGAAAAGCTGCTATCTGCCCTAGAAACAGCCGTTTGTAGAGCGCTGTGATATGATACGATCATCTGCTCTCTTGTTCACACTTTGGAAAAGGACTTCCACTGCTGTGTTTGATAATGAGGTTCAAAAGACACAAAATTCATTCAATTTTTCCATTTCAGTTACGGCTCTTCATCAGTGTTTGTGTGACACCTGTAAATATGAAAGGTGTACTGTCATTTGTGATCTGTATAACACTATAAAAGTACATTATTAGCTTAAGCATAATATTTTACATTGCTGTTTGTTTCCACTTAAGATTTTCTGTCAGTTCATTTGCGATATCTGCAATCTGTGATGTGTCAGGTGTGTTACCATCTGCCATCTGTATAACAGTATAAAATGACATTGTTTACAGTTATAGCTAAACGAATGTAATATTCAATATTATGCTTATACTAAGTAAGAACAGGTTTTCTAATAACGAGTGCTCCATTCTCTTTAAATATAAAGAACAAACACAAGCCTATTGAGTGCAGAGCTCCACTGCAGTTCATTTGAAGCTGAGATCATACTTCAGCTGTAGTCATGAGAACAGAGCAGAGGGAGAAGAGTAAAGAGAAGAAAGAGTGGTGGAGAAAGAAGAGAAGAACAGACTGCTCCCTCAGGTGGACGAGTCATTACACTCAGAGTGGACACGTCAGAGTCACACGACCTCAACCAATCAGACAATCCACACAATGACTCAGAAGCCCCCAGTCACGGACCCTCAACCCTCTGCGCAGCTGTTTTTCATGTGTGAGTGATTTTACTGAAAATATTTACTCAATAATGTTTCTATATGTATATAAATTACTTATATACGCACGTATGCATTATATATAAGTACCTATATTTAATGTCTCATTGAAATAAAGCATATTTTTTTCTTCTCCTGTAAAGTTACCATTTTCCAGATACAAGGTTTTCTTCCGACAACAGCGATTATATATATATACATACATATATATGCGTATGTGCACATACACACATATATATATATATATATATATATATATATGTATATATATATATATATATATATATGCACATACGCATATATATATATATATATATGTGTGTGTGTGTGTGCGCGTATATAAGTAATTTATATATATATTGCATCGTGAAAAGTTTGTTCAGATTTATGGAGAATGTTATGTAGACGGTTCTATATGGAACCTTTATGAAAAGAGTTCTCTATAGCACCCAAAAGTGTTATTTTATTGCTACAGTCCTGACATCATAGCAATAGGTAATAAAAGAACCCTTTCGAGTGATATATAGTCCTCTTTTCATAAAGGTTCTACATAGAACCATCTCTAGCACATTCTCCATCAATCAGAAGACCCCTTCATGATGCAAAGAATCCTTTAATCATGCAAAGGGTTCTTTGAATGTTCGTGGTTCTTTATAGAACCATTTTCTTAACTGAAGAACTCTTGAAGAACCACCATCTTTAGGAGTGTAGGTCTAAGCTTAAGCGTGAGTATAGATGGTAATGCTGTCTGACTCATCATTCTCCTGTTGGTTGTATTTTATTTCTGTTAAAGCTGATGGAAGTGTTGTGGTGATGATGATGATGATTATGATGATGATGGCACAGTCAGCTGATAAACCCACTGTGTGTAATCCTGGTTTGAATCTGAAAGGTAATATAAATAATCAGAGAATGCTGTAAGTATGCAGATGTCTTCTTGAAGAGCACATAGACTGAGCTTCTTAAAGATGATGTCTATAAAAGTGTTACATTCCAGTGCTCAAGGGGTTATGGGTAGATTAACTGTCATGACTCACACATTCATATTGTTGGTGTTGGAAAAAAACCTTGTCTTCTCCATTTTTGTCGTTTTTCAGTTTTTGGCATAATTTGAAAATGCCTGTGGTCCTTTACATTGTGTGTAAATTTCATGATGAAGGGACAAAAAGAAACAGCCCAGAATCACTTGGGAAAAAGTCTGGTTCCATTGACTTACATTAAAAGTAAAGTAGGTTTTTTCCTTTTCCTGTAAAGTTACCGTTTTGGAGATACGAGGTTTTCTTCCGACAACAGCAACTTTTCATTGAACCTAAACCTGAACCTGTAACCAGATCTGCTGTATGTCTGCTCTGCATGATCCAGAGATTTTGACCTTAGAAGTCTAGAATTACTATTTTAATTTGGCCATTTGCATTTATTTACACATATTATTTAAATGCAATTAAATGTAATTAATTTTTATAGCAGATTATATAATTGTCTACATAATTATATTTACACTGAATTTACATTGTGTATCATCAGGTTTGAGTCTGCACTTCTGACTGAGGTGAAAAAATGAAAAAGATGTACACACAAATTTATACCGATCAGGCATAACATTATGACCACCTCCTTGTTTCTATGCTCATTGTCCATTTTATCAGCTCCACTTACTATATAGGGGCACTTTGTAGTTCTACAGTTACAGACTGTAGTCCATCTGTTTCTCTGCATACTTTGTTAGCCCACTTTTACCCTGTTCTTCAGTGGTCAGGACCCCCATGGACCCTCACAGAGCAGGTACTATTTGGGTGGTGGTGGTGTGTTAGTGTGTGCTGTGCTGGTCTGAGTGGATCAGACACAGCAGTGCTGCTGGAGTTTTAAACACCTCAGTGTCACTGCTGGACTGAGAATAGTCCACCAACCAAAAATATCCAGCCAACGGCGTCCTGTGGGCAGCGTCGTGTGACCACTGATGAAGGACTAGAGGATGACCAACACAAACTGTGCAGCAGCAGATGAGCTATCGTCTCTGACTTTACATCTACAAGGTGGACTGACAAGGTAGGAGTGTCTAATAGAGTGGACAGTGAGTGGACGCAGCAGCACTCCTGTTTCTGATCCACACAAACACACACAAACAAACAAATTAGTGGACTTATGTTTGGGCTAATGTTTACTATAAGGAGAAAGTATATGACTAAGAGTGACCTGCCTTCTGTAGCCTCTCCCCGACTCTTCTTTTGCATCGATACTACAATACACACACAGACACACACACACACACACACACACAGACACACACACAGACACACACAGACACACAGACACACACACACAGACACACACAGACACACACAGACACACACACACACACACAGACACACACACACACACACAATGACCAGGAAGCTGCTAGTTTCCTCAGAGAAAACCAACTTCTAAGACTGAACTTTGGAGGTTTGGAAAAACATCCCTGCAGATTTTTTAAAACACTGACAGCGAGTCTCCTGAAAACAAATGAAGCTGTAATAAAAATTAAGAGTGGATAAACGAAGTACTTTTAAAATTATATTTAGTTTTTGAGGCTTTGAGTGATTTTCTGTTAAATATTTAGCTGCTGTCGGAACAAAACCTCGTATCTCCATTTTTCTGTTTTTGACATAATTTGTATATGCTTGTTGTCCTTTAATTTTCATTAAGAATAGACCAAAAGAAACGGCCCAAAATGACTTGGGAAAAAAGTCTGGTTCCATTGACTTACATTAAAAGTAAAGTAGGTTTTTTCCTTCTCCTGTAAAGTTACCATTTTGGAGATTTTATTCCAACAGTGATATGTTCCCTGCTTTTTTCCTTACGCTGAACATATAATGTACACAATATAACTGAGAGGTGGTCTCTGAGTTTTACCTGGTACTATATACATGCAAGAACCTACATGCGATTGTATGTCCCATATGTTTTATTGCCATAAGTCTTATATATATGTAAGTATCTATATCACTACAGTCACTGTTGCTACAGCATTTTTGTTCTATATTAATGAAGATATTAATGTCCATTACCTCTTGAAAAAAAACACATTTCAGTTTTAGCTTTGCAGATATAATGTTGCTTCCGTCCCGTAGTGTAAATAAACACCAACTTCACTTCGTGCTACGGCTGTAATTCACTCCCACAAACAGCAAAGCAACAAAAAGTCATTCAATCTTGGTGCGATATTAATCTCTCTTTGTTGTGGCGGGCGTGAATGGATTAGCAATACCCCAGTGCACCGGGCGAGTGTTTCTTTCTAACCACAGAGCGGTTTCTGCTCATCGCTGACATTTTTCATCAATGGAAATTAACATTTAGTTCACTGGCTCGCTCACTGAGTCAGGACCAGCAGTCAATGGAGCACGAACGGCGATATTAGGCCTCATGATTACCAGATCAATAGCAGTTATTACTATTATCATTACACCGGCTGATATCATCACTGTTATTATGTTTCATAGCTTGTAATTTATCTCCATGTCAGACACATTGTGGGTTTCGTGCCTGATGAAGTTGACAGTGGCGGGAGAGGCGCAGCACGGATCACTGGACTGATAGGAATATGTGCATGAGTGAGTCATTTCTGGGGGTCACTGCGCTGGTCCGAGTGAGATTTCTCAGCAGGCATTCACTCCTCTTAAGGTACAGCCTGCAATTAACTGCAGACAATGCAATTACTTTTGTTGTTTGTGCTTCAGCAGGTTGGACCTGCAGCGACTGTGAGGTTAAAGTGAAGAATGTCAGCTTTAATCCTGAGCAGCTGCAGTCATCGCTGATCACATTGACTTCTCACACGTATCGCACTAATTACAACAAAAGGAAAAGTTCTGTTCGAATGGCCCATATTACTGTCAACCAGAATTCCTCCCCATTTCTCTCTCTCTCATTCCAATTTCTCAGTCTTTATCTCTTTCATTCACATTTTCCCCTATTTCTCACTCATTCCCCTCCCATTCCCATTTCTCCATATTTCTCACTCTTTCAGTTCTCATTCCCATTTCTCCATATTATTCTTTCTTTCCCCTCTCATTCCCATTTCTCCATATTTCTCACTCTTTCCCCTCCCATTCCTATTTCTCACTCTTTTATTTCTCTCTCTCATATACTTCATATTCCTCATGCTTTTTCTCTTGTTCCTTTCTCTTTCTCTCTTATTTCTCTCTTTGTTGTCTCACTCATCTCTCTCTCATTTCCTCAAAATTTCTCATCCTTTTTCTCTCCCAATTTTCTCCCTTTCCTCTGTCTCTACCTTGCTTTTTGTTGTTTGCCCTCTTTTGTCTCTCTCTCTCTCTATATATATATACATATTTCTCCCTATTTCTTTTGCTCTCTCAGTATCGCTCACTGCCTTTTTCTGTTTTCTCTTTCCTTCTCTCCTCTCTTTTTTCTAACATTCTGTCATCATTCTATGTCCTCTCTTTTCCTTGACCTTTCTGTTTGCTCTTTCATGTTCTTATTCTCTTCTTTCTCTTTGTTTTCTCTTCCCCTCTCTCTTAAATTCTGTCATCTCTCATCTCTCTCTTTTCAAAGATTTTCATTCGTTTCTGTCCATTTCTCCTTTTTCTACCTCTCTCTATCCCTCTCTCCCCCCTTTACATCCTCTACCTTTCCTCTTTGAAAACACACACACAAAAAAAATTAATTTTGGCCTGTTTTACTCTTGATGTAAGCAAAACTCTGAGACAAACAGCCGCTCAGCAGAAGTGCCAATCACACACACACACACACACACACACACATACACACACACACACACACACACACACACAGTGTTTATCTAGATGAAGACCCTGTTGTTCCGTTGTCTCTCTGATATTGTCAGATTCCACAGCCGAGCACTGCTGTGTCCTCAAAACTGCAGAGCAAACTCTCAAACTTACATTAGCAAGAAAGATGATAGAACTGCAGAATCTGCTCCACAATCCAAAATCCACCTCCCCAGAACATAAACACAGTCTGAAAAACGCTGACTTAAAGAAACAGTTTGGAAAAAAAGTCACATTTACACATTTCTCCATTACTGCAAATGTAGTCGATCAGCCAAGACGTGTTTGCTGTCTGACATTTGCTGCTTTACTTCTACACTGAAGCTATGAGGCTAATGTAGCTAGCAAGTAATGGAAGTCTATGCACTACAATTAGCCTCATGCAAACTGCAGGCCTTAAAGGAAAATTCCACTGATTGTAGAGAAACTTAGAGACTCAGATTTCTTCACAGTGGTGATGGGAACCAGGGGTCACGATGTCAACAACACAGCCATTTTATTTACTATCTAGAACCACCAGTGAGCCTACACGAGTCGTCTGAGTTTTATATGCAATGTTGATGATGGTAAAATAGTGGTAAATCTGAAATAATTAATTTTCTTTGGAGACTATTTTGTCTTATGACACTCTGCATGTACATCACCACCATGAATGGTTTTAAAAAATTACATTTTTATTTGCTGAAAAATTGCAAAGCACTCACTGATATATTACTATACACCCTTTTGTATTCGGTTTAAAGGTAAATGCCCCCCCTCACTGTTGGAGAACACAAGCTGTTCAGTAAAGGTAGTACCGTAAATATGAAGCCCCTTCTGTCAGTAACATCCCTCCATATCGATTAAGTGTGATAAAATACAGTGTTGTAATGATCAGGCACAGCCAGCTGAACCCAAGAACTCAGTGAGTTTATTTGAGGAAATCCAATAATCAGCATGAGAACAAATAGTGGGGGTCAAAACACAGACAGTCAGATACATCATGGACAAATCAAACAAGAAAAACAAACTGGAGGTAAAAAAAAACAAAAAAAACAATAAGAACGTCTACACAGACAGCGGCTTAGTAACGCAAGTATCTCGTCTATTAGAGACAACTAAACAACTCCACACCTTCTGAGGCAAGTATGTGTTGTTTTCGGCATGTAGCTAATGGGATACTAATTGGTAGCCATAAGCTTCCATTGCTACTTTAGCCTCGTAGTTCCAGACGTCAGAACATGTCTTGGCTGAAGGACTGCATTTGGACTGAGAGGAAACGAACAGTTTTAATGAACTTTGAACTGTTAACTCTCTTTAGTGTGTTGCGCATGTTTGAAAGTTAGAAGTTAGTTTCACAAAGCAAAGATGGATTTTAGCTCTATGTAAAGAAATCAGTGATCTATCAGGGCTCTAGTGACCTTTTCCTCTGATCACGCTGATATTTTGTGTGAGACACACGGCGTCTCGTTCAGTAAATCCAGAAGCATTAGTCAGACTCCTGCTGTACCAGACTGAGTTAAATTGAGGCATGTAGAAGTCAGTTTAGTTGGCCATTTTACTGAGCGCTGAGATGACCAGGCTGTTAAGGAGACGCTGCTGAAAAGGTTGCGTGAAATTACACATGCTTTCAGCCTCGGAGACAAATGAGGTGAAACGGCTTTAAATGTCTTACTGGAGCCCAACTGGTGATAACACCTGACCTTTACACAGAGAGAGAAGAGAGAGAGAGAGAGAGAGAGAGAGAGAGAGAGAGAGAGAGAAAGAGAGATAGATAGAGAGAGAGAGAGAGAGAGAGAGAGAGAGAGAGAGAGAGAGAGAGAGATAGATAGATAGAGAGATAGATAGATAGATAGAGAGATAGAGAGTTAGAAAGAGAGAAAGAGAGATAGATAGATAGATAGATAGATAGAGAGAGAGAGATAGAAAGAAAAAAGAGAGAAAGAGAGATAGATAGATAGAAAGAGAGAGAGAGAGAGAGAGAGAGATAGAGAGAGAGAGAGAGAGATAGATAGATAGATAGATAGATAGATAGAGAGAGAGAGAGAGAGAGTTAGAAAGAGAGAAAGAGATAGATAGATAGATAGATAGATAGATAGATAGATAGATAGATAGATAGATAGATAGATAGATAGATAGATAGATAGATAGATAGATAGATAGATATTTTGGTCACACTTTATTTAGAGTTAGGTTTAGGAGTAGGTTTAGGCTTTGCATTGAGGTTAGGGTTAGGATTAAGGTAGGGATAGATTTCATAGAATCTTTCACGCTCAACTTCGGGTTCAGTTGCATTTAATAGATATTTAGTTGAACGTTATCCAAATAAAGTGTTACCAACATTTTGAGAAGTAAAAGAGAGTGTAAATGAACTACGCTCTTAAAAACAAAGTTTCCTAAATGGTTCTCTGCTTGGAAGTACGGTTCTAAGAAAAACCTTCTATACAGAACCTCTAGATTATGTACAGCAATGGTGACCAGTGAGATGGGCCTTCAGTTTGGGCATAAACATCAAAACTCGATATGAGGAAAATGAGGAAAAAACACCTCAATAATGCTAATTTCTGCTAGCACCCTAATGGAATTCTCCTTGTATGTCACTGCTAAGCTAAAGGCAATTTACACTAATTTTCTTGGACATTCTAGATTAAACACATATGTGAGGCTTGTTTAAGACATTCTGTATGTTTTATTTGAAGCTTATAATAGACATTGACATATATTCTACTTGGTTTGGCAGTTTTACAGTGACTCCTTTAGTAAAGAGTCCTGACATAGAGCTGATTTCCATTTCTAACAACTGACGAAAGCTCGTATTCACAGGCAGTGATGTTTCTGGAACTTCCAGAAGGACTAGTGACGTTTTCTCTCACACAGGGTCCCACTCACTGTAGACCTTAATATTATTGGTGGATTCCACTGTCACTTCTTCATTATATTGGCAGGTAATCTAATGTGTAAGGCCTTCTGTTCAGCTCCTGAAGTCCTATCTAATGGGAGGTCTCGCTTGGCTGAACTGATCTAGATATTGTGGACAAAGACACTTCCTAACTGGACCATATTTTATTGAGTGTTTCAAGAGTTTAACCCTTTTGTTTCCAACCAAAATTAGGGAGTGAAATTAGAGAACTTAAATATGAATACAAACATAATGATATTTAATAAAAATAACTTTGTTCACTGCTATAAAGATAAATGGAGAACATATTAGAACATATATAAAAGCTCTATTGGGGGGAAAAAAGCAAGGGAAGGGAAATCCACACTTTCTGCACAGTTCAGTCATTGAAATGTAACCAAAGTCATTCAGAGTGGTTTGATGTGAAATGGTTCATTGTAGGTAAACCTATAGACTCAGATGTCTTTACAGTGGTGGTGACAGGAACCAGGAGTCACAAAGTCTACAACACAAATATAGCCATTATATTTACTATCCAAAACCACCAGTGAACCTACAAGTGTCCTCTGAGTTTTATAAGTAATGTTGATGATGGTAAAATAGTAATAAATCTGAAACAAGTTTTCTTTGGGAACTAAAATTGGGAAAAAATACATTTTAGCCTAAAACCCTCTCAAAACTATCATAAAACATCAGACAGCATATTAACTCCTTATATAGCCAGGTCTACCCAGCAGGTCCAAGAGTTTACTAAACACGTCTATAACCTACTTTTGCATCGTAGACCATGTAGTAACGGAACAATAAGCCCAAATATGTAATAAGCCTGTGGTTTTAAGGGTTTAATAACCATTCCATGAGACAACTTTCTGTGAGGGACCTTTTAGAAGCATTAAACTCTTAAGACTTATACAACGTGAGGTCTACATACTGCATTCAAAACATTTATCTTTTCAATACTTTATAATTTGATTATAGTCCTTTCTGTGTCCTTTTTTAGCTTAAATGCATAAAGCTTAGCAATATATTATATAAATATATTCTGGCAACATATTGTTTGATAATCCAATTGATTCCTATTGTTTAAGGTACATACAACATACAAATGCCAGTAAAGTATAGAGTTTTACTCCATCCACACTGAATGATACATAAGCCTGTTTACCTGTAATCTGTTAATTGTCCTGTTTTTCCTGACATTTGGACTGAAGAGCCATGCTTTTAGAGCACTCATACCTCATGAGTGGTTTTATTTATTATTCTATTTTGTTAATTACAGTAACGCTTCTTTAAATGGCAGTGTTTTGCATTTGAAAGCATGATGCCAGCGCTAATGAGCAGAAATGTTTTGCAGAAAGCACAGCCTGAACTGGCAGGTTTTAAAAAACAGGTAAAATATACCTATTTAATGAATATAGTCACACTGGTCTGTGAACCCGGGGCTTTTATTAATGAATTCACAGAATTAGTGTTAGTGAGCACACAATCGCGTGCAAAGCTACAAATTAAAGCTTTTATACTGAAAGTTTTATACAGTATTATGACAAAACACACTGTTAGAACATGCTGCACCTCTGAAACAGTAACTCTACTGCAGAAGGAAAAACACTTTCTTAAAGTCAACATTAACAGAACATCACAACATATTTTTCCTCCTGTACTGTGATGTATTACTGAGTGAATCACAGTATCAGAGAGGGTCTTGGAGCTAGCTGAGCATTTTCTGTTGATGATAGGTGGGGGTGGTGGGAGGAAGTGGTGAAACGTGATGTTAGAAGACACTTGAGAGGTGGAAGGAAGAGACACTTCATTTTGATAGAAGATTATGGGAAAACAAGAATTTTGTCTCTTGAAAGAGATGATACGATGAGTTGTGCTTAACAGAACTAGTGACATGAAATAAAAAGGTTAAAAAATGGTGAAATTTTTTTTTCATATTTTGATATGACTTATATACTCCATAATGTGTCTTAATATATATTGCTGCTGTCAAAAAAAAACAAAAAAAAACAACAACTTGTCTCTCCAAAAAAGCAACTTTACAGGAGAAAGAAAAAACATATTTTACTTTTAATGTAAGTCAATGGAACCAGAACTTTTTCCATGTAATTTTGGGTCATTTCTTTTGGTCCATTCGTCATAAAATTCACACAAAATATAAAGGACAACAGGCATTTTCAAATAATGTCAAAAACTAAAAAATAGAGATAGGAGGTTTTGTTCCGACTTATATTTGTAAATACTTGTAAAAACTCTAGGGCTGTCAAAGTTAATGACTTAAACAGCTTTAAAGCACTATTATGTTTTAATGCTGGTAAAGCATTTTCCTAGGGTAGCCCTATGAACAGTCTGTAATAGTGCAGACTAAAGCCCAGCTGCAGCATGCTGTACACTGTTATGACTGCAATCATAGAATCTGTGATTGTAGCTCTCTCACTACAGTGGCTACAGTCACTGATGAGTGGACCATTAACTGTATATATGATATGTATGATATATACACTCATTGGTTGGAACATGCAGCCACTGTTGCTCTCACGGGACACCATATGAAAACTGGAAACTGTGATTACTCCGGGGAAATCAGGTGATTTGATGTTGAGGTTCATATGAAACCTGTGATTTCATAATAAACAAAAAATTACTAGACATATAAAAGGAATAAGCACATTGTGATGAAGCTTATTTTGGTCAGCCATGGAGCTCTAACAATGTGCACTGTGTTATTAGGGTCACATTTGAGCTGAGCAGATAAACGTGATTAATTGCAATTACTCAAAAACAATTCTATTAATTGCAGTTACACAAACTAACACAATTGTCAATAAGTACACATGTATAATTACTATTATGTATAATTGCACAAGCTGGAGCGATTAACCACAATTATCTACACAAAAAAGTGGTTAATTACAAATAAATTCACAAACCAATACGAGTAATTGTCAATATACAAACTGGTGCAATTAATCATGAATCATTACACAAACGAATGCAATTTATGACAATTAACTGCACTGATGTGATAAACCACAACATACTACACAAAAAATGTGGTTAATTGCAAATAACTACACAAGTAAATGCGAGTAGTCATGAATGATTTCACAAACCAATGTGATTAATCATCAATATACAAACTGATGTGATTAATCATGAATAATTACACAAACTAATGCGTTTTATGACAAATAACTGCACAAGCTGATGTGATTAACCACAACATACTACACAAAAATGTGGTTAATTGCAAATAACTACACAAGTAAATGCAATTAAAGATGAATAACTTCACAAACAAATGCGATTAATCATGAATAATTACACACACACTGTGATTAATAACAAATAATGACACAAGGTGATGCAAATAATCACGATTATCTACACAAACTATTTTGATTGATTAACTGCACAAAATAATAACCTGACAGACCTAAAATATATATTCACTTGTCACAATTATCGCGTTAGATCCCTTTAAACAACTCTTACTGAATCTGTAAGGTTTCCTCTCTCGTCCTGCGTGCGGCAAACATTTCCACATTCTGGGTATATAAAGGACTCATATTTCATGCGCGCATGTTGCAGAACCACACAGAGAAGCTAAAACTAACTGACTGTGTGGAACTGCAATGAAACTAATGACCCGTCCTCAATGTAACCTCAGATTACAGCCATCATCAATAACATCCACTTAACACAGTGATGCTCTACATGGTAATCAGCTATGAGGAGGTAATGGTATCTGCTTACTGCTGTATATGATCATGCTCCTGTCCCCGGAGGCCCATCGGCCCAGCTGAACGTGAACAGAGAAGAGGTACGGAGACGTTTCCAGCTTTGGGCCCTGTTGCATTATTCATGCCGTGTTTTACGCATGAATTACAACATCACATAGCGTGCCAAGGTTCTGTGTGCAGAGGGGAAATTGTAATTCATAAAATAGAGCTCAGGCAGAGCAGAGAGAGAGAGATAGCCTATGCTTTACTTCTGCGTTAGACTGGAGTGTCACACATCCACGTCTACGGGCTGCGCTTTGGTAGATTATGCAATTCGCCTTCAACTGATAGCGCAGCACAGGTGGGTGGATGCAAATGTAAAGGTAGACTAATGCAGCTGCTAATGCTAACATGGGGGAGAAAATAGGCTCTAATCGTATAGATGCTTTCCAAGCCTTGCTTCACCTATCAGTACAGAACACATCTGATGGGATTTAAGCTACGTGCTTCCATGCTAAGGATTTCCTCCAATGTACAGAGGAGGGTTTTGTTATAGCAACTCTGTTTGGCTAAAAGCAAAGTTTGCCAACTCTGTAAACACTCAAAACACACCCATTCACTGGTCATTTTCTTAGAAACTCAGACCCTGTAACTCCACTCAATAGCTACTTTTTAATAGAATCACAGACCCTATACCTATCCTCACTGGCCACTTTATTAGCAACACCTCTCTTTTACTTCCATTCACTGGTTACAAAGGAGAAACATCCACCTTATACTTCCACTTACTGGTGACGTCATTAAAAACACCTCTCTTTTGCCTCCATTCACTGGCCACTTTATTAGAAACACCTACCCCTGTACTTCTACTCACTGGCCACTTTATTAGAAACACCCACCCGGTACTTCCACTAACTGGCCACTTTATTAGAAACACCTCTCTTGTATTTCCACTCACTGGCCACTTTATCATAAACATGAACCCTCTACTTTCCCTCACTGGCCACTTTATTAGAAACACCCACCTTGTACTTCTACTCACTGGCCACTTTATTAGAAACACCCACCCTGTACTTCCATGCACTGGCCACTTTATTAGAAACACCGACCCTGTACTTCCTCTCACTGGCCACTTTATCATAAACATGAACCCTGTACTTCCCCTCACTGGCCACTTTATTAGAAACACCCACCTTGTACTTCTACTCACTGGCCACTTTATTAGAAACACCCACCCAGTACTTCCATGCACTGGCCACTTTATTAGAAACACCTCTCTTGTACTTCCACTCACTGGCCACTTTATCATAAACATGAACCCTGTACTTCCACTCACTGGCCACTTTATTAGAAGCATCCACCCTGTACTTCCATTGTCTGGCCACTTTATTAGAAACACCCACCCTGTACTTCCTCTCACTGGCCCACTTTATTAGAAACAGGTCCACTATACAGATATACAATTACAGACTGTAGCCCTATTTGTTGCTGCACAATTCATGACCCTCCCACCCCCAACCCCATTCACCATTGGTCAGTTTCTGACTGCTGTTGATATTATTTGGATGGTGGATCATTCTCAACAAGGTGGAGCTACAAGGTAGATGCTCCTAATAAAGAGGCCAGCTTAATGTATTTGATCATTCACCTCATTACAGTACTCGAGTAATTAATGCAAAAGCAATTATTTCTGTGTGTATGAGCCATAAGTCTTATCTGAGAAATGATGCTTTGTGTGTGCTGCTGCCTGGCCTACACGACTGCATATAAAGTGAGCAGCAGAATAATTACAACTTGCGTTTGGAGGAGAATAGAAAAGTTAAACGCTGTAGTGAGATGGATTGCTAACTTCAAATAAGAGTGCGCATGTGGAGCGGGGGGTAAATACAAAAAAAGACGAAAAGGAGACTTCATTTATTGAACCTGCACTCCAAGAACAGAAACATCAGCAACAAATTCCTCATGACTCTGCATCCTGCTTCTCGCTTTTCACTTCCACTCAATATACGGATATTAATGTTTTCTCTTAGCACAACCCTTATGACACTGCGTGAGTAAGCTCTATGTCTAGAGCTCTGTGGGTGTGTGTGTGTGTGTGTGTGTGTGTGTGTGTGTGTGTGTGATAGAGAGATTGTATGTGTATGAAAAAAAATGTACCATGTAGTGGATGATGAATCCACCCACACTCATTTATTTTCTACTGTAAATTCACCTTTTGCCTGAGATCCACTCTTGTTCTTTTTTAGCAACAATAGAAAAGTCAGCATTATGATCATTACTATGCTGTGACCTTTCAGAGTGCGTTTTTCCACTACACAAACTACTGGAATCTTAGGGACCAGAAAGCTGGAATTGTGTTGACCATTGGTCCAGTAACAAAGGTTCCAGCTGTATGGTTTTTGGCACCAACACACTGGTTCCAGAGCGGCAAAGCAGTAAGACAGGGCTGCCCACTGTCACCATACTTGTTCAACCTGTGTACTGAACATGTAATGAGTGAAGCAGGACTGAAGGAAGTTGGCCGATGAGTCAAGATTGCCAGAAGAAACATCAATAACCTTTAATATGTTGATGATAGAACATCAAATTGCAAAACAACAATGACCTGAAAGTCCTTATAAGGAAAGTTGGGACTTCAGATGGGACTTCAGCTCATTTTGAAGAAAACAAAGACCACTAACTTCACCAGTGATGGTGAAAATGTGGAAATGGGGGACAGATTTTGCTTACTTGGATCGATTATCAATCCTCTTGGGGCCACAAACACACCCGTGTGTCAAATTTGACGTTCCTATATACACAATATTCACTTGCGTCATCCCCACTGGAGACTACATAATACAGCCATTGCACTCTAACAATACAGGTGTGAAGATGAGACAGACTGAAACAATGTGTTACCAAAGCTGTTGTCATAAAGTTTTCTCCAACTTCTGAACACAGGAGCAACACAGTAATCATCTTAGCATCTACAGATCATCTACAGAGGTCTATCCAAATAACGTGGGCTTACATTTTTTGCTGTTATTAGTTATGTAAAGAGATTTATGTCAGTTATTTGGCACTGGTGCAGTGGAGAGCCGTTAGAGACGCTACATTAGATTACCAAACACTGTCGTATGCATCTGTCACTAGAGGCCTGCTATGTAGAGAGCTTGTTTATGACTCAGAATCTTGAGGGGGGAGAGAGTGTGGGATTAGTGACACGGAACAGTTTTCACACCAATATATCACCCCAAAATATGTGTGAAACGCTGCTCTGATGTGAGGATCATACTGACACGCGATGCGTATGTGTGTCTCTGTTCCTCACTGTGGATGTCATAATGTTTCTAAAGAAACAGAATTTTAAACCACAGTAATTACGTACGTGCCTCTAGGTGTTAACCTAAGCTGATATTTAAAGGCAAGGTTTTCTACCTGCCTTGTCAGATTTATCTTAATATTTCAGTGTTGAAACTGCATCAAAAACAGCTTTCCTATGATGTCATCAACAACCTGCGTCTTTATTTACCAGCATGAGTTGCTTACGAGAGGCTGAAGTTAGTAGTCATAGACATTACAAAAACATTCTGGGACGTAGGGAAAAAGTACAAAAGTAGACTACAGTACAGGATTAATGCAAGGAGGATGTATGAAAAGTCTAAGAATGTCAGGTGGTACAACCGTCCAATCATATATGTTGATTAAGTAAACTTTCATAAAAAGATCATTTAATTATATAAGATTCTAAATAAAATAGGTGTGATTTTATGTTGGAAAACTTTAAAATTAAAACCATGTTGCAAAACAAGGCAGTGTTAAAAGTGCTCAACCAACTGAAAAACTTTTGTATGTTGGAAAAAATGTGATTTTTGAGTAATGGTTAGAACGGTTCAGTTTACCATCTCAGGTGGTGTGACCTCAGCAAAAACCATGAAAATTATTGTGTAATTATTATAATAAATGTTTATTTTTTCAAAAACAACTCAAGTTTAAGGGCAAGGGTTTCTACAGATCTCTAAGTAGAAACTATTTAATTTGAAATTAGTCTGAAAAGTCAGGTGGCTCAACCAGTCGAAGTCAAATGGTGCAACCAGACCAGCTCAGTTTAAATAACCTAAACAGTCACTTAAAAGGTTTGATAACACTAACCAAAGCTAAAAACATTAATGATAGTCTTAGAAGTTGGTTTTGCATTTTCTGCTTCTTACCATCCAATTAATCCCAAACCATTCAGTGGTGTTGAGGTCTGGACTCTGGGGCGGTCAGTCCATTGTTCAGCTTCTTTGTTCGATGTGTCCGTCTCCTTTTCTCAGTGAGATTCTTCTTGACAGCTGCACATCCTTTCAGACCCATAGCGCTGAGTCGTCTTCTCACAGTGGAAGGATGGACAGAAACACCTGTGGATGTTTTCAGATCTGAAGCAGCTTGATTTTCTCCTCTCTCTCTAAGATGAAAGCTATAAGTGCTGTTTATCTGATGGGGGCAGTTTTGGTGTCTACCAGGCCTTCCAGGTGGTTGTTAGGAGGCCCATTTTCTCTGTAGCTTTCAATCACGATTTGAACTCTAGTTTTGGAAACTCTGTCTCCTTCATTGAATAAGCAGAGTATTTAATATATCTGCAGAAATATCTCCTGAAATATATGTCAGTATAATACCTGTGGGGAAATTAACTCAGTATGTTTAAGTGCTTTTAAAGCATTTTATTACATTGTAACCTAAAGGTCCAGAGTTATTACTGTTGTTTGGCAAAACTATTTACATGTAAATGCATAATTACACTGGTTAGTTACATAATAAATTATATTTACATTCAATATATGTTGTCTTGATAAATATAAGTCCACACTGAGTTTTTTTTCTATTTGTTTCATTGACAAAATGACAGAAATGTTTTTTGTTTTCAAAACAAGACTGTATAGACAACAATGCTGCCATAAGTGCAAATTCAAAGGGTTAAAATAAATAAATAAATAAACAAATAAATAAATAAATGTGATATCAAAAGTTACAAATAGCATTATATCTACCCCACACAGAGTGAAAGAAGGAAGGAGCGGGTAAAGAGATGACAAACGGGTTTACAGCACTCTTCTTCTCCCACTTTACCGTACAGATCACAGGCAAGGGAGAGAGAGAGACAGAGACACAGAGAAAGAGAGAGAGAAAGAGAGAGAGAGAGAGAGAGAGAGAGAGAGACGAGAGAGAGACAGAGAGAGGGTATAAAAGCTCTGAAGACTGAAAAGCATGATAATATGAGGCGTGTAAGCAGACAATCAGAGACACGTCTAAATATACGCACTGAATTACAGCCTAAACGTGTGGGCGAGTCTGAACACTTATGATTGGCTACTCATTTATAATAACATAACAGGAAAATTACAGTTCAAAGGGTGACTGATCACGTTGTATTTAGGCGGATTGTGGAAAAGAAAAGCCACTGTACATTAAAAAAAAATTTATAAATAAAAGAACAGATGAGTAAACTATATTTAATTCTGTCTGCAGGATGAGTGGGATATATCGAGGGGCTTTGAGGATGTGTTCTGTTTTTAAACATTAACAATTAGGTTATTTTTATATCCAAGAAAGACATGAGGGAGGGACGGAGCTGGAGTGTGCAGCAACATCTCCTAAAAATAAAACATTTACCACTGTTAGTGTACGCGGATGCATGGAGGAGGACAAGAGAGGTGAGCTTCTGCAGCGCCTTCACTCACACCACACACTCCTCTGCTAGAAATAAAGGTTCTGTGCAGGTACATTTTCGTTTTTTCATTAATCAAAGTACAAACAATATAAAAGGTTTTTCCTGGTGGAAAAGTTCGTATTTGTACCTTTTCATAACCGAATGTTTTAAAACAGAGCAGTAAAATAAAAGCCTGGAGACGAGACGGGGTGTGTGGAGTCAGTACAGCTTAGAAAATGTCATTTCAGTGGATTATGGTTCAGTTATGTTCCCTGACTAAAGGTACTGAGATGAACCCTTGAGGGTTCCACCCCAGTGACAGTTTAGTACCTTTTTTATCTGAGAGTGTTCCAGGTGAGTGTCACTGCTGTGCTCAGAATGATCCACCACCCTAATAATATCTGGACAACAGCAGTCCTGTGTTCACAAAATGACAAAAAAAAAATCTCTACAGATTTTTCAAAATTTCTGCATAATCAAAATGTTTAAGATGTACACAAAATCATTCAGAATGGTTGGATGTGAAATGCTTCATTCTGGAGAAACTAACAGCATAGTCAGAACTGGTCACAGCGGTGAGCCAGACGTCTGAACAGTTCAGTGCCTCTAAAAGCTCCCTCACAAAAAGTTATTGCATGAAATGGTTATGAATACACTGCCTGGTGCCTGAGACATTGTTTTATGATAGTTTTGAGATAAGATTTTTGCCTGAAAGGTGTTTTTTTAAATCCATAAATGGAGTAGAGGTACATGCATGTCATCCTGAGGCAAAACAGTCTCAAAACAAAAATGATTTCTTTCAGATTTTCTACTATATTACCATCAACATCACATGCACATGTAGGTTCACTAGTGGTTTTGGATAGTCAATAAAATGACTATTTGTGTTGTAAACATTGTGACCCCTGGTTCCTATCACCACCACCATCAGTAAGGTTCTTCACATTAAACCACCCTGAAATGTAGAAATGTAGAAAAGTAGAAAATGTGGTGGAATTCCCCTTTAACACACAAATACTGTCTAAGAAAAATGATCCTAATACAAATAATGTACCTCACAGACATCATGACAGAGAAAATCATGTGGCAAGAGATTATCAGTATTACTTTATAAAACATCTTCCTCTCTCTCTCTCTCTCTCACACACACACACAAAGTTATGATGACACCTAACGCAACAGAGCACATTCAGCATTGCAAAACAGAGCTCAGGAGCAGATGGAGCGCTGTCTAATTTCACAAACAGGGTCAGATCCAGCACATGCACAGGCCTTTATCTGTCTTATTCTAATATAGCTTGACCCAGTGTTAATGAATGGCACTTGTGACTTTGCTGAAGTGCCTCTGCAGTCGCAGCGGGTGATGTGGACTGTACACAGCAGGCAGTGTGTTTAATTCTCTGTCTGTTACAGCAGGGGACTCGGAGTGTGTCTCTTCACAGGGGCACTATGGCCAGCTGTCATCTGAACATGATGGACAGTTTGTTTACCTCATCGACGCTCACTGACAGGAAGGACATCAAGGACTTGTCAGCAAGATCTCACACTAAGCCTCTCTGTGTTCTTCCACAGTGAGTGTCAGTGTTACAGATGTCCATCAGCCAGGAGGGAAGCCAGGTATTAAGCCACACAGTTTGAGCAAACTAAGGAGGAGTAAGAAACATTTTAGAACGTCAAAGTCAACAACTACACTCACTGGCCACTTTATTAGAAACACCTACCTTGCACTTCCACTCACTGGCCACTTTATTAGAAACACCTACCTTGCACTTCCACTCACTGGCCACTTTATTAGAAACACCTACCTTGCACTTCCACTTCACTGGCCACTTTATTAGAAACACCTACCTTGCACTTCCACTTCACTGGCCACTTTATTAGAAACACCTACCTTGTACTTCCACTCACTGGTCACTTTATTAGAAACACCTACCTTGTACTTCCACTCACTGGCCACTTTATTAGAAACACCTACCTTGCACTTCCACTTACTGGCCACTTCATTAGAAACACCTATCCTAAACTTTCAGTGACTGGACACTTTATTAAAAAACACCTACCCTCCACTTCTGCTCACTGGCCACTTTATTGCACTTGCACTCAGTGGTCACTTTATTAGACATTTCTACTTGTACTTCCACTCACTGGCCACTTTATTAGAAACACCCATCCTGTACTTTCACTCACTGGACACTTTATTAGAAACACCTATCCTAAACTTCCATTGCCTGGCCACTTTATTAGAAACACCTACCCTGTACTCCCACTTACTGGCCACTTTATTAGAAACATCTACCTATACTTCCACTCACTGGACATTTATTAGAAACACCTTATAAGCTCCAGGGCATGGGTGTACAGTTACAGACTGTAGCCCCGTTTTACCCTGTTCAACATTGGTCAGTTTCACACTGTTGTCCAGATATCAATTGTGTGGTGAATCATTCTCAACACAGCACCGATACTGACATGGTAGTGTGTGTGGTGCTGGTACGAGCGTATCAGACACAGTGATGTTGTTGCAGTTTCATACGTCAATGTCACTGCTAGGTTGAGAGTGGACCACCACCCAAAAATATCCAGACAGGAGTGGTTCTGTGGTCAGAAATTGACCATTGATGAAGAGTTATATGATGAGACAAACAATGCATCTACAAGGAAGGAGTTATTTAAAAAAAAATTAAATAAAAAAAAGTATATGCGCCATTGTTTAGGCTTTCAGTCCAATTGTCCATTTATAGTGTACATCACTGAGGTCAGCTAGAGGTCATTTTAAAGACTTAAAAGAGACCAATCTAGCTGAAGTCTTACTTACTCTGTTTAGGGTTCGTTAAATGCAAAACCAGACCATAGCAAGCATTCCTGTTTGTGGGCCTTTTAATGAAGCACGCTTTAATGAGAACAATATTTAATTACTTTTTTTATATTAGCCATCTGTTAGTTGTTATGTGCTAATTGGCTATTTGAATCAGCTCACTGAGCTACTTTTCCACACCTCTTATAAAGACAGTCAGCAGCCAATCTCATTACCACTCTCTCTCTCTCTTTCATTGTTCTTCACTTCTTTTCCAACAGTAACTTTGATCAGCAGGTTTGCAGCTCTGTCTGATTCTTTTGATTCCTTCTGTTCTGTCTAAAGAGAAATTAGCACACTCAATTACTAGAGATTGAAATATTTGCCAGAACTCGATGACACTGTTCTTGTTGGGTTCAGTCATTTTATTTTCCCTGTGTTTTAGGTTCTGGTTCATGTTCCACATTCAGTTCGCACAGCCCGCCTCCCACCTTCACCAGATATTAGTTTTTAGTTTTTTCTTGGCTGTGTTCTTCCCCTCTGCTTTCATTACCTTAAAAGTTTTTAATCTGGCATGCTGGAGTCACCCACTCGTGTCAGAATTTAGCTCTGAGATCTACGGGGACCATTCTTGTGAGAAATTGGATGCGCAGGAAATAAAACAGTAAATCGATTCTGAGGAGTACAGTTTATTGCAGCTAAACAGGTATTTATATTTAATTTGTTAGGCCATGTTATATGATCAATATGTTATATGTAACATGCTTTATGCAAAGAAATACAGTGATGTGAAATTGTATTTGTATATTTGTCACACTAAATGGTTTCAGATCCTCATACAAAATGAAACAGAAGAAACACAAAACAGTTTTTAAACGACCATTTCATTTATTGATTGGAAAAAGGTTTGCAACCCCCATGTGACCCATGTGAAAAAGTAGTTGCCCCTAAACTTAAAAACCCTTTAGCAGCAACAGCTGCAACTAAACACTTCCTATAACTGGAGATCAGTCTTTCACATCGCTGTGGAGAAAATTTGGCCCAGTCTTCTTTGCAGAATTGCTTCAAATCAGCCATACTTAAGGGCTTTCAAACAAGAATGGTCTGTTTAATGGTCTTTAGAGTGTAGTAAAACTTTGGGCCTGCCGGCGGACCCTTGCCGTTTAAAGGGTTAAGGTCCTGTAACAGCTGAACATTTTGCTGCAGGATTTTACATTACATTCTTAGCAAAAAGGGTTCTGTGTAGTACCAACAAAAGAGTTATTTGGCTTGTAACAATAGTGGAACCTTTTCTGGTGCTATATAGAACACTTTTCAAAAAAGGTCCTATATAGAACGACCTACAACACAATCTCCATCTATCTGAAGAACGCTTTCACGATGCAGAGAACCCTTAAATATGCAAAGGTTCTGTGAGTATTCATGATTCTATATAGAACCTTTTCCTTGGCTAAATAACCCATGAAGAACCATCTTTTTTTAAGAGTGTGGAGAACAGAATTCATGGTTCTATCAATTACAGCAAATGACACTGGCCCTGAAACAGCAAAGCATTCCAACACCAGCACACTACCACCACCATGTTTCACTGTTTGTATGATGTTCTTATTGTAGAGTGTTTGTTTCAGATGTAATGGGATGTTTGTCTTCCAAAAAGTCCCACTTTTAACTAATCAGTCCACTGAACATTATTCCAAAAGGCTGGTTGTATCATCAAAGTTTCTTTGTTCCTCTTGGAGAGCAGTGGTTTTTGCCTTGCAACTCTCCCATGGAAACCATTTTTGCCTAGCATCTTTCTAATGGGTGAATCATAAACGCTGAACTTATCTGAGGTGAACAAGGCCTGCAGTTCCTTAGATGTTCATCTGGGTTCTACTGTAACTTCCTGGATGTGATCTTGGAGGAATTTTGGCAGGCCGGCCATTTCTGGGAAGATTTATTTTAAATTTAGTTTGAAGATCTGAAACAAGTAAATTTGAAAAAATTTTTTAGTATTTTAGGATTAAACAGGTAAAGGCTAACATCTTATATCAGCACAGCTTTTGAACAGCGCATTATGGAAAGTTTATCCAGACTAAAAACCATTTGGGATGTTGTTTAAAAGGACTGCTTGATCTTTGTTGAAGTGGAATTAAAACTTAATTTTGGTCAGCTAAATATTTTATCTCAGCCTATTATTTTATGTTGTTTATTTATTTATTCATGATCTAATAACAGCTATTATCTTTGCTACACAGCAATTTGACTGGCACTGCCGTTAGAAATACAAGGTTTTATTTGGCACTGTGTTTGATGAGGTTGGTTTTGGTCAATTTTTGGACAGAACTTTCTTGAGTTTGAGCCAGTTTTGGACTCAAAATTTCACTATGTGGTTCGGTTTGAAGAAAATATGATTGGGCTCAGACGGCGTTTGAGCTCAAAACTTGGTGCTGAAAGTTCTCAGGGTGTATTCGGTTTTGGACCAAAATTTCAAGCCTCTGAAGTTGGAAAAAATCCTTCTGTATTATAAAGCCTTCTACTGTTTGAGCTGTTGTTACCATGGGATGCTGTTTGTGAGGCGCTGTTCATACAGGACTAATTTCTGTGGATGCATAACTTATTTGGTTCATTCCTAATTCACTCCCAAGCTGATCCTAAACCAATCAAACTATGGAAACAACACTATGTGCAGAACATAGCCCAGTGGATCTAAATGATCCTATTGCCAATACAACATTTTATTACCACAGCATATCTTACCCACAATGGAAACGAATAGCATAATAAATTCACACTGACTCATAAAAATTACATTTAAGTCCCATAGAAGTTCTACTGGTGAAATATGAAACCCAGAGAAATCCGTTTTCTTTTTTTTTTTCTCTCCACCAAGTAGATTAATATGTATGTGTGGTTTAGAACTGAACCTAAAACCTTAGTGAGTATATATGAATATGACTTATGTTTGATTTAATTTACCTTACATGATCGAAGCTTTCAAAAGGCCTATATTCTACATTCAACATTGTTCTTGTATTTTATTTTTTTTCTCTGAGGTCCACTTATAATGTCTGTGTAGGTGTATAAACAGTTGAGTGATGGGAGATGAGTCAGTGACCCAGACTTGTGTTGCACTCGTGTTGCATGCTGACTGACTCATGACTCAGATTCTCAACTCAGACTCAAGATTTAAGATCATCCTGAGAAAAAACAAAGCTGATTTGTTGGCACCTCTAACCTCAATGATAATAATAAAACCTAAATGAATAAATGGAATAAAACCTTTTGTTCTCACTGCTCTACTGCAGCTGACAGTGGTATCAGTTTCAATATAGCTTCAAATAACAAGCATTTCACTACTGAACCTTCAGTCTGACGGACAGAAAGCTAAAAGCAGTAAATATGGTGTTTAAAGAAAAGAGGAAAAACAACTTGACACAGTTGGCGAACATGTAGTTTGGATATTAAGGATGCTAACTAGCCAATTTAGCTGAAGTTGTCAGTTAATCCAACGGATGTTTTGAAGATAAATGTAGATTGGCTATTACAGTAGCTACCAATACAAACCACAGACTAACCAGCCGTTTCATGTTTTGCCTCTCTTTTAAAGACTGCATTTACTGAGGCAGTGCTTCAGTTCTATCCTGCAGACTTTAATATACTGAAAGATGCATTCTTTGAAGCCATGTTGAACCCTGGCATATTTTCAGGGGGTTAATGTTTGTACAATGCAATGGCTGAAGCTAATAACGAGACCGAACTAAGATTCTCTACTAAAGACTAAAACTCGACTTAGACTTGTACCTCACAGACTTGACTTAAGCCCAATCCCATTTCTCATTTTTACCCCTACTCTTTGTTTTCGAGTGTCACCCTAACCCTTGGAACTGAGTTACAGGGGATAGTGGTTGAAATCTTGCCCTATGAAATGGGACCCTCAAATAAAGAACAACACTACTTCATTAACAGCTACTAGTGCTGCTCTGTAGGCGACCCTGCCAGTCTGCAGTGACAGCAGAGGAGGGTAAAGTTCAGCTCCTCACTGCTGGGCTTTAGTTACATTTAGAGCATCATATGATTTCAAAGAGGGGATATAAGACAATTATTTATTATGGCCCACCTCTAATTCTTTGGTGATGTGAAGCTGAAGTCAGCTGTTCACCAGCTTCTTGTTCGAATTTTCCCGTTCCACCTTAAATGGTGCAGCAGTTACATTCTGGTGCTTCAGGCATCAGAACTGCTGGACTATTTAAGGTGGAATGGGAAAGTTAGCTGGCTAGCTACTGAGACATTAGCATGCTATTAGCGATTTTTTATGCTTGTTATGAAGAAAACGACCATAATACATTGAAACGACATTAAACTGAGATAATTAAATGGTTATATTTTTTAACGGAGAAAATATTTACATTTGTGGGTTTCTTTGGTCGCTCGCACAGCCATCTTGCTGGTTTTTCTTTTTTTCTCATATCACTCGGTTTGGAGTGAGTCTCTGAAAAACCTCTGTTTGGAGGGCCATGTAGCCCTAACACTTCACCCCACCCCCCCTCTATCTCAACAAAAATCAGGACACTCTACCCCTAGACGTGAACATGCAAAACAGAGGGCTAAGGGCTAAGTGGTAGGGGTGAGGGGTGAAATGGGATTGGGCCATAGCCTCACATCTCAGAACCCTGAAACTTGACTTTAAGTCAAGTCTCTGAGGTGCGAGTCTGACTAACATATCGAAACTCAAAACTTTAAATCAGACTCGCAATTTGAAGACTTGACTTATACTTGTACCTCACAGACTCAAGACTAAACTTGGACTTGAGGCTTAGAGACTCCAGGCTTAGCTGAGACTTGCACGGCAGAGACTTGAATCAGACTTCCACCTCAGAACCTTGAAACTTGACTCAGACTTGCACTTCAGAGACTTCACTCAGACTCACGCAGCAGAACCCTGAAACTTGACTCACACCTCAGAGACTCCAGGCTTGACTTGCACCTCATAGTCTTGAGACTTGACTCAGACTCGCACATCAGAGACTCAACTTGGACTTGCACCTCAGAGACATAACTCAGACTCACACGTCTGAAAATGAACTCGGACTTTCATCTCACACTTGACTCAGAATTGCATCTCAGTACCTCGAAACTTGATTCAGACACTCCCCCCTCAAAGACTAGAGACTAAACTCAGACTCGCACTTCACAGACTTGACTCGGACTCACACCTCAGAGACTCCAGACTCAACTCAGACTTGCACTTCAGAGACTCCAGACTTGATTTGAACCTTCACACCTCAGAGACTCAGGACTCACACTCGAACTTCAGAGACCCCAGACTCAGACTTGCACCTCTGAAACTGCAGACTCAACTCAAACTCACCCCTCTTAGCATCCAGTCTCGCACCTCAGAGACTTGACTCGGACTCACACTCGACTCAGACTCACACCTCATTGACTTGAAACTTGACTCTGACTTGCATGAAGTGACTTGTGAACAGTGTGATCAATTTCTGGTGTGGTGCCAAGTGTGTATCGTTCGGAAGGCTTCAGTGATCTATCTGCATCCTGACAGCCAGGAACAGCACAGCGTTGAACCGTTTTCCCACATCTTCCACTCTAATAACTCTGCTACAGACTTCAGTAACAAAACTCTGCACCACTTCAGTAGGAATGGGTGGAGCTAAACTGAAGCAGACTGAATGGGCAGCTATGCGCAAATGTGACAACACAACCATGATGCATTCAAAAAGGGCTACTTTTGCAGCTTAGTTTCCATATATTTTAGTACATAATACTGTTTTATTTTAAGAAAATAAGGAAATTGTTTTTCATGATATGGGCCCTTCAGATAACTTGGAACGTCGAGTTGCGTTGAGTTGCTCTGGCCTAGTTCATCTGGACTTTTCACTTATAGACTGTGTTGCCTTGGATAAGAAGAAGTCAGGTCAAAGCTGCCTGTTATCGGCAGTGCTGAACAGCAGAGGACTTCTTGATCTTCTCTTTTTTTTTATTTTTGTTCTCGTTACTTGCACAGCTCTCCCTTCATACTGTGAAGTGACAGGATGACATTTGATAATCTCTGTCCATCATGCTGCGCAGCAGTACACACACACACACACACACACACATACACACACATTACACAAATACACACAAATGCACACCCGCCATCAGCTCTTCAGACTAACAGCCTTCCCACAGAAAGGCTCAGTATGATATTGGAGTCGCGACCTTTTCCTGCTGAAAAGAAGCTGGAACAACCACGGCTTATAGTCTGCAGCTCCAGCGTTAGAATCTCACCACTCAAAACTGAGAAACTTCTCCTCTGACTGATGACTTTTTATAATTGCCACATTACAGAAAGAAAAGATGAGGTGTTGGAAGTCATTCATGGAGAGAGTGAGAGCTGAGTAGCTTATTAAAAGCAGAGCAACACTTCTCAACTTAAATAATTTTTCATTTTACTAAAGTCTGAGGAACATTTATAATCATGCATCCTGATTATGTTAGAAACTGGGGTCATTGGGTTCGCCCTTTCAACTCTTAGACAGGACAGAACAGAGAAGTGTGGAAAAGCAAACAACTCAGCTAAAGCTAACTCAGTAGCTTCACATTATCATCAGTTTAACTTATACTGCACACTTCCCAGGCTCAAGATAGTTATAAAAAGCCAAATTACAGAAGACGCAACACAAATAAGTTAGTATCTACATTAAAAATAACATATACCTTAGATTCTGAACTTAACTACGCTGATATCCACTGGCAAATCATCACTAGTAGAGCTGGACTATCAGTTTGGGCCATAAATGTCAAAAAGACACTTCTATAATTCTAATTTCTACTAGCTCACCTATGGAATTTCCAATTGTATGTTATCATGAAGCCAATGCTGGTGTGCATGAGGATTTTTTTGGCCATTTTGGATTAAATACAGATATTCGAAGCTTGTAGAAGACACTCCATATGTTGTACTTGAAGCCTGTTACAGATATGAACAATTATTAAGAGTCCTGCTGCTGTTTTCCATTACTAACAACTGACAAACCTGGTAAGACTACAGCACAAATTTGCAGTCAGTAACGTATCTCTGACTTAAAAAAACATCACTCTTGGCCTTTTTAATCAAGAAATTGTAGCCAACATTATGAAATTTAAACATAAGTGGTTGATTCCAGTGTTTCTTCCTAATTATTTTTTTTATATTTTTATGATAAAATGAAAAGCTTCTACCTAGATAAATGGCTTTATATGTAATTTTCTTAGATGCCTAATACTTTTGCACAGTACTGCATATTTTTAAAGGGAATGTAAAGCTCTAGCTGCTTTCCTGCACAGTGTTTGTCCTTGGAGTCTTCCTTCTTATTCTCCTTAGAGCTACATTATTCATCATTTCTGTAGGTGAACTTCTCTTCCAGCACCATGTTTGGCTCAACTATATTCAAAATAAAAAAAATAAAAAGAGAAAGCTTGCAGTGACACCCAACATCAAAGTTATATTTTACCCCCTTTTTACAGTATTGGAGGAGGTCCCTCACTTGAGCTATGCTTTTTCTCTTTAATAATACTGATGGAATATATTTTGATTAAAATAAGTAATATTAACAAAACTGGAAGTGAACTGGATTTGCATCTTTGCAGGTGAACAAGCAAGTTAACATTCATGAAAGTGTCTTTATAGTTTTTAAAAGCTATTTTTATTGTGTCCGTTGTACAGGATTGTGCGATATGAGGAAAGCTGCAGCGCATCCTGTCCATTTTATCTCAGTACGGCTGTCTTTGTGGAGAATTGTTTTGACAGCAGGGTGTTCAGACTCCTCTCCTTTCACCCCTCATTGCTCACTGGCAGCTAACTCAGAGTCAGAGAGAGATTTCACACACAGAGAGACAAGTGTCCTAGTTAATCTGATAAAAGTTACAGGGGTAACATTTTATTTTATTGTAATAATGAAAAATATTGTAGTTAATTTTCATTCCGCCAGCAGAACGGCCACTAGGGGGCCTGCAGAAAGAGGTTACACCAGACTTTTGAAGTCCTCAGATGTTATGTGCCTTTATATATTACCTAAAACTGTTGGGACCTGTGGAGCTGTTGGATCTAGTAGAGTCAGCTTAGCGTGTGGTGTTTCTGGAGTAAATGGGTTCAGTGGGCTCTGGTCCTCTTTCTTTTCTTTTTTTTTTTGTTTCAACCTTAAACAAATCACCTGCACTGCCTGCATTCTTTTCATGTGACATCTTATCACACTAAACCATCAGTTTGCTCCTCAATCTCTTTATTTTCTTCATTATTTTCATTCTTTTCTGATTTCTCAAAGACTTGTAAAAGAAGGCATGTTTATTTTTCTTGAACTTGTTCTTCTTCTTCATTGTGTCCAGGTCCTGCATCATTCTTTGTCACTGTAGGAATATCTCCCATCTTCTCAGAGGGAAAAACATAAGAGCATCATCATGTATCATTCACATTATTAGACATTAATTTGCCTGTTTCAAACAAGAGGAGCCTTTTCTGTCTGGAACCGTAAAGGAGCTGGAAAGAGAACCCTTTAACACCATTTACTCCTCAGTACCACAGCTACTGATACAGATTGTGGGAGAATCATGGATAGAGTTAACGGGAAATCTCCCTCCTTTGTTTCTTTCAAGTTCACGCTTTCTTTGAAGGCTCAGTTTCTTTTGTCATGTGTAGTCTTAAAAAAAGGGGCTAGTAATGGGTTCTTTGAACAATATATACATACACACTATACTTATATAGTGCTTTTTTCAAACTCAAAGACGCTTTACAATAGAAACAAATTACAATCAGCAATAAACAAAACCACCCCCAACCTATATACAGTTTCCCAGGTGGCGGGGGAGATAACCCCCCCCCAGACCATAGGACAGAGTCACTTAGCTGGCTGGGGAAGAGACCTTAGCCATGAGGAAGGTTCCTCTCAGCAGGCACATGCACAGACCCCAGGAGCAGCTTAAGCCCCTCCCTTTTTGCTCTCGTACAGTACAAGTGTCCCTTCTGGGGTCCAAAAACTCACCCATGCATCAAATTCGATCTTTCTATATATGTTTCTGTACAGGACAGAAATACGGTTCAAACGTTTCCTGAATCTGTGGAGCCGCCCTTTCTGTTCATCTTATCATGACCTCGTACGTGACTCACATCCGGATTTATGAGGCCATAAAGAGGTGCTGAGATACACCTCATCTGCCTCTCACCAGGTGTAATTTGTGTGTCTGTCTACATTCTGTGTGAAACTGACCAATGGACACTCAGGAAATCACTAAGGACTGACCCATCACGGCGAAAACCCTTCATTCAGTCCACATCGGCGTGGAAATGGCGTGCAAAGAGATTACAGCTACAGCAGTTTTGGAAAGTAGTGATGAAGATAACAGAGCATTTTGATATGAAACATGAGGCTATCATGTTATACGCAAGTCCCCTTAAAGGGGAATTTGAGAAGATATCACTGCTGTTGGAACAAAACCTTGTATCTCCACAGGAGAAGGAAAAAACATTTTACTTTTAACGTAACTGTAACCAGACTTCCCCAAGTAATTTTGGGCCGTTTCTTTTGGCCCTTCATTATATAATTTACACACAACATAAAGAGCAGGAGGTATTTTCAAATTATGTCAAAAACTGGAAAACAACAAAAATGGAGATACCTACAAGGTTTTGTTCCAGCAGCAGCGATATCCAAAAAATGAGAAAATTGCCCTTAGATGATAGAAGAGAAAGCGTCACATTCCATAACATGGTTATTTTGATCAACAACCAAGCATAAATGTTTGCAATAAATGGATAAAAACTTGCTACACCAAGTTTTTCTTATTGTAAAAAAAACAAAAACAAACAAAAAACAGGGATTTATGAGACTATATGGAGCTCTTAAACACAGCTATAACTAAACTCTAGTGATTAAATAGTGTAGTGACTAACACCACTCTGCATGCTTAACTCTACATTCAGTTTGATCTGAAACATGATCACACCGTCTATAAGAGTGACTGCAATATACAGTAAATTAAAGTAATTCATGCTTCCCTTGTTTTCCATTTGAGCACCTGCCCCCAAAAACATCTCAGCACAGGCCTGCCTCTCAGGCTGGGAGGCCTCATAGCTGTGGAGTAGCGTAACTTAAGAGGCTGACCTGTGAAGGTCTGAGCCGCGGGAGATTTTGCTATCTCGGCAGATACAGTGGCAAAAACCTCAGCCAGCGCGGAAACATCAAAACATACACACATACAATACAAAACAGTGCACACTAACACCCAAACACACTCACTCTCTCCCCCCATGATCTAATAAAGCAGAAAACCTGCCTATTTTTATTTAAACTACCGTTTGAACAAGAAATAGGCTGAATAGGAATAGAACAGTGAAGTAGAACAATGAATGAGAATATCATATCAAGTCTTATCATTAAACATTAAACTCTGATTAAACATTACCGATGTGAATAACACTAAACTGGCTTGCACATTACAGATCATTCGACAATCAGTTCTCATGCAATTTCTTTTATCCCAAAACTAAATAATTTAATATGTCCATTAACGTCTCCTGTTATCATATATCCGAAAAGGAGAGTTTCATTCCAAACATATTTTACAGTCACTGGTGTTGTATGAATATGGTGTAACACCAGTGACGGTGACTCCAGTGACATTCTGGGTAAAACTGAGGATTTTGTAAATTGGCTGACTCATTGGTGGTCAGGTGACCTTGTGCAACTGTTTAAAATCAGTAATCTGACATTATTTTGACAAAATTTTAATTACCCAGTGATTAAAGCTCATAACACTGGTGACAAATACAAGTCATGTGCTGCCTGATAAACTAAATTATTAATTAATTAATGAAACATAGTGAGCAGGTGTAACGCGCCTTCTCATGGCTCGAGATTCTTCCTCTCTGATGAGCCTCGACCCAAAGAAGCAGTTTAATAGAGCTGAAAATACAGTGTTAAAATGTAACATAAGAGTCCTGATAACAGCAGTGACCAAACTCTCTGTGACAAATGAATTTGTTAGATAAAATACATATTTTTAAATGTAGTATAACGTTAATTATATAAAAAATAAACATGAATCCGTTTTGTACAAATTTCTAATTTAAACCTCTTAAAATATTAGTTTATATTAAAAATGTTTTCTCAAGTGTTGAAACTTGGTTTTGTGATGAGCTGTTTTACAGATGAAGAGCGACTATAAATCAGAGAAATAATAAAGGAAAAGTGTTATTTAATCTTAGTCCACTGTGTAAATGTACATACTGACTTTTGGAGCTGTGCCTAATATTTTAAGCGCCTCTTTAAATCCTGCAACCTTTGTGACATGATTTCCCCTCCAAACGGAGAACGACCCAGATACAAAACATGGTAGCACACAGAAAACTCTGACTCTGTGTGTTGATACAGTTCACTGTGGCCAACATTAACATGCACACACCATAACTCCTCTGGTGGCAGTTTTAAACGAGTTTAAGGAAACACTGCCGAGTTCTCAGAATGGGCTGCCAGCAAGACACTCAGTTCGACAGAGTTAAAGTGCATCACAGGGTAAAAACTCTTTACCAGTTTAATGATTCTCCCTGGAAACTTTACATCATGCAGAGGTTTTTTCAACTTCTTTCAAGAGTTATTTAACGGATACTCACACATCTCATTTACAAGAACAGTTCTCTAAAGAACCTTTTAAAAGATTTTACAGGACCAAAAGTCGTTCTTCTATGCCGTTACGCAAAGAACCATTTTTACTCCTTTACTTTTAAAAGGGAATCGCATCAATTTTTTAATTTTTTTGCATAATCAAATCAATGTGATGTAAACAGTCATTCAGAGTTCAGATTTCTCTAAAGTGGTGGTGATAAGAACCAGTCCACAACACAAATCTAGCCATTTTATTTACTATCCAAACCACCAGTGAACCTACAAGTGCCTGAGTTTTCATTTGTAATGTTAATGATGGTATTTCTGACAATATATACGTTTTCCTTGTGGACTATTTCACCCTGCATGGATTTTAAAAACATATTTTGAACCCAGAACTTCTCAAAACTATCACTTAATGTCTCAGGCATCAGGCAGCGCATTCAGGAACATTTCATGTAATAACTTTGTGAGGGAGTTTTCAGAGGTTTTACACTCTTCAGACGTCTGGAGGAGAAAAAAGACTCCCAGTCAGTGTGTAAAATTGGTAGAAAATTGGCAAAAGTAGTTCCACCAAATATTGAGTTCATGGATCTGAATTCTGACTAATGCAGGAATATTTTCTTTCCTTTCTGTTTTACTCTCTTGTTTTTCTTTTTTTTTGCATTAGTCTGTTGTAGCTTGTTTCACCTTTGGAAATCTTCAGTTTGAGACGGAGCACAGCCTGATTTTTTCACGGATGTCTCCTCAGCAGGACGTTCGCAATGATGTGCCTCCCATGACTACTGACACCTGCTCATAATTACGACCGTCATTATCATTAGTATAATACCTTGTTTTATGTTTCTGAAGTTTCTTCCTGTGAGTGATACTGAGCTTCCAAGTAACTTCGAACTTCCAAGAACCGTGTTGCTGTTTTGTATTTGTCATTTTATTGCATACAGTCGTATGCTAATGTTTGAATACCTCTGACACATTACATGCTTGTGTCTTCATGCTTCGCCATGAAGAAAGGTGTAACTGGTCTGCAACAATGTTTAAGTGCTGAATGACCATCTACACGAATGGCCGGACTCAGGAGTTTCCCACCAGAACATCGCCCAGGACATCACACTCTTGTCTTGTCTTCTTCCCACAGTGCATCCTGGTTTCATCATTTCTTCAGGTAAACATCGTACACGTCCATGTGATGTCAAAGACTCATCAGACCAGTTGACCTTCTTTCATTGCTGGAAGGTCCAGTTCTGATGCTCATGTGCCCATTATAGGCACTTTCGACAATGGACAAGGGTTACTTCCAGTGAGTGATACTGAACTTCCAAGTAACTTTGAACGTCCAAGAACCGTGTTTCTGTTTTGTATGTCATTTTATTGCATATAGTCGTCTGCTAAAGTTTGAATACCTCTGACACATTGCATGCTTTGTAGATTTTCTAGGTGAAAATAGCATCCTCTACAGAGAAAAAACTTAAATATGGCATTTCTTTAGTGCAATTTCTATTTATTTGCTGTGTTTAATACACATATTCATTTAAGAGGTGCCTTAGCTTTTGGACAGGCCACATTTTCGGTTTTATTTTTCTCCAATATTGTAAATTCAGTAAATAAACAGTAATTTTGTGTTAAATTGTGCAGAAGTGTGTTCTGTAGAGGATGTGTTGACTTATTTTTCACTTAGAGCATCAAAAAACTTGTCATTTGATCGGGGGCACCCAAATTTGCATTTGACTATGTCTTCACAAACCTGGTTCAACAGCTGCTACTGACAGTGCACTAATTTAAACTCTGGAGTCTGGATGTAAGCACGGACATAAAACTAACTTTAAAATTTAGCACTGTTTTTTTTAAGCCAGAGAAGCTGTGGTGTGCTTTGCTTATGCGTGAGCCCTATAGGCTTTTTTTTTTTTACATATTGTTTAGTTCTGTTTGTACAACTTTGCGCAGTAAAAAAAAATTTTACTTCATTCATCTTCAAAGCCGCTTATCCTCCTGGGTCGTGGGGAGTGCTGGAGCCTTTCCTGGCAGTTACTGAGAGGAAGGCAGGAAACACCCTGGACATGCCGCCAGTCCATCACAGGGCAGACATTCATACACATGCACACCTAGGGGCAATTTAATGTCTCCAATAGACTGCGGGAGAAAACCGGAGAACAGGAGGACATACACACTCCAAACAGAAAGGACACTGGTCACCTTGGGCCAGGGAATCGAACCCAGGCCCTTCTTCCTGTGAGGCGACAATGCTGCCCACTGCACCACCAAATCCTTAATCTTTCTTAAAAGTCTACATGCTTAAACTCAGCCAAGACTACATGCAAGACTTCAGATCAAACTTTCAGAACATCCCACGGATTGAGATCTGGGGAATTTGGAGGTCAGGGCAACACCTTGAACTCTACATCATATTCTTCAACCATTCCTGAACAGTGTGTCCAGTGTGGCAGGGTGCATTATCTTGCTGAAAGAGGCCACTGCCATTGGGAAATACCATCACCATGAAGAAGGGTGTAACTGGTCCACAACAGACATTGACATGTGCTGTTGGCTCACCTATATATTCTTCATAACACTCTGCACTATATTACATGGGTTATTCTGGTGGTGTGATTTCATGCGATTGATTACGTGTCTTTAGTCTTCATTAAAGCCATACAGCTCTGATCTAAAGCATATTTTCATGTAGGTCTGTCAAGGACTTAATAATGACTGTACTACAAAATACAGCTTTATACTGAGGCAGAAAAACAGTCAGGACCTTCTGAGTGAAGGACGTACATGGAAAACTCAGACAAGCATATGCCATCTCTCACAAACGCACACAAAACTCAGACACATGCTGCGCCACTGACAACTCTCAGATTAATGAGGATTCAGGATTTGAAGCCTCTGGAGTTTATAACGATTAAACCGCTACAAGTAGGAAACAAAATACACGAGAAGCAGTCGTTGTGGGCTTGCTGCAGAGGATTTTCATAACCTATAGAGTAATTATAATTTCACCGGGGGCATGTCGGTATACTGAGAACGTCTCAATCACCGCTATTGATGAGTGCAGTGAGGGAGGAAGTAGAAGGTTACTGCCATCATTTACTGAGGGTGCTGTCCATGGGGCTGGTGCTGAAATGTAAATAGTTTGGGTCTGGAATTCAGCAGCTCCCCCAGAAGTCTAGACTTATTATCATAATGTTGTCTTTATCATTTGCTATTCTATTTACATGTAATTACATAATAACATTACATTTGACATATTTGTTACACGAAGAAATAAGTGATGCATACAATTTGCCTGAACCAAATAATTTGTACACATTTCCACAGGAGTAAAACATATTGTGATGCAAATAAACAACAAACAACAATTGTTTTGCATCTAAAGTATATATACAATATATGCAGTGTGATTTTTAGGCTCTCTTTGTGTGCTTTGTTCTCATAAAGTGGGTAAACTGTGACATTAAGCAAGGTACTTTCCATTTTGCAAGAGTGAAAGGGAAACCGAGGGGCTCTTCAGCCTCTTATCACACTTGATATTACATCCATCTTGAGTGATCTGATCATTAGGGGAAAGTGAGATGTACAGCCTGGCATCGTGCATTTACCTGGCATTTCCATTTGTCCCCAATGCGTCTCCAGGGTCTGGATTTCATGACTGGAGGAAGAGGACCACCCACATTTACTACATCAGTCTCTCGCAGTGTTTGTTGTCAGACAAAATGTACTACAAGACTCTATTCGTGTAAATGAAAGGGCTGTTACAAACATTTAGACCGTTTGAACAGCTAACATGACAAACAAATGGTAGAGGAGATGAAAAGAAGCTGCAGCAGTCTTTGCTGTGATGATGCAGCTGATTAAAGTGGTGCTTCAATGCTGTCAAGACTCTTTAGCATTCACACTGCAAATGTCATGTGATCACACGCGTCCCTGACCTCCCCCAGAAGTGCTTAGAGTGATCGGATTACAATGTGTCTCCAATATGTATTTAACCCTGTTTACACAGGTTCCTATCGCTGTCTATGTATGATAAAACAGGATGCATATTGATGCCAGGAGGAAACAACGTCTGAGAGTTCCTCCGCCTCACTCAGGAGCTGAAACTGCTCTGGTTTAAGCTGTTTTAGAGAATGCTATCATCAGTGATGAAGCAGGAGACAAACTAATCCCTCTGATGTTTGTCAAAAAAATTATAGTTGCTGGGATGCAGCTGATCTGCATCTTGGTTGTTGCCATGCCAATGGCAGATTCAGCAGTGATTGGTTGGAGTTCATCCTGCCTGCACAAGGTTGACAAAAACCGAACTGAGGGTGGAAAAATGTTTTTCAACGTCTGAAAAATCGGGCTTGGTTTGCAAGATGTCCGCAGTTATTCACACATTCAAATTAACATAGTCATATGCAAAAGTTTGCACACCCCCAGTCAAATGATGTTTATTTTCTAATTTTAATAAATACAAATAACACAGCCTCTACAGAGAACATACTGAAATATAGCATTTTTCTGCAAATCCTAGTGCACAGTTTATTTGCAGAGTTTAACATATTGAAATAAAAATGAAATATAAAATGTGCCATAACTGTCACACAGGCCACATTTTATGTTTTATTTTTTTCCCCCCGATATGTAAATTCAACCAATAAATACGCCTTCTGCATTAAAATGTGCAGAAGTGTGTGCTCTGCAGAGGATGTGCTCACTTATTTTCACGTAGAAAAACAAAAACAAGGAATTTGACCCAAACTTTGCACGACTGCATTGATGTCTAAATAAATCATGCTAGTAAATTGTGCTCAGTTTGTAGCAGCCTTTGCTTTACTATGGCTACAGTAAGAAACATTTAATCTAAACTGATACATTATCTTTCAAAAGTTTGGAATCACTTTCTACAACTAGTTTTTTTTAAACTTCAGCATCAGGGCCGCTATGGTGAGTATGTGAGCACCCAGCCAATGCTGGAGTTAGCCAGCCAAGATAGGACCCGCCAAATCCACACTGGACACTGGACCACTGCTCATGAGCCCTGAAATATCCAAACATTTGAAACCATTGTTTTTAACGAAGGTGTGCACACCATGCTAGCATCCCGTGTTGATGCATGCCTGGGCTCAGCAACTCTGAGCACTGTTCAGTATCCTCCACACATCACTGATCACTCTGCCAGCCATATTGAGACCACAGAAAGCCACAGTGTGCCTTCAGGTTTACACAGAGAGAGGCAGTCAGTCTTTTAGATAATGGTCTGTTACCTCAGCTAATGTTACAGCCTAGTCTTTTTCGCCTCTTATCTTTCAGACTGAAAACAGCGAGTGAGCGCGATTAATGATGGAAAAAGTTATTTCCTTAAATTTATACAAGAATAATGTAAGAATCACTTAAATTTGCTGTTTATCAGGGCTCTCACTGCATGCATTCTGAGATGTGACTCTATGGTGGTCTTTAGCTCTCTAAAGCTCTCTAAAATATAAATGAGTAGAGCATGTTTATTTGCAAACGTTGGTCACTTTTAGCTGAGTTTGACCAGAGCACGAGCTGGGATACTGACATTAGCATCAAGCTAAAGTTGATTATTTATAGCAGACTGTGACCAGGGTGCAAGCTGGTATACTTACATTAGCATCAAGCAAATACTGGTTACTTTTAGCAGAGTTTGACTAGGGCATGAGCATGGACACTGACATTAGCATCAAGCTAACTTTGGTCATTTTTAGGACAGTTTGACGAGGTAGCAAGTCAGAGATTTAGCACCAAGACAGTGGAGTTTGACAAGCATGTTCATGCCACAGTATCTCTGCACCACTTCCTTTCACAATAATATTTCAAACAAGGACACACACACACACACACACACACACACACACACACACACACACACACCCTTAGCTAACCTAGCCTTTTAAACTCCTTGGAACCACTGTCATATTCTTCATAACTTTCATATTTCATAAGCTGCATTCAAAAGGTTAGGGTCGTATGAGAGCTGTAACTGTCTTCTTTCCAGTCAAATAGATGGGTGATGTAATTTTAAACCCTTATAATAAACGAAGCTGAACTCTTTTCTACTGAAAGTCGACCCATTTTTCTGCAAATCTGGGCTGTAAACTATAAACAGATGGCGTCTCTTCAGTGATCTGCTCTGTACAAATTATTTTTATAAAATAATACAAAGAGCATCTAAGATTTTTGGCTTTCAGCAGTAAATTGTAAGCATATAGCAATATGTGTGATCATAAAACACGTTCTGTTAATTTGAGGGGAGCTTTTACAAAAAAGAAATAAAATAAAAATTTACATTTATTTCATGCAGTTACTGAATAATTTGCCTTATGGTTTGGTCATGTGAATTCAGATGGACAAACCAAAATATACCCTGGAGAATAAGAGGCTAGGGTTACCTTTCGTCTCTGCAGTGGATATACCTGGTAGCTTTGTGGCAAGATGCACTCCTTTCGCAAAGCGTTTTAACGAAGTTTGTCAGTCAGTGAGCGAAAAAGCCTCTCCTAGGCCGGCCCATGTAACCAGCAAGAGCACCACTCACTCACCTACAGTCTCTCATTCACTCTCTCTCTCTCTCCTGGAGGGCTGTCACTCTAGTCAGGATGGAGCATGCAGGGAGACTCTTGACCTTAGCACACAGCTGATACTGCCACTCCACTGTGTATGAGTGCTGCACTGGTAGACTGGTCGAGTGGATACACATTATTGGACCACCTGCCAATAGACTGTCACTTGCACAACTGCACTCAGTGGCCCCGGTTAGCCCTGCTGGGGGTCCTTAGACAGACCCCTGCTGTGAGAGAGAGCTGTTGAGAGGGAGAGAGCGTAGTGTTAATAAGCAGTAGCACAGAGGAGTCAGCTATAGAGCACTGCAGTGTGGAAAACAATCTTTAACCCCTTTAGGCAGAAAGAAAACATAGGTAATCCAGCCTTTAACCTTAAATTACTGTCAGTGATAAATTTACAGATTTTCCCCTTTAACTGATTAAAAACAGCCCTAGAGTAGCTGGTGAGTGTGCATGTCCATGTTGGCTATAGTAAAATGGATCAGCAGAGAACAGACTTCTGCACATTTTAAATGTTGTGTTATGTTTTTTACCAAGATATTAAACTCAGTAAATAGATATTGTGCAGTAAAATTAGCAGAAAAATCCAATATTTAAGTTTGTTTCATATATATGTTGTTACAGTGCCATCAAGAAATATTGGCACCCCTGTTTAACCTGAGCAAAACATTTTACAATCTTATCAGAAATAAGTATTTTTCTCAAATCTGTGTGCCACAATTGTTGGCACCCCTTTCATTTAATACTGTGTGCAGCCTTCCTCTGTAAAGATAAGAGTGTTGAGTCCTATAATGCTTAATGAGACTGGAGAACACATGGCAAGTGATCTGAGACCATTCCTTCATACAGAACCTCTCCAGATCCTTCAGATTCTGAGGTCCACACCGTCAACTCTCCTTTTTAGCTCATCCCACAGGTTTTCTATGGGTTTTAGATCAGGTGACTGTGGTGGCCATGACAGAACCTTAATTCTGTGGCCAATGAACCATTTTTGTGTTGATTTTGAGGCCGGCTTTGGATCATTGTCCTGCTGAAAGATCCACACTATGGCCCAGTTTAAGCTTCCTGGCTGAGGAGGTGAGGTTTTGAATTTGGGTTCTTTCGTGACCTCCTGGATGAGTCGTCGATGTGCTCTTGGTGAAATTTTGGTAGGCCAGCCACTCCTGGGAAGGTTCACCACTACTCCAAGTTTTCTCCATTTGTGGATAATGGCTCTCCCTGTGGTTTGCTGGAGTCCCAGAGCCTTAGCAATGGCTTTGCAACCTTTTCCAGGCTGGTAGATTTCAGTGACTTTGAATCTCATTAGGATGTGGCATCATGTCCTGCTTTTTGAGGCCTTCTAGCTGCTTCACATTGCCAGACAGGTTCTATTTATCATATCATAGGTGGGTGTGGCTACTGAAATTGACCCCAATAGACAGTTGAATTAGGTTCACTGGTTGATTTAGTAGCTAAGGGGCAATTACTTTTTCACAGTACAACATACGTATACATTATAAATGAATATATATATATATATATATATATATATATATATATATATATATATATATATATATACATACACACACACACACACACACATACACATACATATATATACACATACATACATTTGCATATACATATATATAATATACACATGTATATACATGTGTGTATATATATACACACACACACACACACACACACACACACACACACACACACACGTACATATGTAGATAGATAGATAGATAGATAGATAGATAGATATTAATATTCTCTTATTACATATAGGTACTTACACATATACAATATATACAGTAGATATGTTTGACTGTCCTGTTAGTGTTTAAAAGCTCGTGTGTCTGTGTGAGCATTCATAGGGAATGAGTAAAAGTATCTCTGCAGGAAAAGCTCTGATCTCTTGTTCTGGTGCCAGACATGCCATTAGGAAAGCACTGTGCTCCAAGTTGGCCTTGAATCAAAACCTAGCACTATAAAATAACAGCACTTCGTAGCTACAGGCTCCCTCTGTCCAACAGTAACCCTGAGCACATTTCCTCTTTAAGGGAATTCAGTGGAAACAGATTTACAAAAGGGAGATGACTGCAAGACAAATTTGCTTAAGGAAATTGAACAGAATTGAACACAGTGAACTTCTGTACAACATCAGAGACGACTCAGCTTCCCTATTCACTCCACTGTGCGCACATTAATAAAACAGGACGCACCACAGCTATACTCAATAGACCCTCTTTTCTCAATTTCATATTCTGCCCTGAAATAAATTGCAGTGATGATATAGGGAGGAAAAGTTAAAAGAATAATATTAGAGATCATTACTTTTTTTAGCAGCAGTCTGTCTCAAGGAGGCTAACAGTGGAGCACAATGAGGCATTAGTGCACACATTACTATGCCCATTTCAGAACTGCCTCTACTTAACCCTTTAATGCAGAGGCCCAAAAGCAGCTGTTTCAGCCCAGTCTCCCCTTTAATAACAATAATGCTGTTGCCGTATTTGATGTGTAATGAATGTGATCTAACGAAGCCTAAACTGTTTCGGTTTTTATTTTTGTTTGTGTCACAATCTACTGTCACCTGTAAATATCTTCAGAACGACTCGTGGTTGTAGATCATCGTTTTAAAAAAAGTCTCAAAGGACCTTGTCTGAGCTGACTGGCAGCATTTCGTACTTTAAAATCACATTCAGATCTAATCCACTATTTAAACACAAAATCAGACTCATTTCACAAGAGAGAGAGAAACAGAGAGAGAGAGAGAGAGAGAGAGAGAGAGAGAGAGAGAGAGAGAGAGAGAGAGAGAGAGAGAAACCGAGAGAGAGAGAGAAACCGAGAGAGAGTGAGAGAAAAGGACAGAAAGACAGAGAGAGGGGGAGAGTAAGAGCAAGAGGAGAGAGAGGGGAAAGAAAGAAAGAAAGAAAGAGAAAGAGAAAGAAAGAAAGAAGAAAGAAAGAAAGAAAAAGAAAGAAAGAAAGAAAGAAAGAAAGAAAGAAAGAAAGAAAGAAAGAAGAAAGAAAGAAAGAAAGAAAGAAAGAAAGGATATACAGGGATAGAGAAGAGAGAGTAAGAGCAAGCAAAAAGATGAGAGAAGGTGAGGGTGATAAAGGAGAGAGAGAAACTTAAAGAAAGAGGGGGAGAGAGGGAAGAGAGATGGAGAGAGGCAAGAAAGAAAGAAAGAAAGAAAGAAAGAAAGAAAGAAAGAAAGAAAGAGACAGAAAGAAAGAGAACGGAGAAAGAGAAGAGAGCTAACATATAGAAAAAGAATAAAAAGGCATAAAAAGAAAGTGAAAAAAGGGGAGTGGGATGGAAAGACAGAGAGAAGAGAAAGAAAGACAGAGAAGATATAGACAAAGGGAAAGAAAAGAGATGGAAAGACTGGGGAAAAAGAGAGAAAGAGACAGAGAAAGGGGAAAGAAGGAAAGAAAAAGAAAAAGCAAGAAAGAAAGAGGGGGAAGAGGAAGAAAAGAGAGGCTATACAGGGATAGAGAAGAGAGGGAATAGAGTGAGAAAAAAGGAAAGACATGAAGAAAGAGCAAGGGAAGTAAAGGAGAGAGAGAAAGGTAAAGAAAGAGGGGGAGAGAGGGATGGAAAGGCAGGGGGAAGAGAAAGAAAGACAGAAAAGATAGACAAAGGGAAAGTAAAGAGGGAAATATAGTGTGGAAAAAGAGTGAAAGAGATAGAGATAGAGATAGAGAGAGAGAGAGAGAGAGAGAGAGAGAGAGAGAGAGAGAGAGAGAGAGGTGGGGGGGAAAGAAAGAAAGAAAGAGAAAAGAAAGAATAGGGAAAGGAAAAAAGAGAAAGAGGCAAAGAGAGGGGGCAAAAGAGTGAGAGAGAGAAACCGAGACAGAGACAGTAAAAGTAGTGTGTAGATGTGTTTTCCACAGTGTGTTTGACTGGTGATTTGTAAAGCAGATTGGAGACCATCCTCTGCCCCCTCTCTCCCCTCTGTACGAGCGAGTTACACAATGAGAGGGCAGGAGCTGTTTGATCTGATGGATGAGTGCACCATCTCTCTCTCCTCTCCTCTCTGTCTGTGTGGAGTGGACCGAGGTTCAAACGACTCACAGAAAGGCAGCACACTGTCATTTCAGCCAGACTGAAGGAGCTTCACCCAGAACACAAACACACAGTGACGCTGCTACAGCTGTCACACTTTCTATGAAGTAAAATGTAAAGCATGCAAAATAAAAGCATAATCGTTAAGAATTGTATTTAAACTATGCATTGTGGTATTGTATGTGTAGTATAATATATATATATATATATATATATATATATATATATATATATATATATATATATATATATATATATATATATATTGTAGCTCTTGGTTAGGACTTCAGGCACTGAACCGAAAGCCTTAGATTACCTACAAATTACCAATATATATATATATATATATATATATATATATATATATATATATATATATATAAGAAGTGACAGTGGAATCCACCAATCATGTCAAATCAAATGTCACTCTAGGCCAGGGGTGTCAAACTTAACCACTAAAAGGGCCATATTAAAAAATCTCAACAAATACATACAAATGTATGTGTATGTATATGTATAATGTAGCTACAATATATGCTAATGACTTTTAGCAACCAGGCACCCTTTTATATATACACTGCTAGGGGGCTGTTGTCCATCAGTTTATATACCCCCACTGCCCCCACAACAAGGGTTGTCCACTTTTGACGTCGCTGAAATCAGGCAACCCTAAATGTAAATAAACTTTCTTCTTTTTTGTCATAGTTGTCTCAAAGTCTAATAATAAAAATCAATAAAGAAAATGTGGTATAATCAGTGGTACAATCACAATAATACACTCAATGTGGCTCTATTTACGATCTCTCATCTAAGACTGAAGCACACCAGTGCCAATATCTCACAGTACAGCTCTCCCTCTCGTCTATTATTACATAACTGTAATCAAGAAATGGACAAACAGGTGGTCCTGCTTGAACGACACACACAGTGTACTGTATGTGCTGTCCAAACACAAAGTCAGCCTCACAGAGAGAAATGCTTTCAGCATCAGCAATTCTGTGTCTGTAACCATCATACGCACACATACGGCTGACGTCCCTGTTCACACAAACAGCTCATGACCCCGGGTCCCTCTGACAGCTCCTCTCACGCCCACACACTTCAGGTTGTTTTCCACAACGACTGAACAAACATTCAATCAATCATTCATTCATCCACTCTGTTCATATAAAATCTCTCTCTCTCTCTCTCCCTCCCTCTTTTCTCTCTCTCTCTCCCTTCCTCCCTCTCTCTCAGGGTGGTATTTTCATTTACAGATTTTTTTTTTTTTTCACACTTTCCTGCTACTGAGTGCCCAACAGAAATATCCATCCAATTATTTCACCTACAACATGACCAGGAAGGAGCCTCTAGCACAGGGGTCAGCAACCCAAATGTTAAGAAGAGCCATTTTGTCCTTTCAATAAAAATCAAACCGCCTTGGGAGCCACAACATTTTATGTCCATTTTACCATCTTGGCTGTAAACATGTCTCAGTATGTGCTGATGTACTAGTATAGGCTAAAATATATAATATAAACGCTCATATCTGCTTTCTCGCATCTCCGGCAGGAAACTTTTCCGCAAAAGTGGAATAGTTTCTTGTAAAATGTCTCTCAACATTCAACTTTTTACAAGACTGACTTCAGCCTCGTGACTTTTTTAGTGTTTGACAGTTTCTTGTTGCAGATTAAACGTATCAGAAAACCAGCTGGAGCGATTATAAATGCAAATAAGTAAATTCGCCTCCAAGTCATCAATGTTAGTCTTAAATCTTTCTCTTTGCCTTTTCGTTAGCTACTAGCTAGGCAAGATTCTTGGCTGCTATGGTGACCAGCAGTCTGCGCATCAACCTTCAGGGTTAAAGGTCAGTGAATTAGCAGTTATAGGCTGCATTAACTCCAACGTTTAAGACCGTTCATTGTTGAAACTGTTAGAATGATCAGCAGGGCTTTTAAAAAAGGAGGATTATTTTATTTTTACCTAAAAATAAACAGCCCCACCCACTCACATTGACGTTATAAGGAGTGTTTCAGTCCAGATTGCTTTTTGAATGAAAATCAGACCAGAGCTCATTTTCATATATCAGTTTTAAAGGCACAGTAAGAAAAACAGCCGGTTTAATTCTGAGGGATAAACAGAGGTTGGAAAACAAAAAATTAATTTTGCCTGATTTTGGTAAATGAAACCACACAAATGTCAAAAAAAAAGAACCTAATAATAAAAATATAAGGATAATGTACAATACAGGTCCATTGATAACTGCATTGCAGTCCATGGAGATATCAAATAATAAGCACTGACCGATTTTAAGGTGGTTGAGCTGTTGCCTGGTCACTGTACTTTTATTTAAATAATGCACAGAAAATCTCTGCGCCTAAAATGAAATTTGACCAGTAGATTATGATTATTATTATTATCGTCATCTAACTATACAGTCTTTTTACATCACAGTTGTTTACATGTTATTAAATAAACACACAATTCATTCAATTTTACATTATGGTTGCATCATATGTTGTATAATATAATATGTTGTATTATATATATATATATATATATATATATATATATATATATATATATATATATATATATATATATATATATATATATTTACATAGTTATACAGTTACACCAAACACAAAACAATAATGCTCAAAACAGTAGCAATCTTAGCAAGTGAAATTACCTTAAATGTAGTTGTTATGCTGAATATTTCTCATGTTCAGATTGTTATCAGCACATTATAATATTGTTTAACTTATTTCTGGACATTATTTGGTATTTTCAACCTATTTTCTGCACAATTTAGTCATGTTTAATTCCTCCCACTAGCTAAAATCTCCCCCGAACACATAATGCTACCAGCACTGGGAGGAAAAGGCAGACACATTATAAATGAGGAGACAGGTCACTGATTGGAGGAAAGTCCCACCTTTCAAAGAAATGAGCAAACCGACTTGCTCACTGAGCCACATTTTTGTGCATTATTTGAGCCAAGCCCCCCTATCGTGCATCTTGCACATCTGGACACTCCACACCTAGACACTTTATTCCGGTACCAATATGTGCACATATTTATTCAGTATTGTCATTATATGCCGTTACCTGCACCTCCTTGTACAGTCATTATTGCACTGCCTTTTTCATCTCAGGTTATAGATCTTATTGTAGATTTTTGTATATTTCTATTTGTATATCTGCCTGTAGGTAGGATTTTTTATATTTATTCTTCCTTTTATATTGTTTCACCCTTATTATTATTACTGTCCTGTGTTGTGTGACTGCTAAATGTCCTTCAGGATCAATAGAAGTACCTACCTACCTACCTACCTACCTACCTATCTATCTACCTACCTATCTATCTATCTATCTATCTATCTATCTATCTATCTTCATATTTTATGCTGTTTTCGTCAGATTTTACCAGTGATTTCAAAAAGGCTCTTGAAATGTTAATGTGGCTTTAATTTGGTTTTATATGTCTCTCCCTGCTCAAATTGACAGTAATCTGGTCTTGTATGACTGGAAATAACTGTCCCTGAGGTGTTGAAAAGACGGCTGTGGAGTGGACAGACTTTCTAATAAACACTTTGGTGAAGGTTAGCACAAGCTACTTCTGTGCCATGTGAAGCTCTACCTTTTTCCAAACTGACACTAATGCAACATAATTGGAGCTAAACACGCTTGGAGGAGAACACTAACTGCCAATTCTGTTACGTCAGCTAAGGAGGAGGATTGTCCTACACATCCACCCAGAGAAAGAAAGAGAAAGAAAGAGAAAGAGAGAGAGAGAGAGAGAGAGAGAGAGAGAGAGAGAGAGAGAGAGAGAGAGAGAGAGAGAGAGAGATGTGCAACCTTGGGCTCAGTGGGGAGTTGAACTTGCAATTTCCTGTTAATAAGGCCAACAGAAATGAGTTTATTAATCTTATAATGAGCTTACAACAATCTCAGCATGAGAAGTATTAGATATATTGACTAGATTTAGTTCATTTCACTTGCCAAGATGTCATTTTTTGAAGTCAAGGTGCACCAAAAAAGGCAGATTTCATTATCTTTGGTGCACAACTTGCAAAATGAGACATTACTTAACCATTTACTAATGATTAAGGTATGTAACAAAATCTAACTAGTTAGTCTTTATTTCCATCATTAGTTAATGATTTTTTGCTACATTATGTAACTATTTAGTGCCATTAATTGATGTACTCTGTACATTTTTACCAATAACTCTACACATCAATAAACATATCAACATACCATTCTGGTATACCTTCTTGTGCTCTTATTGGTCATGCAATGGAAAAGTGGCTAAATTGTTGTTAGCTTCAGCTGAAAGTGTTACCAAAGACAGATGTTCCCTCAGTGGAATTGAAACCTCGTATAGCAGCTCTATCTGCTTTAGAAAGCTAGAAAATGTTAAATACATAAATGAGACCAATTATCCACTCGGGTATGTTTGACATCACAGCCTCAAAGACAACAAGATTTTACCCTCATTGCCAATGATGTGTCTGCTCTGTGTTATTTACTGTAAATTGTTCAGTAGACCTGCTTCCATGCTGACAGGATGCGAGTTATCCACTCGGATGTACAGCCAACCTTCACATATCAGCCTCAAGTTTTGATCTCTGCTTTTGAAATAAGACATTCTGGATATTAATTTTATTGTAATTTCATTCTTTTGCAGTCATTATAGATCATTTACAGCTTTGTTCATCATTTTGATGCATCTAACATGTTTTTCCTGCAGCTTCCTAAAAATTATTGAAATGTGTGATGCTGCACATGATTATTCATTTATGTCTTATATTATTGAAAACAGACTCCAAACTTTTAAACTTGTGTATACACACACACACACACACACACACACACACACACACAGGCATTAAAAGAAATATATAATACAACTATGGATTATATTGTCACATTCTCCATCTCTTTGCCTCATTAAACAACATTTTTGAACAGTACAAGTTTTTTCCATCTTTCTTCTTTAATTATTTTTCTGCAGGCACGCAAATGATCTCTCGTGAATGGCAGCAATCAATTGATTAGGAATTTATGCACTCATTAAGAGCAGATCTTGAAGACACGACGGCTGCAGTGTGGCCTTCTTTACAGCTGTAAGAGCAGCAAGAAGGATTAAGTGCTGCAGTAGAGAAGTATTCAAAAAAAGAAAAGTGGAACTTCGAGATGAACTGTCATCTAATTAAAAATACAGCTGCAGTGCTTGACCAGAGACTTGTGACAGCAGCAGACTTACAAAACATACATAGATATTTACAGTCCAGTGTTCAGTGGGACAGGCTACAGTGCTGTTAGCTAAAATGAATGATCATCATTGTCATCATTATTATGCAGTTGCCTACATGCTCAGTCCCTCCTTACTGGTGTTCAGTTAGAGACTGTTGATGCACAGTTTGCATTAGTAGATGGAAGGTGTTTCTAATAAAGTGGCCAGTGAGTGGAAGCACAGGATAGGTGTTTCTAATAAAGTGGCCAGTGAGTGGAAGTAGATGGTGGGTGTTTCTAATAAAGTGGCCAGTGAGTGGAAGCAGAGGGTAGGTGTTTCCAATAAAGTGGCCAGTGAGTGGAAGTACAGGGTGGGTTTATCTCATAAAGTGGCCAGTTAGTAGAAGCACAGGATAGGTGTTTCAAAAAATGTGACCAGTTAGTAGAAGTAGAGCATGGGTGTTTCTAATAAAGTGGCCGGTGAGTACAGACAGCATTTTCTGTTTATCACACTGTCTAAAAGTTGTATTTTGCAGTGTCTAACTACAGCTTTCTGACTGGGTGTGAAGCGTGTGACTCATGTGCTACGATAGCTGTATGGTTTTCGCAGAGTTGCTGGCCTTTTTTAGAAGCGTAAATAGGGTCATCAACACCTCTTTATGAGTGTGCCCTGTTGTGAGGACATCACGAGAATGAGGACAAAAAAAGAGCAACACAGTTGTGTATATTTGTGCTCATACACACTTTTTCCTTTTGTCTCACTTTCTTACTCACACACTCCGATCAACACTTACTGACAAGCATCCAAATTCTTTATGCATTCAACAGTTCTCACCTGCAGCTGTGCCAGCAAAGTCACTGTTTCAGCCTCCTTCTTCTCAGACTGTTCTTTCACTCCATCTACCTCTGCATCACTCCCTCTTTCTCTAATTATCTTAATCCTTTCATCTGTAAAATAGCTCCCCTCCTCCTGCTCTTTCACTTCAAAAGCTTTTGTCATGCCTCCCCACTTCTGACTGGGCCTGAACCTCCACCTCCACCTCACACACAACACAATGGGCCAAAGACACCGACATGAACACACACAAAGCACCAGTGCTGTTAAAGTGCCTAATTATACGTACTTGTATTTCTGTAGTTTTTCTCCCCAAGACGTATCCATTCTTTAATCTCGATTATTTTCAACAGAAATACTTTTGCTAGAGTAGAACTCCAATGAAGTGAACTCCAAAGTCGCAGACTCCTTCCAGTCGGCTTCAGTTTGTACTATCAAGTGGAGTGGACACTATAAATGCTCATGTGATTTTCTTAAACAGCAGCCAAGCCCCTAGTGAGCAAGCCAAGAAAAACTCTTGACCTGTCAACTTGGATACTTTTGATTAAGATAATCGAATAAAATATTTTTCCTGTAACTCTGTTGTCGCTCTGTGTGAAATGTGACATTCTCTTAAGCTGCTAGTGAGCAATTGGGGCGGCTGTCAGACCCCCTGCTGTGAAAATAACTCACACTTCTACACAAAGACGGAGATACAACAGACCGTACAACTGTAGCCTGACATTAAAAATTGTGTAGAACTGCCACAATAAGAATAATATTTAATAAACTTTGACTTACTTGCTCTACTTACTGTGACAGAATGAGTCTACCAGACTAATGCTTAGTCTTATTTTCTCTAGTTGTTTTATCCACCACACACACACACACACACACACACACACACACACACGCACAGTCCTCCAGAAACACCTCCATTGTGACTGGCCTATCAGCGTTTCTGAAGTTGCATGTATTTTCTGTATTTGCAGCGCTTTTGCGAAAGATTGCATTGGTGTCATCATTAGAGAACTGCTGAAAGTTGCTAAATGTCAGTTGTAGTAGTTCTTGCTATTATCTAATGCCATCAAGTTGGTTCCAACTCCTGGTGACCACATGGGTTGTGTTTTTTTTCTAGACTATATGGTTGGTATAGTGTAGTGGGTAACACCTCTGCTTTCTATGCGTCAGACTCGAGTTCGATCCCCTGCCTGGTCAAGCACCCTGCACTATACCAATAAGAGTCCTTGGGCAAGACTCCCAACACTACCTTCACCTACCTGTGTAAAATGATCAAATTGTAACTCGCTCTGGATAAGAGAATCTGTAAAATGTAATTTCATGGCTTGTTCATGATTTTGTCTCCGTTCATCTTGTTGCTGGTCGTCCTCTTCCTCTTGTACCTTCAACTGTTCCAAGCATAAGGTCTTTCCCAGTGAGTTGGTTCTTCTCATAACACAGTGGGTGCTTGAAAATTTGTGAACCCTTTAGAATTTTCTAAATTTCTGCATAAGTTTGACCCAAAACTTCATCAGATTCTCACACAAGTCCTAACAGTAGATAAAGAGAACCAAATTAAACAAATGAGGCAAAATATTAGACTTGGTCATTTATTTATTGAGGGAAATGATCCAATATTACATATCTGTGAGTGGCTTTCAGTATCTGGGGTGACCCCCTTGTGCAGCAATTACTGCAAGTAAACATTTCCGGTAATCGTTGATTAGTCCTGCACATCGGCTTGGTGGAATTTTAGCCCATTACTCCCTTTCAAAACAGCTTCAACTCTGTTATATTGGTGGGTTTCCTCCCATGAACTGCTGCATCAGGTCAATCTACAACATTTCTATAGGATTAAGGTCAGGACTTTGATGTGGCCATTCCAAAACATTAACTTTATTCTCCTTTCACCATTGTTTGGTAAAACGACTTGTGTGCTTAGGGTCGTTGCCTTGCTGCATGACCCACATTCTCTAGAGTTTAAGCTCACAGACAGATGTCCTGACATTTTTTTTTTTTTTAGAATTCTAAAGGGTTCACAGACTTTCAAGCACCACTGTATGTCCAGTTTGGTTATCTGGGCTCCAAGTGGAACAATACATATCTACAAGGATATATTCTGATCTTTGCAGAGAAAAATCAGAACATCTGAAGATCTTTTCGAGCTCTTTCTTCCTTGCTCTGCAGAGAGCCAATGTGTGTCGTATTTCTTGACTGCTGGTTAATAATTGATCCAAGTAGGTGAAAGGTGTCCACCACTTCTACACCTTCTCCATCAAGAATAAAGAGATTTCTCATCTTACCTATGCCCTCTACTGCTCTCAAGGTCCTGTCCTTTTCTTTCTCCTGATCAAACGTCTTAAAGGAGAAGACTTATTCTGAGTGAAAAGTTGGCACATTTCAAAGCAGGTTGAAGTCACGTGAATGTCTGTTTGAATTAAAACCCAATGCTCGTAATACTCCCCTCCACCTTTTTCCTCCCTCTTCTCCTTTTCTCTCTTGTGGAACAGCCCTGATGCACTATGTCTCTGTGGTTGTCCATGGAAATTCAATCACACCAGTGTTTGGCGATGGTGCATGGGAACAAGCTAATGGCTAAAATGGTCAATATTCATCAGACACTGCCCCCTATCCAAGCTGGTCTTTACTACGGTCTCAGCACAGCAGGCCCATGGAAACTAATAATTCTGCACTGTAATCTGCTGAACAGCAGGAGGAGATAGATGAGCTATAACTAGTGGAGATGGGCTGGAAATTTGGAAATACGTATTGAAAGAAAACTTCTGTTCCATACTAAGGTGACAAATTAACATGTTGGTTTTTCTCAAGTGGTTTGGTTACACTTTGCCTCTGTTTCTTGTTTCCTACCTGCAAAAAGTCTAATAAGTGCACTTTAATCAACTTGAGTTGAACCATCAATTCAAGAATCACATCATCGATCCAACACATTCTGTGAACTACAGAGTAATTTGACTTGATCTGTTTTTTCCCGAAACCATGGAAAGGGCTGTCTGGTTACAGGCCATCTCTATCTCGATAGGAACCTCGCCAGCCTTCTGGACCAGTTTGACCACCACGGAACTTCTGCTGCACAGTGCTGCACAGACCTCACCTGCACGCCCCTGACCCTCCTAAAGATACTGCTGCATTTTTAATTATAGCCATTGCATCTCCTGCTTTTCCCCTTTTCCATATCTTATACTAATACTGATGGTCAAACCTTGTTCTCTGCTGTTATTGTTTGCTATCTGGTGTCGACCAGAGGAGGATGGGGTCCCCTTTTGAGTCTTGGTTTCTCTCAAGGTTTCTTGTTCTTAGGGAGTTGTTTGTTGCGACTGTCGCTATTGGCGACACTCATGGGGTCTCAGACACAGATTTTTTTCTGTAAAGCGGCTTTGAGACAATGTCTGTTGTAAAAAGCCCTTTATAAATAAACTTTGACTGGACAGGAACAACCTCCTTGAGCCTAACCTGTCTAGACTGAAGCCTGACACTTTACAGACATTGCCCTCTCAGCAGTTTAAAATCTGTTGAATCCCGTTCTAATCCTAGTTTGTCCCTTGACACTTAACCACTGGACATTTATTTCACTTACCTTTTGGGCTTTTGGACTAGCACTACTCTCTTTGTTCTTATTTTCTGGATCGATGCAAAGCTCTACCCTGATGTCCTCAAAGGGCTCAACTCAAGCCTGTGCACACACATTTTCAAGGGTAAAAAAGGGCCACATTAACTCAATTTACTGTATACTTGTAACATTGGAGGCAATGAGGCACATCAACAATGCAAGACAAAAGGACTGAGCAAGTAGAGGGGTATAAATACCCTGAGGAGAAACAAGAAACACCTGGGACTAATGAGAGAGTGGAGCTATAGACTACATACAGGTGGGACAGATGACAAGGAGACAGGACCAGGGAGGAGACACAGACCAAAACAACTACAAAAGTACATGGCAAGACACACGAGGCAATGGAAAAACAAAGGCAGAAACAAAGACAGCAACGGAGAAAGACAACACACTTGAAAAAGATGTTTTTTTATGGGTTCTTTAATAAAGAAAATGATCTATATAGAACCATGAACACTCAAAGAACCCGTGGCATGATTAAAGGGTTCTTTGCAGCGTGAAAGGGTTCTTCAGATTGATGGAGAATGTGCTGTAGACGGTTCTATATATAACCTTTTGAAAGGGGTTCCATATAGCACCACAATGGGTTCTTCTATTGTTATGATGTAAAGCTTGTAACAATAGAAGAATGCTTTGTGGTGCTATATAGAACCCTTTGCAGAAAGGTTCCGTATAGAACCATCTACAGCACATTCTCCATCAATCTGAAGAACTCTTTCACGCTGCAAAGAACCCTTTAATTATGCAACGGGTTCTTTGAGTGTTCATGGTTCTATATAGAACCACTTTCTTTATTAAAGAACCCATAAAAAAAAAAACATCTTTAAGTGTGAAGAACAAGGCAAGACAGGATGTTACAATACTGCAATCAGTTTCAGATAAAACCAAATGTAAAGTTGAGGTTTTACAGAGACAAAATCACTAATGTTATTATCTACACAGTCAAACCCCAGTCGCCAACACGCAAAGCTGTGGTGTTATATATAGCATTTTTATGATAAGAATGTGGTGTAGCAAATAATTTACACCTCTTACTGCTGATATGTTTTGTTTGTTGTTCAAAATAACCGGTTTATGAAACATGACGCTTTCTTAAAGAGACTATGTGCGTTACATTGATGGGATTTCCAGCACTGCGATGAGGCCAGTGTAACACAGGTGATCAGACCTGCACCTGAGGGGGCACCCAAGAGCGATAAATCTTGTAGAAAGCATATCACTCTGGTTTCAGCCTCCCTCCACTGGCTCCCTGTTCATTATAGGCTTCAATTCAAGGTTCTTTTATTTGTTTTTAACAAATGTGTCGGGCACATTTACTTCAAAACAATGGGATCTAACTGTTTCCCATGTGGCCATGAGGGACAGGGATGCAGTCTCACTTTCTGCTCTAAAAGGCAGGGATGTGGCTAAAATAAGGCTCCACTTATGGACTAAATCTATTTGCGTTTTAGTGACGAAAATGTGGAACAGAATTTTGTGAACATATATTTTATTTTAAATAATTAAACTAATAATAATTTAATTAAAGACACAGGTCGCCCGGCCGGGAATCGAACCCAGGCCCTTCTTGCTGTGAGGCGACAGCGCTACCCACTGCGCCACCACCGTGTCGCCAGATTTTAACATGATCCTTATAAATATCTAAGGTCTGAACCCATATCACTGTTTCAGCCTCCCTCCATTGGCTCCCTGTTCATTTCAGGCTCCAATTCGAGGTTCTTTTATTTGTTTTTAAGGTCCTTAATGGAGCTGCACCCTCTTATATCTCAGAGTTACTAAAACCTCATTCCTTTTCCAGATCTCTGAGGTCTTTGGATCAGTTTCTCTTGGCTGTTTGACGGTCTTGGCTGAAGCTCAAAGGTGACCAAGCTTTTGCAGTTGCAGCACTAAGACTCTGAAACCATCATTGGACATTAGGTCTAACTCCTCAGTTTCAGTTTTTAAAACAAGATTGGTTGAGTGTTTATGTTTTTCAATGTGCTCTATAAATAAATGACTTACTTACATTCTCAAGGCAAAGAGGAGGAGCTCAAGCCCCCCTTGGGGTCTATCTGTGCAGAAACCTAGCTCAGTTTCACACTACTTCCCCACCTTGGTTCAGAACTGCATACGCACACGACAAGTCTTCCGGGCTCTTGAGGTCTTCTTCCCTGGGGTCCAAGCATGCTTGAAAAGCTAGGTCTCACTGCTTCAGTGTCTCTGGCTCTCAGTGCTGGAAAGAGCTTCCCTGAAACTCTGCACACTCTGATATGGACTGAAGACTTCTCTTCTAACAGTGTAGGGCACATGTATCAAACAAGGCCCGCGGGCCAAGTCAGGCCCCCTGTACAATCCTATTCAGCCTGCAAAATTATTTTAATTTTCTATTCACATAAGCCTGTTTTACCATGAGCTGCACTACAGTCCCCAGCATGCACTGCAACATAATGTGTGCTCCCACTCCTCCCCAGCAAGGATCTATAGAACTGCACCACAAAAAAAGATGCCAGGTGTCCAGTTCAAGCGAATGGGCAGATTTAAAAAAAAACCTACTGTACACTGGGGACATTTAAAAGAGGTTTAACAGTATCTGTAGCTAATGTAGCCTATTGTTTTATATAAAGTTATTTGTTTTTATTTAGAATGATTGGTCAAGTATTCAGTGCCTGTTTTTTGCTGTTCTAATTTTGGCATATTTTGAATAAGCAATAGCCAGTTGGGGTCACGGCAAAATGTTAAGTAAAACTAAAATAAAACACAGCTGGCCCACAGATGAGTTGAGATTTTTAATATGACTTTTTTTCAAAGACGGCCAGATCATATTGCGTCAAACTACCTGAGGGATGAAATAATATTCAAAAATGATTCAAAATATTACGTTTTTAAAATATCAGTGCATAGAATCAGAGCTTTCTGTGAGCTGTGGTTTTCCTATCACAGTTAAAAGATGTTTTGCTGGATTGTTATTGTTAAGAGTGACAAAACGTCTAATTTATGAATTATATTCCCTTTCAAGTGCTTATTTGTTCAAATGTATAATTTGTGAGACAAGCTAAAGAACAATCTATACATTTTTTGGTTTTGTTATGTCAACTACACCGATCAGGCACAACATTATGACCACCTCCTTGTCCATTTTATCAGCTCCACTTACTATATAGGTGCACTTTGTAGTTCTACAGTTACAGACTGTAGTCCATCTGTTTCTCTGCATACTTTGTTAGCCCCCTTTCACCCTGTTCTTCAGTGGTCAGGACCCCCATGGACCCTCACAGAGCAGGTACTATTTGGGTGGTGGATCATTCTCAGCACTGCAGTAACACTGACGTGGTGGTGGCATGTTAGCGTGTGTTGTGCTGGTCTGAGTAGATCAGACACAGCAGTGCTGCTGGAGTTTTTAAACACCTCAGTGTCACTGCTGGACTGAGAATAGTCCACCAACCAAAAATATCCAGCCAGTGGATATCCAGGAACAGTGTCCTGTGGGCAGCGTCCTGTGACCACTGATAACAGACTAGAGGATGACCAACACAAACTATGCTGACACACATCAACTGCTGTCTCTGACTTTACATCTACAAGGTGGACCAACAGTGTAGGAGTGTTTAATAGAGTGGACAGGGTTTCAAAACTCCAGCAGCACTGCTGCTGATTGGCGTAAATGCAGCAACAGCTTTGAGAAAATCACTTTATTAAACCTGTAGAGCAGATTAAACAGCATGAATAGCCACATTATTGTTTGACCTTAATTAGTTAATATTTACTGAACTGCTGAATTAGCTCTGATAAGTAGTTGGTGCTGTGAGATTCAGGTAGCTGCAGTTGCTTTAGTTTCTCTCCTGAATATTTTTTGTAATGTCCATGCTTTGTTTCATATTCATTAATATTAAATTCGTTCCAGTCTTTTAACACATGAGGCTAATTTGCTGGGGCTCTCAATGAAAACATCTTCAACTTTCTATCTAGCCAAAAAAAGCTGGTTCTCAGTATTAAGTTTGAGCTTTATGGCTGTAGTCTGGACTAAATGTGGTTCAAATAATGAAGCTGCAGGTCTAATCAGAGAATAAAGGCTCTTAACCTTTAGCTAACTTCGTTACCACAGTGCAGCGCATTATGGTGTAATTTTTCGGTGCTGCCACCATCAGGTGAAAGGAAGGACTGCAGTGAACTGGCTGGCCACGAGCCCATTAAAATCTGTCCATGGGCCATATTTAGCCCTGGGGCTGGACTTGACACCCCTTGTACAGGGCAACCCTTCTCTGCACTTGTTCTCTCTTCTCAATCATTTTCTGATTTTGCATTATTAATCTTCTACACTTAACATTCATGTTTAATGCTTAATAAACAAAAAGCCTAGATCAAGTGGTCTGTTTATCGGTGCAGATTCTCTGGGTATTTTGTAGGAGTTTGACTCCCACTGATTGCACGTCTTGTAAGTTTCTCAAGTTAAGAGTCTCTGCTAATGAATAAATGCTTCATGAGAACATAGCAACAAGCAAAAATTAAGTACGCTTTTCTTGATTCTTCAGGGTACTCAATGCGTATGTTCAGTAATAAGGATGTCCACATCTCCTTCTCCACAATTTGGAGCCAATCCCTGCTGACATTTATTCCTGTTTAGTATGCTATGATAAGCCCTCAGATAATCACACTTCAGCTGCTCAGCCACAACATTCATTAGAAATGACCTTTGGAAGCAGCAATTAGCCAGGAAGGCTCCATTGTAGCAAAACAAAAGCTGAATTAACAGCGGTTAAGAGGAATCAATACTGGAGTCCATTCCTGGCCTCGGGCCTGAGCGAACAGGCCAGACAAACAATCAGCTGGATTAAAATGTAACATGGCAAATATCAGATATCTAACGGCCCACCAACATCGAGAAAACAGCTGCACTGGGCCCAGAACCATTTTCAGAAGTTCTAGCAATAAAGTTCTCCCTAAGAACTGTGGAAAAAGGCAGTAATGAAGCAAGGCTTCCAGTCTAGCGATCCAGTCCTGACAGACTAAAAATTACATTGTAAAAAGCTGAACAAAGCAGAACTTGATTTGAATGTGGAACATTTTAGTGGCCAATTTCTATACAATTTCTATTTATTTTAACATATTGGAAAAATATAAAACATAAAATATGCCATAACTTTTACAATGTTCTCTGTAGAGGATGGGTTAACTTATTTTCACATTAAAAAAAATAAATAAATAAAAAAAAGGAAACATAATTTGACCGGGTGCCAAAACTTTTGCAGTTGAATGAATAGCACAATTGTACCACACCAGTGAGAGCACCAACAGACATTATGTTCCTTCTACACTTTATAATATTTTTTAATGTATTACGCTGAAAGTTTTGTTTCATTAAGTTAACAAATGTATCATATTTGATATAAACTATAGAACTTTCACGGACGATAAGTCTGATCTACTCTTCACAAGGCAAAAGGCTGAGATTTCAAACGTTAGCTGCAAAATGTAATTAGATTTTGTCACTATCAAAACCAAAATCATAACACTACTGAAATGTTAGCCAATGTTTCGGTAATGACTGTTTCGGTTGTGACAATTTTAGCTAATTTTGAGCAGAACTCAAAAGTGCTAGCCAGTACATGACTAGCAAACACAGCTTTAAACAGTCGCGCACATAAAATCATCATATTTTTTATTAAAACACAAAAAAAAGTACTTAATTGCAGAAAATGTGTGTTTCGGTAGTGACGATGCTCAGTGTTTCACACTGATTTTCAGACTTTGGGACACATTTCCTGCAAAACAATGGGATCTAACTGCTCACCATGTGGCCATGAGGGACAGGAAAGCAGCCTCCCTTCCTGCTCTAAAATGCAGGGCTGTGGCTAAAATGCAGGCTCCGCCCACAGACTAAAACTTTGCGTTTCAGTAGTGATGAAACAACAGGACAGAACGTACACACACACACACACACACAAAGATTTACATTCAGTTTAATGAGTTATTTGTGATTTTTTTATTTGATAATTAAACTCAAATAATAAACTATATAAAGTCTTTCAACTTTAAAAGAAATCAAAAACGTCTTAAAAGATAGTAAAAAAATATAAGTATTATTTTCAAGTGTAAATTTAGGGTTAGGGTTTGGGACAGAGACCTCCCAGTAGACAGTGGCCTATAAATTATGATTTTGTATATCGTTGCTGTCTAAAGAAAAACAAGCATCTCCAAAATGGTAACTTTACAGAAGGCGGCAAAAACCCTCTTACCTGTCTATGTAACTCAATGTAAAGAGGTTTTATTGCGAGTGATTTTAAAGCATTTCTATTGGTCCATTCATCATGAAATTTTCACATGACGTAAAGGACGACTGGTGTGTTGAAATGATGTAGAAAAATAAGAATCGATAATGGAGATACATGGGTTTCTTTGGACAGCAATGATATATGTGCCTCGTTATTATCTCAGTTAATGCCTTTGATTTAAATTATAACAATCCTTGTAAACATCTAATGTCTGACTGCAGTTTGAACTAATTCAGTAGAGTGGCCCATATGTAGTTGTTGACCGTGTTTGCTGAGTTGGTGCAGATTTATAGCACACCCACTTTTTTCCTTTCGTCTACACCACTGATGTAGTGCATACGAGGAACGTTGACAGGATGGGACATAGCTAGCTAGCTAGCTAGCGAGAGAGAGAGAGAGAGAGAGACTTAACGCTCTGCAGAAACTCTATTAGCCTCTTGTTCGGGCTTCTGCGGCTGTGTGTTAATAATGATGTGGGAACATAAAAGTTGAATATAACAGATTCTCATAGCCTGCTCACTATTTAACTGCTGGGACTTTAATTTCAGAGCGTCGGTTGAGCTCCTAAATGGAAGTGACAGAGCGACTCTACAGGCTAAAAGACAGAAGCCGCATGAAAGAGAGACTTGATTGCATTTTAGACTTTAAGGATTTTTTTCTCTGCTATTCAGTTTTAGCCTCACATCTCATTTTAAACATCAATAATTCAGAAACTGTAGTGCTGATTTTTCATATTCACTGGTGATTTTTAATAAACGTAATAATTCATATTCTTTCTCATTATTTCCTCTTCGTACAGCGTCCTCTGGAGCAAGTGCAGAAATAGAAAGATTTGGTGCAGTTGACAGCTTTGTACAAGAAAAGTACATCAGAATTTGAACCTAACTAAAACATAAGTGCATAAGCTACAGCAAAGCAGACACAGACAGAAAAGTCGCAAAAAGTAGCCAAAAGTGCCAACAGAGATAGTTTTAACCCATTTTAGACAGATGGTGGTTAATGATTTTAACATGCATTATTTTAAGTGGTCCTTTGTAGATGATTAATAAACTCTTAACAGAGTATCAGTAACACATCATCATCAGTGAAGTAGCAGTAGTGAAGCATCTGAATAGACTGAATCTCTCGATGTTCTGTTGATATCTACTTAATGTAAGTAATGTGTGTTGTTAATAGGGGTGGAAATCTCTAGGCACCTCACGATTCAATTTGATTATGATTCAGAAGCTGCGATGAGATTATAAAACGATCATCGATGCATCTTGATGCATCTTTTTTTCCATACAGGATTTCTTTTATTCTCACTGTGTGATGACTTGGCAGTTTTAAAGCAAAGTATTTGTAATCCATAATGATCCATAATGAATTTACTTCCAATATATTTCATTAATAAATCAAATGGAAGTGATGAGGCAGGTCAACCGGAAGGCTCTCATTCACTGTTCTTGTTTGGAGCACATGAGACTCAGACTGCCACTGTTTATCTGTGATAAAATACCCTCTTACTGTGACATAAGATTCTGTGGCAATGGGTGTCCGCGCATCATGTAACAGCTATTCTACCCGTTTTTCTTTAGTGATTTCATAACTTCAGTTTTGCTGTATCTCGGCTCCAAAGTGTGCAACATAGTCGTTGAGAACCAGGGCTTTCACACTGAGTACGGATGCAAATCCTTGGCAATAAAAGTAGCGACAGAGTTTGCAGATCGCTTCGCCCTTTCTGAGTGGAAGCTTTCACATCGCTTGCTCGATGGTCCTCGGTTTGGCAGCAACTACAACCGGGTGGAAACTTGTAATATGGTTTCTCATGTTTGTTGTTTCCAAAGTATGTTAGTGTGACACAACCTGCATACAGTGTGGCTCCCGTCCAGGTCCTTTTTCCCTTCAACTTCATAGAAAGTGCTTCCATACACTAGCTCAGGGGTTGGCAAGATACAGTTCTTTTACAGCCCTGTTGCGGCTCCGTGGCAGAACTAGGTAAAAAAAAATAATCCTCCTTTGTAGTAAAATAAAGCTCTGCTGGTCGTTCAACACAGTTTAACAATAGAGGGTATAATAGAGGCTTAAACGCTGCTAATTCACCACCCTATAACCCTCAAGGTTGGCGTGCAGACTGCAGGTCATCTCAATTCAGACAATCTCGCCTAGCTAGTAGCTAATGAAAAGGCAAAGAGAAAGATTCAAGACGATGTTTGGAGACAAATGGACTTTAAGCACTGCAGCTGGTTTCCTGATACTTTTAATCTGCAGCGAGAAGTTTCGAATTTTCTTGTTCCACCTTAAATGGTGCAGCAGTTACATTCTGGTGTCTCAGGTACCATTTAAGGTGGAACAGGAAAATTCAAACAAGAAGCTGGCGAGTGAGAAACTGACTTCAGCCCCGTAAAAAGTTGAATGTTGAGACGTTTTACAAGAAGCTGTTCTCCTGTTGAAGAAAAGTGTCCTGCCAGAGATGGGAGGAAAGCGACTACAGCTGGGTAAAAGCTTAAAGCGGAGCAAAGTCTGATTTTGTTTACACTAGGACATTAAACACATACTGAGACGTATCAGACATTAAATGTTGTGGCTCCCAAGGTGGTTTGATTTTTGTTGAAAGGACAAAATGGCTCTCAACATTCAGGTTGCCGACCCCTGACCTAACCTAGCTTTTAATGCAGAGGGTGCCGGTCCGATTTCTCACTCATGCAGTTGTGTTTATGTTATGTGCCGCCACAGACTGTCCGGGCGCTGCACTTCCGCACTTCCAAGTTCTGCCTTTTGCGTTCCGTCAACATTACGTTATCAATTAAAATTTAAAAAATGCATCTAAGAATCAGTTCCCACCCACCCCCAGGTGGTAATTTTACTTCTATTATGCAAAACCTTGCCCAACGTTACCCTAACCCTCCTGTTTTTGACGTTACTGAGAGTCTGTTGAGTGTTTCATCTAAAAAGGACCACTCAAAATACAGCGCCACAATTCTTTCCAAAATCTTGCTCTCTGCTCCCTTTTTGTGTTGCTCTTTTGCTTGTGCATCTGTGTGTTTTATCTTCTAGAACATTTTGTCAGCGTCATTCCACGATCCAATCTGTGTCTACTTCTCATCCCCATTTGTTCCAGTCCGTATTCTGGTCCACATCATCGAGCTGCACAAATTATTTGTACATCATCTGGCCAAAAGAACAAAAGAGACCTCCTCAGATCCTTGTTTGTTCCCCTGACTTTTTCGATTACTCATTGATTGTTTGATCTTCTGACCTTGTTTTGATACTTGACGTTGTGGTTTAGCCTAGCTCCCTTAAAACTGTTTGCCAGTGTATTTTGTATAAAGTCTAGTCTTTGTGTGATTTTGTAAAAAGCTTCACCAGGGCTGTGTTCAGCCCTGACAGAACCTAGAAAAACGTTGATTTAAACGGAAATGGTGGCGCATTGGACAAACTGTTGTGCAAACGTTGCAACTATGGCAGCTGAGAAGGCCGTTCTTAGCGCCCTTCTCAAAGAATTTTCAGAGCCTGATGAGATGATTTTAAATGCGTGTTTAATACTTCAAAACATGCCTTCTAACATTTTCAATTGTTGTGTACAACAAGCTGCAGCCTCACCAGTAGAGGACTTTATTAGAATCCATTGTGTGCACTGCCTTTTTTAATACAGCAGGATTTGTTTACAGGTTGCTGCTGATTGGGTAACATCCCTGACACCCATCAAATGAGAGAAATCGTACCTCAAAGCCAGTTGCACGCAGTTTCACACTGAGTGGGTTTACATGCACTTAAGAATCCGATAACTGCAGAAAATCAGATTGTCAGAAATCCGATCAACGTGTTTACATGCACTTGAGTAATCAGATAATGGGGAAACTCTGGGTCTACATGAGTCAGACAGTAATCAGATTTATAAACAGCAAATAAACTCACAGGAGAAGACGTGACGTAAATGTAATGTAAAACTCAAAATTCATGCCACGACTTTTTTGTTTAATACATCGCGGCCACTTTACCTGAAAATATGAACATGCATCATCTAGAAGATGAAAAACATTTAAATCCTTCATTTCGTCAAACATGTATTTGGTTTCAATGTTGCTCCAAAAGTGTTTTGCTGCGCCTCACGGCAGCGCTGCTTACTTATTTCCGGGACCTTGGTCCGTTTTGGCACATGTGCAGACTGAGAAATCCGAAAGAAATTAGAGTAAGAGTTTACATGCACTGAGAAATCTGATTACTGAGCTAAAATCCAGCTCTCTTTATCAGAATTCTTAATCAGATTTCTAAACCTTACTCCAATCTGAGAAATCAGAGTATATTCGTTTACATGACCATTTAAATAATCAGATAACTGCAGAAATCCAATTATGATCGGATTATTTAGTGCATGTAAACGCACTCACTATCTCAACAAAACATGTTCAACCTGGAAACCATAGCAAAATGTTGCACAATGTTTTGAGATTGGACGTGCCCCAGGTGCAGGGTTTGGCTGCCCTTTTGTTTGGGTTTTGCATTAGTCAGGGAGTTAGATAAGCTGTTTTTCTTTTATTTTATGTATTATTGAGTTTGTTTGAGGGGTAGTTAATGATTTGTTCTGGAGTTGTTTTGATGTTTTGGCCTCAGCCAAACCCGAAGTCTAACTGTTGTCTGCACTGTACATTTGTATAATACACTTTGCAGGCAAGAACATGCTGTACACATTCATCTACAAATACATTTGCATATGGCAATACTATAAATACACAAGTGATAACACAGCAAGTTGCACAATCCTTTATCTAACAGCTGCTGAGCAGGTTGCTAATCTAAACAGAAGCTGAATTTGCCCTCTGACCTTTAGCATCCTTCTAACACTAACAATGTTTTAAAAAGGTCACTTCTAATATTACCATCATGACTCATTAAAGCTGAGTGGCGTTGGTCCAGCTACCTTCTAATTAGTGGAAGAAATAAGGACTGCTTTACAGTGACGTTACTGCGGAAAGAGCTAAACTGCCACATCTCACTGGGGGAGTAAACTACTAGAAGGGCAAAAGAACTACTGGCAAAGCTAAGAACCTCTACCAAAACCTGTAGAACATCATTTTCAAGGATAACATCCTCCCATTTCCAAAGACATCTGGGGAATCTCTAAATCATAATATGCCTGATTGAAAATAGAATTCTAAGATGCACTGAATGATAAAAATCCATCTGAAGTAAAACTACACCACTCATATGTGGATCAGCAGGCTACACTCATATCCATGGTCACATGACACCAGTTTCCATGGTTACACTACACCCTTTTCCTCCTTTATGCTATTCAAATTTCATTGGCTACACTCACTACATGCTTGTGTGGCTAATTTCCATGGTCACCCTTCAAACTACACCACCTTTTCATGGCTTTTAAGTCGTTTCCTTGTTCACATTGTTCACATTTCCATGGTTATGCTAAACTCATTTCCATGGCTACACTACACCCTTTTCCACAGTTATGCTACACCTATGTCCATGATTAGGCTACACCCACTTCTATGGTTACACTACAGTCATTTCCATGGTTACATTTTATTCATTTTTATGGTTACATTACACCAGTTTCCATGGTAACACTTGATAAATTTTATGGTTATGACACATCCATTTCCATGGTTACAGTACATGTATGTCCATGTTTACATTAGACCCATTTCCATGGTTACGCTTTATTCATTTTTATGGTTACATGACACCCATTTCCATGGTAACACAATAAATTTTATGGTTATGTGACATCAATTTCCATGGTTACAGTACACATATTTCCATGGCTATGCTATATCTGTTTCCATGTTTACATCAGATCCATTTCCATGGTTACATGACACTCATTTCCATGGTTACATGGCACTCATTTCCATGGCTATGCTACACCCTTTTCCTACTACCCCATTTCGATGTTTTATGCCTCACCCATTTCCACATTTACGTTATACCCATTTCCATGGTTACACTCCAAATTCATAGCGTCCCCTCCATTTCTAAAACCAAAACGACGTCCTTGCTCTCTTCCAAAAGCGGTTCTCCGTGGAGAATCAATGCACAGAGAAGAGGGCTGAAGTTGGCGTGTGTCTGTCTGTCTGTCATTAAAAGCTCGTTAGTGCTGTCCTGACAGGGATTTAATGAGGATAGGCTGGTCTGCCTCTAGCGTCTCTAATTAGCTGGCTTGTCTGGTGTCTGAGAAAAACCAGACTGAACAGTTTATCAGGCAATCTCAGGACACCCAACCCACAGAACAGGGTCCATCTAACAAAGCATGAACACTTTATATAGGCAGTGCAGAACCACAGCCAACACATATTACTGGAGAGCATGTATTTATATATGTAGGTATAGAAATCATCACAGCATACTTGCTTTTGAAAATCATTGATTGTTTTGAGAACATCCTGCAAAAGTACCAAAGCCAAGTCCCAGAAAAGCAGCTTGTCTTTCATCTCACCTCTGCTGATACCCTGCAATATTTCTACCATGATGGGTAGCTTTGGAACATTGCACTGTTCTCTGGCCACTTACAAACACCTCCCTTGAGCTTCTATCTTAGCTCTATCTACCTCTTAGGTCCTCCACATAGGTATACAATTTCAGGCTGTAGCCCATCAGTTACTGCACAATTTATCAGCCCCCCTCTACCGCATTCATCACTTGTCAGTGTCTGACCGCAGGACTGCTGTTGTCCAGATATTATTTGGCTGGTGGTCCATTCTCAGCACAGCAGTGACACTGGCATGGAAGTGTGTGTGGGGCTGCTACGAGTGTATCAGACACAGCGCTGTAGTGGAGCTATACACTCCTTAGTGTAAATGCTAGGTTGAGAATGGACCACCACCCAAAATATCCAATCAACAGTGGCTCTGTGGTCACAAACTGACCATTCATGAAGATCTAGAGGATGGCTAACACATATAGCTAACAGATGAGCTACAGTCTCTACCTGTACACCACCAAGGGGAAAGGGTTTCTAATAAAGTGGGAGCATACTTTGCTTTCTCAACTGAGCATTATTTGTTTGCTGATGTTTTTATTTAGTAATAATAGAATGGATGTCTAGTTCATGGTCAGATGACTTTAGGTGGTGATTTTGAATAATAATGAATTTTAGAGAAGAAAGGAACTTGGACTCTGCTCTCGTGGTCTTGACTACATTATTATAAATATTATAATTAAAGCTGTTTCAGGTTTGTACTTAGCCAAATCTCAGGTCCAGAGAAAGGTGAAAATGTGAAAACAAGCTAAGCGGTTATTATTAGGATCATGCAGTAAGGTGGGCAGATGGCATACTTTAACTATCCCACCAAATTCCAGTGGAAGGCCTACACTTTCTGTAATCCTCCATTTAAAAAAGTAACCAATTGAATTTACTTGATTCAAATGTACATCATTTTCATATGAATAAAGAATCATTTTAACTTAGTTTTATATTTTAGCTCATTTTCTTCTGGCAGTAGTGCATTTGTGCATTTTTTATTCGTGTGGAAATTTTATGAATCAAAAAGGTTCAATGTGTTTTTTAGTGTATTAAACATTAAAGCAGCAACCCAGCCTAAACCAGTTTAACAGGTTGCCATGTTATGTGCTGTTCTGTATTGCAGCTTTATATCCCTCAGCACCATCAGTTTGACAGAATTCACAGGTTTGTTCATCAGTGCTCTCTCACTACAATACCCAGCATGCAGTACACAAATACAAAATTAGGTAGTGTCATCCAGTTCTGACTACTAGCCTAGCCTAGCCACTGAGCACTAGGCTAATGCATACGAAAAAGCTACTAGTGTAAGTATTAGTGTAATTCTTCAGTCATCAAAAAAAAAGATCATAAAAACAGCATTTCTTTATTTATTCAGCACAACATGGAAGCCAGGGACAGTTTATCATTTCAGCCAAAGAAGCCAAACTGAGGTAAGTTACTAGCCAAGGAGCCTTAATAGCCTCGCTAACTTTAGCTCTTAGCTTGTTGTCCTCATCTGACGAGTGATTTCTGTCATTTGAGTAATCCATTTTCTCCATTGTGATGATTTGAAGACAGTTACTTCAGATACAGTTGCAGTGATACTCAGCTTCATATTAACCCTCTACTGCACACATTATTTAAAAAATATATCTGATTGACCTTTCTTGCATAAAATTGACCTGATTGTTGAATTCAAATCGTTTTTTAAATAATAATGTGTGCATGGGTCCTTTTGGGGTATGTTGCCTTGTGGCAACATTGTGCGACAATGGGGACAAAATGATATAGATCCGTGTTCCCTGAAGTGGTGAGGTCTGGCTTGTGACTGGCTGAATCCATTCCACTGTCGCACAGTGTTGCTTCTAGGCAACAAACGTATTTCTGCAATTTCACATAACTGAAAAATGATACTGAAATGTTGAGATTTGAAAGTGCCCACTAAGAGATAGTATGACCAAATGTGTACTTTTTTACTGACTTACTCAAACTCCGCCCTTTATTGTTAACCCTGTCAGTGTCCTTAAATATGTCTAATGTTAGTGTAAAGTGAGAATGTTTGCTGCCCTGAGGCAACATCGTGCAACAGAAGGGTTAATGATGTTAGCTGTCTGTTGTCCTCCTGAATACACCAGCTTTTTTGAGTTAACATTCAAAACAGCTCCCAAAACCCACATCAGAGCAGTTGTTCTTTTTCAAAAGCTCCTCTCACCTTCAGAGTACATCATCAGAAGGAGATTTCCCAGGCTTTTAGCTGAAAAATCGCTCTCTAGAGACGACTGTGACACCGCTGGAAGAGAGCAGGCATGTTTACAACAGTTTTACTGACCTGTAGGTAAATGACTGTAATTAGCAGTATATCTCCTGATCTTTTAATTACAGGCCTCTGTCTGAAGGTGACCTTTGATTAGGGGGCAACATTACTCACTTCACTTAAGCACTATCTTTACATGTCATTCACTCTCCATTAGTTTCTATGATTCTCTGCTCTATTTTCCCTCATCCTCTCCTTCTCCCTCGTTTTTTCATTGGAGCATCACTCCATCCACATTTTCCCCTTAAATCTTCCCAAATCTCCCTCACGGCCCCTCTCTCTCCACATGAAAGGCCAAATCACATTAAGCTATAATGGCTGCTTCGGAAAGCTTGCCAAGAGCAGCACGTCCCATTACCTTGGCCTTTCGCAAAAGATATATTCAGTAATAAGCAGCATTTACTGGAAATTAAAGCACCTTCTCTCTCGCAGCTGGACACAGTGTCCACTTAAAAAGTGCCTGAGTATTGAGTCTTATTAGTGCTTCTGGCCACTTCTGTTTCTAGGGGAGATTTGTGAGAAAATGTGAGGAAATAAACCTGAGATTTGTTCCGCAGAATCCAAGTAAGTGGGATTCTCACCTGTACCAAAGGAGGGATGGGTGCTATTTAAATCTCTAACTGTGTGAAAAGTGGGTATTACGTGTAGGGGACAGTGAGTGGGCCACTTGAGGACATCTGGATAAAAGTATTCAGCTCACTTTGGTCCATTTGAAGCGCTACCAACACAATACCCAGAGCTGTTTTTCGCTATAAGCAGTATGAGCAGTTACTCAGGGCCTCCCAAGCCACAAAGAGCTCTGTGAGTATGTTTTTATTTACTTATTTTTAAATGTATGTGGCAGTTATGATAGACAAATATTGAAATGGCTTTGCTTGTGAAGCCACACTATGTAAGTTTTGGGGATTTGGAGACCTCTCTGGTGGGAATGTGTAATTGCATGCAACGTGTGGAAGCACATTTTGTAGCACAACATGGAAGCCAAAGACAGGTATTTTTTGGACATTTCAGCCAAAGAAGCCAAACTGAGGTAAGTTATCAAAATAGCCAAGTAGCTGTCTTGCTAGCTTTAGCTTTTAGCTTGTTGTCCTCATCTGACAAGTGATTTCTGTCATTTGAGCAATCCAATCTCTCCATTGTGATGATGATTTGAAGACAGTTACTTCAGATAAACAGTTGATGATATTCGGCTTCATATTAGTAATGTTAGCCATCTGTTGTCCTCCTGAATACACCAGCTAATGTACAAACAGCTCCCAAAAACCCACCTTGGAGCAATTGTTTTTATTCAAAATATCCTCTTACCTTCAAGGTACATCATCAGAAGGGTTTTTTTCCCATCTTTGGAGACCTCTCTGGTGGAAATGTGTAATTGCATGCAACATGTAGAAGCACATTTTGCAATGTGGGTTATGCTTCGGACCCCTTCCCTGAGCAGATGAATCTGATCTGAAAAGAATTGAAAGAGAACTGTCAAAGATGTGTCTTGCGAGGACGTGAGTAAACGAGCTACTATTGTCACCAAATCTTCATCAGTATGATGTTGATTTTGCATTTAAACACATAATCTAAACCTGTGTCTAAACAGTGAGTTGGATCTTTTTGATTCTGTGTGTGACGTTAATATGTAAAGATGCATAACAATATCTGTAAAACTCCCGACCTGACATCTCTGACTTTTAATGATAGTTTTTTTTTCTTCTGACTCGGTAATGCTGCTTCTTTCAAATTTTAACATTTTTTTATATAATTCAGCGTTAAGAAATCAGAAATTATGCACATGCAACTTTATAAGGTACTGAAATAGTTCAAACTGCGATCCCACAGTACATGGGAGTCTGATTTGTAGTGAAAGTGGGGAAGCATTTGTTTTCTATCGAAGATTTGTCAGCTATAATCGTTAGTGTGTGTGATTATTGACATAGGGGTGTAATGATGACCAGTGCTGCTACATTTATTGTTTTTAACATAGTTCAGGTGTCCTGTTACAAATATTTTTGACATAATTAGGCTGCCTACAGATGGCGGAGCATATTCCACCCCAAATGCCATTATATCCTGAAGCAGGATGCAGATTCCATGGGATTTTCGCAGACTAAGCTGAAAAATGTTCATCAGAAAAGTGCCACAAAAGTGTCACTTTTCATGAAGTAGCCAATCAAAAAAGAGTGCAGTAAAAGTGAACTGGATGGCTGAACAGTAGGACAGTTTTTTTTGCATCTGCGATTAAAAAGGAGGCTACTTTGTTTTAACAAAAAAAAGGACTGTTTTAATAAAAAAATGATTTTCGGTGTGAACAGCTGTTCAAAGCGGTGTTTGTTAGTCATGATCAAGTTGAGTTCTGCTCAAAATGAGCTAAAATTGTCACTATCGAAACAGTCACTACTGAAGCATTTGGTAAAGTTTCAGTAGTGTTATGATTGATTGGGTAGTGGCAAAATGGAATGGTTAATCATTATTTTAAAATAAAATAAACATAATTAAGGTAAGGGGTCACTTAAAGCAAAAGGATTTTAGTCTAAAGTCCTCTTTGCTAAATGTTGTGATAGCAACTGGTTAGCTTTGCAGCAGCAATTGTAGCAACAGTTTGCTAACCCACAAGTTAGTTACATTACTTACATTACTTGCTGCGTGGCTGTTCACTCTATTGTTATATCATGGTATTTCTCTGTGCAACATCTGAGAAGGGTTTTATGGCCACGAAGATCTTTAAAAAATTGTTTATGGTCTTGTTTTGTTGTCCATTATTTTCCACCAGATAGACCTGAACACCAGAAAACAGAATCGTGTTATCTAAAAGAACAGTCTGCTCTTTTTTTTGTTGCTCTGCAGATGGATTAGTCCCCCCCCAACACCTGTGTTGACACAAATACAAGCCTTAGGCTGTTTTTATTTTATTTTTTAATCTAATTTTAAATCTGCGTTACCCCTGGGGCTGGTGTGAACACGGCGGTGTCCTCGGGGCAGTCATGGGCTGGAGGTCAGGGAACCAGCCTTGTGACTGGAGGGTCGCTGGTTCGATCCCCTGAGCTGACAGTACGTGACTGAAGTGCCCTTGAGCAAGGCACCTAACCCCCAACTGCTCCCCGGGCACTGTGGATAGGGCTGCCCACCACTCTGGGCAAACGTGCTCACTACTCTCTAGTGTGTATGTAGGTGTTTCACTGCACAGATGGGTTAAATGCAGGGGTGAATTTCCCAGTTGTGGGATTAATAAAGGGTAATTCATAAAAGAACAAGTTGGCTAACCCAGTGTCAATCGCCTTGGCCATGAATTATGAGGGCGGAGCTTCTGAAGGAGCACTGAAGGGAGGGGTGTAATGTAGAGAATCTCCAGAATCATATACTGCACCTTTAAAATGTTCTGCATGTAATTATAGCTACTTAAGAGCAGTTCTACAAGTTTATGCCCAATATTATAATGCCTCGTATGTACATGTATAATGCATTGTGAATACAAGATTCACACAAAATGTTACATAATAAAAATAAGCAAATATAAACCAATAAAAGACCGCACTGGTTTGAAGATGGCAAATAGTCTTCTCTTGCAGAATTTACTTTTTCAATGGCAAGATAAGAGAGCAGGTTCTCTGAGATTCAAACATGCAGCATTTCCAATTTAAAATCTATTTCACATGAAAATAGTTCATTCCTCTTTGTCTTCATCTTCTGTTTTGATCAGAATTGCGAGCTGGGCCATGTTGGCAGAGATTTCAGTTTAGTTCATGGCCTGATTCTCTCTGTTTTAGCATCTGACCAGCATCAATTATTTCCGCAGCATCAAACCAGCAAGGCAGTTACTACACATTTAACATGATTGTCACAACATGAATTATAGACTATAGAATTAGAGTTACAGGCATATAAATAGATTAATGTACATTTCTGCATGAAAATGAAAGTGGATTGACAATGAGGGATTCTTGCAACACAAACATAACAGCTTTTATAATCATTTTGTTCATCAATTTCACCATCAATTTAGCAATAATGAGTAACAGACAGATACTCCAACTTTAAGGCTGTTTTTAAAGACTTAACTTATGATGTTAATCTAAGATTTATTATGTCATCTTTGTCTTAAATACAATATTTCTTCCATGTACATCAATAAAACATCGCATTTGCCTCAGTGCAGAGTACATATTGGCGGCTCATTCTGGAAGCATGCTGAGTGCGCAGAGCCGCAATCATGCTCCTCCGCCGTCACATCTGCTAAATTGCAACTCCTCGCCACGTCTGAAGCGTTCATTTTAAGCAGTTTGCCCATGATTACATTTACATTAGTAATCTGCTGGAGATAAACTGCAGAATAAACACAAGTTTAAATTGAATTTTGAAAACATTACAGGGGGGAAAAAAAAAATAAAAATCATATTAGACCAAAACAAAAAACAGAACCGTTTCATCTAAAAGAACAGTCTGCTCTTTTTTTGTTGCTCTGCAGATGGATTAGTTTTTCCCCAGCACCTGTGCTGACACAAATAAAAGCCTTACGCTGTTTTTATTTTATCAGATTTTTGTTCAAATGATTCCAATTAGAAAATAACCTCTGATTTACATTCAATTTATTCCTATTATAAAATTTACATTGGGATAGCAGAGAACAAAGTATTAATCAAGGTTTAATCCAGGTTTAGATACCCAGGCCATGATAAATCCACATTTAGATACTCAGACTGATTAATCCAGATTTAGATCCTCACGCTGTGATTAGTCCAGGTTTAGATACTCAGGCTATGATTAATTCAGATTTAGATGTTCAGACTGATAAACCCAAGTTTCCATACTAAAGCTTTGATAAATCAAGATTTAGACACTCAGGCTGTGATTAATATGGGTTTAGATTATTAGGCTGTGATTAATCCAGGTTTAGATTCTCAGGCTGTGATTAATCCAGGTTTAGATTCTCAGGCTGCGATTAATCCAGGTTTAGATTATCAGGCTGTGATTAATACAGGTTAAGACACTAAAGCTGTGATTAATCCAGGTTTAGATTATCAGGCTGTGATTAATCCAGATTTAGATCCTCATGCTGTGATTAGTTCAGGTTTAGATGTTAAGACTGTGATTAACTCAGATTTAGATGTTCAAAATGTGACAAATGCAGATTTAGATGTTAATCCAAATTTCGATACTAAAGCTGTGATAAATCAAGATTTAGACACTCAGGCTGTGATTAATATGGGTTAAGATACCAAATTTGTGATTAATCCAGGTTAAGATACTCAGGCTGTGATTTAACAAGGTTTTGATTCTTAGACTGATTAATGCAGATTTAGATCCTCACGCTGTGATTAATCCAGATTTAGACACTCAGACTGCGATTAATCCAGATTTAGATACTCAGGCTGTGATTAATCCAGATTTAAACAGCCAGGCTGTGGGTAATTTGAGTTTGGCTGTGATTAATCTGAGTTTAGATACTGACTGTGATAAATCCAGGTTTAGATACTGGCTGTGATAAATCGAGGTTAACTCAGAATGAGATTAATCCAGATTTAGATACTCAGACTGTGAATAATTCAGGTTTAGAGACTTAGGCTGTGATTACTTCTCAGGCATGTGCACATGAAAGCATGACATTAATGGCAAACAGCCAGTGACATGAAACAAGGAGGACTCGCCAAGGAAGGAGAAACAGCCAGTTTTAAATGTATAGAATTTAGACAGCCAGAATGTAGTAGCCAGTCTGCAATGTGTAACTGTTATTAGTAAGCCAGTAATGGGTCAGAAGGGGCTGCTAGAGCTGGCTCTGATTGTGAGAAACAGGAAAAATCTAAGTAACTTCTAAGACTGAACTTCAGTTGGTGTCTGAAAGTAAGTTAAATTAATTAAAGTGATCGCCGAGTTTTGCACCATACTGTAAATCTACGCCTAAACTCTTACTATAGTTATTTTGCATTACTCATAACATCTATCTACTGTTTGATAGTTGTCTTATTTATTGAAGATGTAAGGTCTGAACAGTTTGTATGGAGAGTTGGACGAGCATGCTGACAGAAGCTGGGCCTTTAGTGACCTGCTGTAGGGCCAGCAGAGGCTGCACTGACCCAATGGACTTCACTGTCATGGTGGGGAAATGCCACAGGGTCATGGTGACTCAGCAAAAAGATTTGACTGCTGAAGCAGAGGCACTGGGTTACACTCACACACATACACCCACACCATCTGTTTCCCTCTTCAGCAACACTCACAGTCCGGATTCAGTGGCTTCTTCAGAAACCGTCACAGTGTATTAGCATCAAGTAGTCAAGAGTGGACAGTGTGTATGTCTACTTGTGTGGTTCTCACGCAACTAGTCTACTGGACCTCTCATTCGTGCACAGAGATGAGATTTTATGAGCATGAAGTTTTGCGTTTTTTAACTTGTAAAATACGTACTTGCACTCACTGGCCACTCTATTGGAAGCCCCTACCCTATTCTTCACCTTATTGGTCACTTTATTAGAAACACCTACCCTGTACTTCCACTCACTGGGAAAGAGCAAAGAGCAGTGCTGTGGTCAGAAACTGACCATTGAGGAAAAGACAAGCACTGGGCTATGCAGCTGTGCAACTGCGTTCTCTGGAGCGATGGAGCTCCATCCAATACCTTTTGGAAGTGTTGGAGTGATCCAGAACTGATCATCCAACATCAGTACCTGACCTCACTAATGCTCTTGTGGCTGAATGCAATCAGATCCTCACAGCAATGTTCCAACGTCTAGTATAATGAGGCTGTTACTAGAGTAAAAGAAGCTGTAGAGTGGCTGTAGAGTAGAGGCTGTTATGCAGTAAAAGAGGACAAACTTACTATTAAGACCCTTGATTTCAGATGGAACGCTGGATGATCAGGTGTCTACAGACTTTTGGATGTACAGTGAAGTTCATTTCATTCAGGCTGTGATTAATCCAGGTTTAGATTCTCAGGCTGTGATTAATCCAGGTTAAGATCCTCATACTGTGATTAATCCAAGATAAGATACCAAGTCTGTGATTAATCCAGGTTTAGATGTAGGCTGTGACTAATCCAGATGTAGATACTCAGGCTGTAATTAATCCAAATTTCAATACTAAAGCTGTGATAAATCAAGATTTTGACACTCAGGCTGTGATTAGTATGGGTTTAGATACCAAGTCTGTGATTAATCCAGGTTTAGCTACTTAGGCTGTGATTAATCCAGGTTAAGACACTAAAGCTGTGAATAATCTAGGTTTAGATACTCAGGCTGTGATTTAACAAAGTTTTGATTTAGACTTTGATTTAGGCAGATTTAGATACTCGCGCTGTGATTAATCTAGATTTAAACAGCCAGGCTGTGAGTAAAGGCTGTGTAAAGTCTTCCCAGAAGAGTAGAGGCTGTTACTACAGCAAAGGAGGACAAACTTACTATTAACACCATTCATTTCAGATGGAACGCTGGATGATCAGGTGTCTACAGACTTTTGGATGTACAGTGAAGTGAAAGTTTTCATTTCATTCAAAATGGCTAACCTTGCTACAGTGCTACTGCTTGCTAAAAACCCAAAACCAAAGGAGGAACAAACACTGAAGGTGAGCAGACAGACAGCAGACAGTGAGTCACAGAAAAGGAGAGAAAGCAAGCGATACAGCGTAGACTAGAAGCAGATGGTAATTTATCTCCGCTCGGTAGAGTGCCATCACATTACCACCGTAACCAGCCTAATCTAATCTGAGCCAAACCGCAGCTGATGCATTTGGGTAAAAGCGCTCAGAGACGTTCACAGTCAGGACGTCCTTCCAGCATTCCACACGAAAAACACTGCATTCATCTTCTGCAAAAAAAAATATTGCACTCATCTTCCCTGAACTGCATCTGCTGCTATCGCAGGAAGACGCCAAAGATACCGCGAGCCGTCTCGTGGGCGGCGTAATGTTTTTGATACTTTGAAGGTTCAGCCAACTTTATTTTAGAGTGATGAAAAGACGAAGCTTGAGGCTTTTTCAATTTCGCAGAAAAAGGTAAAGTGAGGTTAGAGTGATAAAGGTGTCAGAACCCACACGCACACAGATCTTCAGCTTTCAGTGAAATTCATCCTACTTTTGATCCACCGCAACAAGATTCTGAAATATAAGTTCACAAAAGTACCTGAAGTGACTTAAATGTAAAAATGCATATCAGCAACTTGTGTGACGTTATGTTTTGATTATTTTATTGTTAATGACTTTCTGATGGGCTTCACTGTGGAACGGAATTCACTGAGATATCATTGGGCCTTATTCACCAATATCATCTTCAGTTTCTTCTTAAATGTATTCTTGAGAAAGGTCCTAAGATGAAGTTTACATCAGATGACGTTACGTTCTTAAACCGCAGATTTGTTCACACTTTTGTTAATCTTCCTGATAAGCCACCTACATCAATAATGACATCTTTCTCTGTTATCAATTATCAGGAGCTTAAAACTGTTAAACAAATTAAGCTCCTCCACATCTGATTTCGACCCCGTTCTTACTTCATTCCTTAAGTTGGTCCTTGATTGTGTTCACAGTGATGTGTAAACTACTGTAAATTGTTCTCGGTCAACAGGTGTTTGTCCAGATGCTTTTCAAATGCCTTGGTGAAGCGTTTCCTACAAAAGACATGGATCCTTCCTAAATATTTTTCGACAAATTTCAAACCTGCCTTTTTTAGGTAAAGTCTTAGAAAAAGTTGTTTAACAATGAAATGTGTATCTAATATCAAACAAGTTATATGAGAAGTTTCAGTCAGGTTTTCGTTCTAACCACAGTACTGAGACAGCACTGATTCGCGTTATGAATCACCTCAGACTGAGTGCTGATGCACAAAATCCTTCTATTCTGGTTTTATTTGATCTTGGTGCAGCTTTTGATACCGTTGACCACAAGATTTTAATCCAGCGTCTTGAATGCTTTAGAATGCAGTTTTAGAATGGTTTAAATCATATTTAGGTAATAGGCAGGTCATGGTTTCGTTGGGGGCGGCACGGTGGCGCAGTGGGTAGCGCTGTCGCCTCACAGCAAGGAGGGCCTGGGTTCGATTCCCGGCCGGGTGACCAGGGTCCTTTCTGTGTGGAGTTTGCATGTTCTCCCCGTGTCTGCGTGGGTTTTCTCCGGGTAATCCGGTTTCCATGCAGTCAGGCCAATTGGACGTGCTAAATTGCCCCTAGGTGTGAGTGAGTGTGTGAATGTGTATGTCTGTCTGCCCTGCGATGGACTGGCGACCTGTCCAGGGTGTATCCTGCCTTCCGCCCAATGGCAGCTGGGATAGGCTCCAGCACCCCACCGTGACCCAGAAGGATAAGCGGTTTAGATGATGGATGGATGGATGGTTTCACTGGGAAATCATTCATCAAAAAGATCTAACATTTCATGTGTAGTCCCTCAAGGTTCAGTTTTAGGGCCTTTGCTTTTCTCTTTGTACATGCTACCTCTAGGTGATGTCATTAGGAAACATAATATTCATAGCTCATAGTTCATAGCTATGCTGAAGACACTCAGTTATACATTTCCATTCCTTCTGATGATAAAGACTCTGTAGACAGACTAACCAGCTGTGTGTCAGGGAAATACTGATCATTGGTACAAAAACTCAGAGAAAGCTGTGTCATTTTCTTATATGATTCTAAATTAATACTTATAATTTCTTGTATTACTGTTAAGGTTTATCACCTGTCTGTAAAGCACTTTGAGCTGCCATCGGCATAAAAAGTGCTATGTAAATAAAAAGTTATTATTATTATTATTATTAGTAGTAGTAGTAGTAGTAGTAGTGCTCTTGAGTGCGTATAGACTCTATTCTTACCTAAGAACAAGTTCCAAATGAGAAAGCATTGGTGAATGACAATCTTTGTAAAAACACAATAAGTGTTTTTTAATAAGAGATTTCTTCTTAGGAACAGTTGGTGAATGAGGCCAATTGTTGCACCAAAATCAAGAGTTTGTCTGGACTTGCTAGAGGTCATTTTGAAATACTACACCTTTATTTCCATTTGTTTGAGTTTGGTTTATCTATACAGAATGGGGTTTCCTGGGAAGGAACTGATAGGAGGAATCTAAAAAATACAAACTCACCTCACCGCATGCTGAAAGCTGTAATTCCATACTTATAGAGCAGGACAGAGAGAAAGGACACGTTTCTCCACCATCACTGTGTGCATTATTAACCAGAATAGAAGCACAAATCAACATGCTCACTTGGAAAGACTGGAATATGGTGAACAGGCACTGCATACATGACCACATTAACAAACAATAATCATCACTGAAATGCACCGATACCTTTTCTTCTCTTCTAATACTGATACCAGTCCTAACTCTTTAACCTAACTACTTCATAGGTGCCTGTACAGTCAGGTTCATATATATTTCCAACTTCAAAACTCCATAAATGTGGACAGACTTTAGTCACTGCAGTACTCAGTGGATACATTATGTGGATTTACAAACCTTTATACTGTACCAAGTATATACTGCTGGTTACAATGGTCTGCTGAGAAAAATAAAACAAAACAAAAAAAACAAAAATCATACAATTAATATTCTGTCTCATGTAATTCTCAGCAGAGAGAAACAACATTTAACTGTGTGAAATACTGTACACATGCTGCTATGGTTAATCTGCAGTGCGCTTCTCATGTACGAGTGTGTGAGAATGAGAGAGATTTAACGGGCCGCCTGCTCTCATTACAGCCCTGTTCTTCACATTAAGCATTTATCATCATCCGTGACTCATCCCCTCTACACTAATACCCCTTCATCAGCTCTGTGTGTGTCTGAGAGATCACCGCTACTCTACAGACGGAAATAATAAGCAAATCAACTACAACCTTTTTTTTTAACAACATTGGATGCAAAATGTGAATAAAAACGTAATGCAATGCTGTGCAAATCATTTAAACCATATAATTATTCGGAAATAGTGCAAAGACAACATATCAAATGTTGAAACTGAAAAATTTTATTGCTTTTGAAAAATATTTGCTCATTTTGAAATTAATGCCAGCAACATGTTTCAAAAAAGTTGGGACGGGGGCAGGTTTACCACTGTGTTGCATCAACACACTAAGCATTGGGGCCCTGAGGGGACCAGTTGCTGTAGCTTTGAAAGTGAAATGTTTCCCATTCTTGCTAGATAGAGGATTTTGGCTGCTGAAGAATTCGCACTCTCCTTTGTCATGTTTTTCGTTTCATAACACAGCAAATGTTTTCGATGGGTGACAGGCAGGCCAGTTTAGCACCTGGACTCTTTCTGTGGACCCATGTAGTTGTAATATGTACAGAATGTGGTTTGGCATTGTCTTGCTGAAATAATCAAGGCGTTTCCTGAAAAAGACGTCATCTGAATGGCAGCATATGCTGCTCTAAAACCTGTATAGATCGCTCAGCATTAATAGTGCCTTCACTGATTTTCACGTCACCCATGCCATGTGCACTAATGCACCCCTATACCATCATGAATACTGGCTTTTGAACTGTGTACTGATAACCTTTACAGTATCTACAATTCATATACTCACACTGTACAAAAACTCCTCGTCCAATTGACATGCTACGGCATGGACGTGACTAAAACCATGGTGATGTACATGAGTAGGACAATAAGGTCTCTCCACAGCCTGTTTTACAAATTTAGAAAGATCAACATAACTTTTTTTAACTTCTTAATTCTATTGAGTCAAACAGAGTAAAGTCAGCAGATACTGACTTTGGTAGCAAATGTCAGAAAACTTCTGCTACCATTTTGCCTATGTTTGTTTACCCGTAGTGGGAAAGCAGTTGTGTGTGTTTAGAACATGCTAAAATCACACAATGTATGACCGGCGAGATTATGCCAAGGCAGAAAGTGAGCAACAACTTTGTGTCCAACTGCCATGGCATCAGCAAACCCTCATCCACTGCTAGCTCGAGTCATTCTTAATGTCTCAATGGGCTTTTGTCAAATGCTATCAGGTGGTGTGTTGAGTGCATTTGTATGAGTAAATGAGCACAGTGCTGGATGGATATCTGATACCAGTATTGGTATCAACACGTCAACTACTTGTCCAGGAAGCAATAGAGGGGCCAACGACCACTTTAAAGGAGCTACAGAGTTCAGTGACTGGGTATGTGGTGAAGGTGCACCAATCAATGATATGAAAAGCTCTGCATACAACTGGCCTGTATGGGAGGGAGACTAGAAAGAAGCCATTAGTGAAAACCACATCAAAGCACGTCTGGAGTTTGCCAAAAAGACAGCGTGATATGAAGGATTAACTGTGGCTTCTTGGCCAAAATTCAAAACACTATGCGAGATGCAAACCTAACACTGCCCATTCCTCAACAAACATCTTCCCAACAGCGTGTTGGGTGTGGCATCATCATGTCGTGCAGATGCTTGTCCTCAGTGGGGGCTGGGCATTTTTCAGCAGCACAGTGATGCCAAGCACAAGACAACACAAGAGCAGTTAAACAATGAAAAGGTGAGTGTTCTACAACGTCCAAGTCAAAGTCCAGATCTCAATCTAATCAAATATCAGTGGCGCTATTTAGAAAATGGGTTTCATAAGCGTCATCCGACTGGCCTAAACACCCTGGAGCAGATCTGCCAGAGGAAGAATGGGCAATAAATCACCCCAAACAGTGTACAAAGCTGGTAGAAACTCACCCCAGCACACTTAAAGCCATTATTGAAGCAAAAGTTTGCTTAGCCAAGTACTAGTTTGAAAGGGTTTAATACTAGGTTTCTTTTTCAGTTTTTTTTTCCATTTATTTAAAGATATGCTGACCAATAATGAATTTTGATTATGAAAATGTACTTTAAGAGCATATTGGTTTGCAATAAAAATGCTGGCTGGAACAATCTGAATGTCCTTTGTAATCCAGATAAATCTGATCACTTTTAAGGGTTAAGATTACTTTCATGACTTGAATTCTTACAATTTGGTGCTCATATAACTTAAGCCAACAAGTTTTTCTAGATTTTTCTTTTAAATATCTCACCTTTGAAGATTTGATACTAAACTGTCCTAAAACATATAATAAATGCTAATGATTTTCTACCAATACATGACATATTAAATAAAATTAAACTGAGTGCATCACATTCCCACACACTAAGGGGTTTGGTGGGTGTTCTGCCTAGAAAAAACACAAACCCATATCCTTAGTGGTACTTTGATTTTCAACTTAATGTGGTTACAGCGTCTCTCATGAGATATCGCACACCTGCAACCTGGAGGATTGAGGAATAAAAAATACCAGCGAATAACAGATTTTAGCCTGTAGAGATTCTCTATTTCATTTGCTTCAGCTTCTTCACTGCTTTCTGTGAACTTTCCAAAACCGGCATGCAAATTCAGTCACATTATTTATTCTGAAGGTCAAAAGTGATGAAAAGTTTAAAGCAATCCACAAGTGTGGTCAGTTCTGCATGGGGATGATGGCTGTGGTCAGTGCAGTGGATCTAGTGAGGATGTAGTGGTTGTAGTGATTTTTGCATTATCTGCTCTTTCAAGCGACATCACATTCGTCCAGTTAGCAATACACACACAAAAAGCCCTGAAATAGTAGAAGATGAATATTTCGCTTGTTATTGTGCTTTTTGTTGTTGTTTATCTACATGCAAAGAGGCAGTGTGATGTTTTTAAACAGGACAGTCTGGAAATCTGGCTATTGTAATACATGTTGGTATTCTTACTTATTTGCAGGGGTGCTGAATTATTTATCATCAAGCAGTTCAGGCATTGAGCTGAATAATTATCATTTTATCCAGAGAGTTCTGCAGAAACATGTGTCTCTGCAAGAAAATATAGAGGCCAGTACAGGATATTTGTCTTGCTGAAGATTCGCAGCTGTGACCGTTTTTTTTTCCTAAACCTATTTGCATAGCAAATTCACAGGTTGTTCAGTGTTTCCAGAATTGTTAATACTCCTAAGACATTGATGAGTTAATGCAAGTTATGGAAATAAGATACACATACAAACTGTAGCATTAGGACAGACGACGAGGCAGGATGTATGTGCAAGTGCTTTGATTTATTGAAAACACTGAAGGAAATGAATCTACAAAAGTGACTAAACAAAAAAGGAACACTAATGACAAAATACTTAGACAGAAAGAAAACAAAGTGATATGACAAACAAAACAAGGCCTGACTCAACAAAACGCCAAGCACACAACCAGGGGTATAAACACACATGGAACCAACCAGAAACACCTGGGACTAATGAGAGGGCTACAGACAACAGGCAGGTGAGACAGATGACAGAGAGGCAGGACCAGGGAGGAGACAAAGACCAGAACAACAACAAAAGCACATGGAACATGAAAACAAAGGCTAAAATAGAGAAAGACAAGTACAGGGCAAGACAGGATGTTACACAAATTAAATTAATTCAGATATTTTACTGAAACTGTATAGTTTTTGTCCAGGCTCAGTTTGTTTGCTCAGATGTTTGACAGAGATTCTAAAAATGTGTAAAAAGCTTGTTTCTTCAAAGCAGATATGAATTAAACACATTTTTAAAGGGCCCATATTCTACATCTGTCTATTTTATTTTCCCCCCTTTTTTTGCCTCATTCAAAAACCACTCAATGCTGAAACACTTCAGTATGAGTGGGTGGGGCTAAACTGCCCCACCCACTCATACTGAAGGCTGAATAGGTGGAAATATGTACATTTGGTTCGTTCTTGTGACATCACAGAAACACTAAACACAAAACTGGCTGTTGCAGCTAGGTTTCTATATATGGACTGTATGGACTGCAGAGTGAACACGATTTTTTGAAACTTTCACAGTGTTTACATATTACTTCAAAGCCTCATTTAAAATCTATTTTCCATGACATGGGCCCTTGAAAAAAAGGTCATCTACAACATATACAACACAACATTAATCTGCAAATTCTCAGAAAGACATTAACATACAGAGAAGTTGATTCTTCACGTCGTCCTGATTTAACATTATTCTGTATTATGCAGTGTAAAAATGATTTGAGTTCATTCAATGTCTAATAGTTTAAGTCTGAAAATAAAATCAATTTTCTGTTGACTTTGTTTTTGAAGTTCAATGAAAAAATTTTTTTAAAGGCTTAAGTTAAAAATTATTTTTTACAGTGTGGTTGAAATTAACTTGCACTGTTTTTGTACTTTTTGGGCGGTTTTTCATGTATTTTGGTGGATTAAAACTTTTTTGGGGAGCTGGAGTCTAACAGAGCAATCTGGCATCCCTGGTTATTAACTTAAATATTTGCATTTTTCACATTATATACTAAAGTGCTAAATATCTACTAGTGATTTATTTAGTTTATTAACCAACTAAATGAAATTAAACTGACTGTAGCTCATTCCTACAAGCTAAAATGCTGCTTCTAGTCACATTGGTGGGCGGTCAGCTGAGAAAAAGTTAAATAAATAAAAAAAAATACTTCATATCAATGGTATTTTGTCGGTTTGCATCTTAACATGGTTACTGAGTGTCTCAGAAGATATCACACACCTGCAACCTGGATTAGTGGAAGAGAGAGAGAGAAAAAAAAAAAGATCTCCAGCAAACAGCCTGTAGAGATCATTCTCTGTTCTATTAGCTATGGGTCTCACTGAAATCTACAGTCTTCAGCTTCATCTCTGCCTTGGTGAGCTTTTTAGATTCTTCATGCAAACTCCTGCGAAGTCCATTCACCTCATGTGTCAGTTTAAAAGTTTCTAATGAGGTTTTTTCATCAGTTCACAAGTTCATTAGTAAAAGTAATAAATGCATTTGCTGCCTCAGATCTACAAATCTACATTTCTGTATCAGGTTTTAGCCTTGTTCATTAGATGTCACTGAAATAAATGAAATGAGCTAATTTAATTCCTGGACTGAACAATCAGATATGACTGATTTACACTTTAAAGTCTGTAACAGATGTTTCAGGTGTCTCTGTGAGACGGAGTGACGCATGAAAATCTTCTATCGCTTCTTTTTTGTATTTTCAGTCACCATCCAGTACTAGTTTATCTAATCAGTCCTTCATTAAATTAAATCAGGTGCTGCTGAGTGTCTGAAGTGCAGTGAGAAGCTGGGAACAAAACCTGTTTTCTTCTAAGTAATATAATAAGTAGTTAACTTTTTTTTTCTTTTGTTACATTTGACTATTTATTCTAATGTTACACAGTGATTTCACTGGCTAGACAAAGAAAAATAAATAGTCTTTATTGCTGCCTAACACACAACCTTTCTAAACAATGGCTCTGTCTTTTATAACGAGGCCAGGTACCATTTGCATCAGACTTTGTTTTGCAGCACTAATATCTAGAACTTGATATACTTTGATGTAACCTTTACAAACATACACTCTGAAAAATGATTCTTCAAGGGTTCTTTAGTAAAGAAAATGCTTCTATAATAAAGGGTTCTTTGCAACGTGAAACGGTTCTTCAGACTGATGGAGAATGTGGTGTAGAGGGTTCTATATAGTACCAAAAAGTGGTGTTCATTTTTTTTAATGTCATGCTTGTAACAATAGAAGAACCCTTTTTGGTGCTATATGGAACTCTTTTCAAAAAGGCTCTATATAGAACCATCTACAGCACAATTTCCATCAATCTGCAGAACCCTTTCACAGTGCAAAGAACCCTTTAATCGTGCAAAAGCCTTCTTTGAGTGTTCATGGTTCTATGCTGAACCATTTTCTTCACTATAGAAACCTTGAAGAACCAAAGTGTGTAGAGTTTGCGCACCCCATGTTGTTGATGTGCAAAGGTTATGACACATTTTATGGTTGTTTGATTTTTCTAATAACAAATAAATAACCCCCCACAAAGGACCACCACTGATCAGGTACTATTTGGGTGGTGGGTCATTCTCAGCACTGCAGTAACACTGACGTGGTGGTGGTGTGTTAGTGTATGTTGTGCTGGTCTGAGTGGATCAGACGAGACTGAGAATAGTCCACCAACCAAAAATATCCAGTCAACAGCGTCCTGTGGGCAGCGTCCTGTGACCACTGATGAAGGACTAGAGGATGACCAACACAAACTGTGCAGCAGCAGATGAGCTATCGTCTCTGACTTTACATCTACAAGGTGGACAGTGAGTGGACACAGTGTTTAAAAACTCCAGCAGCACTGCTGTGTCTGATCCACTCAGACCAGCACAACACACACTAACACACCACCACCATGTCAGTGTCACTGCAGTGCTGAGAACGATCCACCACTCAAATAGTACCTGCTCTGTGAGGGTCCATGGGGGTCCTGACCACTGAAGAACAGGGTAAAAGGGGGCTAACAAAGTACACAGAGAAACAGATGGACTACAGTCTGTAACTGTAGAACTACAAAGTGCACCTATATAATAAGTGGAGCTGATAAAATGCACAAAAACTGTGGAAACAAGGTGTACTAATTAAAATGGACAGTTGGTGTGTATTAAATAATAAAGTGTCTGAAGTGTCTCATTGTAAATAAAATTAAAAAGTAAATAAAATGTCTTGTAAACATTCTCCTATCAGCCAGAAACGCTGCTGACCTTGTAAGGGTGATCATTATGCTTTTTCCTGAATCAAAGTGAGAGAAGGAATCATTTCCTGACGTTCCGACCCGTCAAGAAGCAAAGGGGGAAAGGAAGCCAGGAGAAATTGACAGCGTCCTAGATAAGTGAATGTGTTATATTCTACACTTCCTCTCTGTACCTATCCAGCCTGTGCTCCGAGATCGTTCCGGTTGACACATCATTATCTAGATGTACCCTTGGGCTATTCCAGCCAAAGGTCAACAAAAGGTCAATTGCACCTCATTTTACCTTTCAGTTCTCTCTCTCTTCTCATTCTCTCCCTGATTTCTGTTCGTATCTGCCTCCCTCGCCCCTCAGCACGCTACACCCTTTCCCTCTCCTATCACACCCTCCAGCTTCTGAAAGTTACTGTTTATTCATTTTCTTCCACTGTAAACAGAAAGCATTCCATATAAACGGTTTTTTTCCCCCCATCCCCCAAAATCCCACTTCTCCGCCCTTTACACACTCAGCAGTTCAGCTTCGCGAACGTATTACTATGCCGAGCGCTGTGCAGATGAAAAATATATGTTTTCTCCCATTGGTTTAATAAATGGCAGATGCTTTATTTGTTTGCAGGCGATTCGCTTTAGCTTTCAGACCACATTCGCTCTCTCAGGTACATCCCAGCTAAAGGCAGCAGTGTGGATTAGTCTGTTCTGTCTGCTGTTCTGACATTTCTTATCCAGTTCATTAATACTTCTCCTCTGCCAAACAAAAGTTCTTTAAAGTCTCCCTGACCTTTTACTATCCCAAGTTAACTCAGAAAACCTTCAAAATTCCCCTATTTTTAGCTGTACTGGATCAATTTAGAGCTCAAATCAGTCTAAACCATGAGAGGCTATTGCAGCATTTGACTAAAGCTCGTAACTGAATTTTCAACCTCCAACTAGAGGAAAAGAAGAAAGAAAACTGCTCTTAAACTTCTACTCAAAAAGTCGGGAAGGTGTCCTCAACCTCGAGTTCAGCACACAATGAGGCTGTTAGTGATCGGCATTCAGCTCAGGCCATTAATGTTAATAGTCAATCAAAAATGAGGACAAGAACACCTCCACACTAACGCTAATTTCTGCCCATTCCATGTTTTATTTGAAGCTTGTAACACACATTAACAGATATTTCATCTGGCAGCAGCTTTACAGTGACTCTAAAAAAGTCTTAAGTGACTCTCAGTAAAGAGCAGTGACTCTCCTGACACAGAGCTGCTGCTGTTTTCTGTTTCAAACTCGCTGAAACCTGGTTAGACTACGGCTCGTACAGTCACTGATTTATCTAGAACTTCCAGAAGGCCTAGATAACATTGCCTCACAAAATTGGTCCCATTTAGGGTGGGCAATATGACATTGTTCTCATGTTAAACTGTGTCAAAATATATCATATGCTTTTCTGAGCATATCCTCACCATTGTCAGTACTTAAAAACACTTCCCAATTACATGTTTAATTACAAAGGGAGCAAAATAAGTTGTGGTAAATTGGATTTCGTAAAGCACAGTATACAAAATACGGAATATAATTTTTGTATTAATAGTTTCTGATGGTATTTAATACACTACTTTGATTTTTCCAATTTTTTTTAGATGTAAGAGAATATATATATGGCATTACATACATGAAAACGTCTTGAAGCATTGTGATTATATTTTTGCCATATAACCCACCTTTAGTCCCATTGTAAACCAACACATGATTGGTTGGCTCCACTCCCAGTTCCGAAACATATTGGTGGTAATCTACTGTGTAAGGCCTTCAGTTCAGCACCTGAAGTCCTAACCAATGGGAGAGCTTCATTGTTTACATCTGCCTAAATACTGCAGAGAAAAATAAAACAAGTATGATTATATTTAATAGTAGGTAGGGGTTTCTAGTAAAGTGGCCAGGGAGCAGAAGTACAGGGTAAGTGTTTCTAATAAAGTGGCCAGCGAGTGGAAGTACAGGGTAGGTGTTTCTAATAAAGTGGCCAGCGAGTGCAAGTACAGGGTAGGTGTTTCTAATAAAGTGGCCAGCGAGTGCAAGTACAGGGTAGGTGTTTCTAATAAAGTGGCCAGCGAGTGCAAGTACAGGGTGCTTCCATTAAAGTGACCAGTGAGTAGACATAGGTAGGTGTTTCTAATAGAGTGGCCAGTAAGTGGAAACAGGGCTGGTGTTTCTAAAGTGGATTAATAAACTTTAAAGGCCTTCATGTGACTCCTAACAGGTAAGAATTCAAGTGTTCAAAGCAACTCTGGAGGTTTTCATGTTCCACAATATCACTGAACATCTCTTTAAGGAATGTTACAGGTGAACATTTTCAGATAAAATAAAAAGCTTCTTCATAAAATCTATATCACAAGCGCACTTCAAAGTGTGACCAAATCTACAATTCCAATTATATCCTACATGGTATCCAACTCAAGCTCTGAGTGCACACATGCCCTGAGAAAGCTAAAAACATTATAAATCTTTAAACAAAACATGATTTAAACCTTTGACATTCATACATATTGATGACGCATTTTCTACCCATAGACTGCCGAAGCAGTTGGATGCACCTTGCAGTGAAGGCCACCACCGAACTAAACGTGGACCTCCACTCGTCTGAGACAAATCTGCACAGCAGAATGAATTATTAATAACTCTGTATGTTCACCATCACAGGCATGGTGTGTCTATCGAGCGCACACAGTGACCTGAGAGTAAAGGATCCGTTCCTCTAGTGGGAGTGGATGGAGTTTCTAATGGCCTAACGCAGAGATTCACTGTTTTTATACGAGAGTTCTTGAAACGGTCATAGGAGGCTAAATAAATAAATCAATCAATAAATAAATAAATTTTCTTGTTCTGTACACAAACACACGCAGACACACAAAGTCTTTTGCAAAAGTTTGCAAAAGTTCACTCCTAAGTGAAAATAAGAGAACACATCCTCTACAGAGAGCGCACTACTGCACACTACAAACGAACAATTCCTGTTTATTTACTGAAATTAACATATTGGCGGAAAAAATAAAAATAAAAAATAAACAAAAATGTGGCCTGTTCAAGAGACATTTTATATTTTAGTTTTATTTTTCCAATATGTTAAACTGAGCAAATAAACAGAAATTTACTACATTAAAGTGCATTTCCTGTGCAGGATGTGTTCACTTATTTTCACTTCACAGAAAATCAACAAAACATGTAATTTCACTACAGGTTTTTAAACACTTGCAGACTTTTTTGCATACTATCGTGGATGACTATGCAGCGGTTGAGCCCTCAAGGTCTTCTATGCATTTCATTGAAGGCCGAATGACTTCTAGGAACCAAAAAATACATGTTTATAATTTATAATTCTTTTATTTAATAGAATATTCACACTTCTTGTATTATGTTGTAGTAATACTCCTATTTCAGTAAGTGTAGGTTGGAAACACCAAATAAATAAATAAATGAAAAAACACTCTAGGCCTTCTGGAAGTTCTGCATACATCACTGACTAAATATGAGCTTCAGAGTTTCAGTGCAGCTTTTTACTGAGTCACTGTAAAACTAGTACATGCAAGGTAAAACATAAAACATGGATACAAAATAAAAACACTTTCCCCTGCTATCAGAAATCCCACAGAGGTGCTAGCAGAAATTGGCGTAATCATAGTGGTGGATTTGTCCTCATTTTCTGATTTAGCTTGTAAAACGTGGAATGTCTTACAAGCTTCAAATGTCAGTGTTCAAGTCAAGTCAAAGATTATTTTTACAGCGCTGTTTACAACAAGTGTTGTCACAAAGCAGCTGTACAGAAAAATCCGGGTCCGAGCCCCCATGAGCCCCCTTTCCACTGTCGCCATTGGCAAGGAAAAACTCACTAAAAGCAAGAGGAATACAGCTTCAGAGAAACCAAGACTCAAAAAGGGAACCCATCCTCCTCCGGTTGATACCAGAGAGTAAACAGTAACACAAGAGCGATGAGTAGAGAATAAGGTTAACAATAGTGACAAATACTAAAATACAGAAAAGGTTTTAAAAGGTTTTAGTGCTTACCTTCACTATTAGAAACCCCTCAGGGGAGCTAGCAGAAATTAGCACGATCATGGTGGTGGGTTTGTCCTCATTTTCTGATTTAGCTCTGAGAGTCACAGTTCACTACTGTTGACATGAGATTCTGGCATTACAGTGAAAGCTGTTTTTAAAAGTAAGGTTATGCATTAGCACTGCATGGCTTTTATAACATAACTGCTGTAGTTTTATTCAGAAATCTGTGATAAAGACGAGGCAGGAATGCTGTGTTGCCTGTAGGCCCTTAGTCTGCTATGGAATTCCTGAATGTGTTGCTTTCTGATTGGTTCTGTGCTTTTCTGAGAAATACAGCACAATCAGCAAACGCTCTCGCGCTCCTGTTATGAAGACCGAGCCGTCTGATTCAGATTTAAATTCAGATTGTCATGCTCTACAAGCCCAGACTTACACGCAGCCTTAGTCAGCAGCTACAGCAGGCTGACGATGCAGCACATCGGGGCCGTGTTTCTGCTCACGGCTGAGGGGAGTGGCTGTGGCTGAAACGCAGGCAATGTTCTGTAAAGGAACAAGAATAACAGAGATTACAGGATTTAGGCCTGAAGCGCTTTCTATCGGTAGTGCTTGGATTTTTCTAAGGACGGAACCGCCTGCTTTTCTTCTCCTGACTTAGTATTACTGCTACTTTGTTCAATTTAACTTAAAAAACTTAGTATCTTAGAATTAAATAAAGTCAGTCAGGATAATTTGATGTGCAATGTTTTGTTCCAGAGAAGCTTAAGAGTCAGAACTGTTCACAGTGGTGTTGCTATGAACCAGATGTCTGAAGCCTTTGACCCAGTCCCATTATACTCGTTGCCCCATTTCACTCGTAGCTAAATTCCCTGTTCCACCTTAAATGCTGCAGCAGTTACATTCTGGTGCCTCAGGCGTCACAACTGCTGCTCCATTTAAGGTGGAACAGGAAAATCTGAACGAGAAGCTGGAGAATAGTTGACTTGTGTGTCTGATGCTGCTGCCTCTTCTGCCTTGATTGGGTGCCACTGCTCGCCAGCCCTCTGGACCAGCTTGACCACCATCAAGCTCCATGCTGTACTACGCCGTGCAAACCTCACCCTCACAACCTGACCCCACTGATGCTGCTGCTGCTGCATGAACTAAACTAATCAAATTAATCATTGCTCCACCTGTTTTCCCTGTTTTTGTACTAACAATGTTACTATCCGGTGTCGACCAGAGGAGGATGGGTTGCCCTTCTGAGTCTTGGTTCCTCTCAAGGTTTCTTCCTGTTTCTCTTAGGGAGTTTTTTCTTGCCACTGTCGCCACTGGCGACGCCCATAGGGGCTCGGACCCAGATTTCTTTCTGTAATGCTGATTTCCTTGTAAAGCTGCTTTGTGACAACACCTGTTGTAAAAAGCACTATATAAATAAACTTTACTTACTTAAGCTTCATATCACCGAAGAATTAGAGGTGGGTGATAAATAATTTCCCCCCTCTTTGAAATCATATGATGCCCTAAATGTAACTAAAGCCCAGCAGTGAGGAGCTGAACTTTACCCTCCTCTGCTGTCACTGCAGACTGGCAGGGTCGCCTACAGAGCAGCACTAGAAGCTGTTAATGAAGTAATGCCCTTTTTATTTGAGGGTCTCATTTCAGAGGGAAGATTTCAACCACAACAACTTGTAACTCAGTTCCAAGGGGCAAGATGACACTCAAAAACAAGGGGTAGGAGTAAAAATAAGTAATGGGACTGGGCCTTAGTCACTAAAAGCCCCCTTACAGAACATAATTGCATGAAATGGTGAGACATTGTTTCATAACAGTTTTGAGAAGATTTTGGGCTAAAATGTATATTTAAAATAGTCATGGCAGAGAGGTACATGCAGGATGTGAGGCAAAATAAATAATAGTAAATAAAATGGCTACATTTGTATTATTAGACATGGTGACCCCTGCTTCCTATCACCACCACTGTACAGAAATCTAATCTGGCAATTTTCTCAATGGACCATTTTACATCAGACTATTTAAACGACTTTCTTAAACACTGATTTTTCTAAACTTTGAAAAAAATAGTGTAACTCCCCTTTAAAATCACAGGCTTAACATTCTAAGGCTTACTACTGAGTAACTACAGGGACTACTGTGCAAATGAGTTAAGCTATTCTTAGGTTATAGATGTTTGTAATAAAACTTTGGGCCTGCTGGTGAGCCCTGGCCTTTTAAGGGGTTATTGTTGGATTTTGGTTAAGGCTACAGTGAATGTTAGGTTTAGATTTTGGTTTGAGGTTAAAGCTAAGAAAAAGTTGTATTTAATGCATCACTGCTGTCAGAACAAAACCTTGTGTCTGCAAAAATGACAACTTTGTAGGAAAAGGAAAAAACATACCTTACTTTTAATGTGAGTCAGTGGAACCAGATGTTTTTCCAAATAATTTTAGGCTGTTTCTTTTGGTCCATTCATCATGAAATTTACACACAATGTAAAGGGCAACAGGCATTTTCACATTGTCAAAAACTGAAAAACGACAAAAATTAAGCTATGAGGTTTTGTTCCAATCGCAGTGATATTTAGTATCATACTACAGTCATATTTAGTTGGATATAAATTAAACTAAAGATGAGTCTCTGCAAGCCATCTACAGAGAACAAGCCAAATAAAGTGTTGTCATTGCTTTAAACAGCCTTGTCATCCTAATTTGCACCTCAGCGAAGTGATGAACCTTTAGCAATCATCAGCTGGGTTTTGAGCAGACAGTTGACCAGCATGACCTCCCATGAGAAAAAACAGCGCTCTCCAAATGAGAATGATAACACGGCCCAGGGACAGTCAAAATGATTCATTACAGTGAGAAAAAGTCTGAAAGGGAAACTGAGGACAGTGGTAAAGAACGCTAAACAGATTAGAACAGCAGAGAGCAAGGAGTACATACTCTCAAAGAAATATACATTTGTTTTTTTCAAAGAAACCTGCAGGGATATTTTTCTACACCTGCAAAAGTTCAGTTCAGTCTTAGAAGTTGGTTGGATTTCTTTTTTTTGTGATCCAGATACACATTCAGTGCAGCTTCTTTGCAAATTTTCTTCTTTTTTGTCCGTTTCCTTTTCTCAGTGCGGTTCTTCTTGACAGCTACACATCCTTTCAGACCCACAGCGCTGAGGTGTCTTCACACAGTGGAAGGATGGACAGAAACACCTGTGGATGTTTTCAGATCTGAAGCAGCTTGATTTTCTCCTCTCTCTCAAAGATGAAAAGCTTTCAGTGCTGCTTATCTGGGTAGCTTTTTAATCATTTTTTTAGCTCCAGTTTTGGAATCATCTGTTTTTTTTGCTTATTTTTCTCTCTCACATACAAGTGGATCATCTTACATCTAAAAAATGAATAACGGGACATTTTGGCTTATTATTCAGTAACTACAGAGACTTCAATGCAAACTAGCTGAGCTATTTCTAGGTTATAGAAATGTGTAATGAAACTTTGGACCCTGGCCATTTCAGGGGTTAATGCACAATTACAAATACTGGGGGGAATAAAAAAGGACAAAATGTGTCCTGTGGTAAAGTTATGGCACGTTTCATATTGTGTTGCATTCTTTCCATTTGTTAAACTAAATAAATAGAAATTGCACACTAAAATTTACAGAACAAAAACTCATATTTAAGTGTGTTCTTTAGAGGATGTGTTAACTTATTAGCACAAAACATGAAATTTGACTGGGGTGTTCAAACTTTTGTACACAACTGTACTCTAACATTTTTATACAGTGGCTGTGTTTACGTACAGCCTGATAATCTATTGATAATCCATGTTAATGTTAAATAGAAGAACAATAGAAAAGAGAAAATGTCTCTGATTTCCTTCCCAGTCAGGAACTGAGAGTACACATAACTCAAGCTATTTGCCTGGGGCTTTTCACACTGTTGCACACGACTGTATGTATTAAATGCATGTGGGTACCTGTCTTTAACACCACCACCACTACCACTACTACTACTACTAATATTCTACTACTACTACTTCTTATTATTCTTAACTACTGTAACCAAAAGTATTTGAAAAATGAAAAATAAATAAATAAAACATTTTTGAAAAGACTTCAGTTCCCTTGTGCCCACATTGCTCTTTCAAAAAACACATGACTGGGTTCTTTCACTAAGGGGGTTATCAGCAAGAATATGTTCCAAAACAAAGCACAACAAATACAATTCAGAGAACACTGCTTTTCTCTGAAGTGTCCAGTGAAGAGGTCTGCTGAGGGCAGCAGCATTTGGAAACATCATACAGTTCGAACTGAGATTCAGTGCATGCCTTGCTCTGCCCAAAGTAAAGTGTGGTGATAGAGAACGTTTTTTTAATCTGCTGCAAGTTCTGAATCGCTTTTTCAAAGGCAGCTGCAGAAGCTCGTTCTGCTTTTGAACTCAGCTTTAAAACAGAACTGTACCGAGTCTTTTGGGCTTGGAGAGATTTCAGTGATTTGAATGTTAATCTCATGTTTAAATGTCAACCTGTCCTGTGTGATTACTCTCATGAACATCAGCATTCATTAGAAAGCAGACAAACGCCTCAGAGATCCACCTCCGGTCTTACATTCACTATGGTTTATTTATTTATTTGTTCATTTATTTGTTTATTTAACCATAGTTCAAAATGTCACTAAAGACAGTCAACAGGAACGATAAATCATTATTTCTGTTCTCTCAGGTGTAGACGGAAATTTTTTTTAAGTCAACACATGGCATTGTCCCTGTTGCTGCGATTCAATCTGAAGAAGCCCAGCTTTGGCCCGTTTCTATCAGCCACACTGAACTTTGAGCGACCCTGATGCTCGGCTTTAATTTTACTCCAAAGGGAGCTGACATTTCTGTGACATTTGATCAGTCATTCTGTCTCAGCGCTCGGCCAGCGCTCATCTGATCAGCACAGGTCTTATAATGATTGATCCAGACGAAGGGGCACATATGAGGACGTGTAGTCATCATGGTCTGTACTGTAACCAAAACAGGTCAGACTAGCTCCAAATATCTTCTTGGGAGTTGATTTAACAGACACAGACATTCAGCCTATAAAAACTACACACTGCTAAAATCCCTCCAATTATTACTGTCAGACTGTAAAAACTACACACAGCAGATTCATAGTGGAATAACTCCTCCACAACCTACACAGGTGCTACAGATTCATACTGGATTAAAAACCACTTCATAATTATTGCTCCACAATTATTACTGTCAGACTGTAAAAACCACACACACACACACACACACACACACACCACACACACGATTCATACTGGATTAAAATCTTATCACTTAAATTCTGGAGACTCCCAAGACAAAACCAATTGAGATCCAACAGGGCTTTGGATTGGTGCAGTTATTTAGGTATTCATTTATTTGTCTCCAGATTGATGTCACTAGGCTCCAGGGGTTTGTCAACAGTATGGATTTATGGATGTTTTTTCTTTAAATCACAGGTGGTGACCCAGATTTGAGGATTCTCATTACTTATAATGGGTGGCGCTCTGTGTATAAATTGGAATGGACGCAGTACAGTGAATGGCCTGTTTGATTTGAGGCAGTTTGAAGGAAGTGTTTATGATAGACTGCATGTGTGAAGTAAAAACATCATTTATTGTCCTGACCTTGCGGTGCCCTCTTGAAAGCTGGAACTCAGGAATTTGTCTTAATCTTCCTATTATGTGTTTCTACACTTTCAATTTACATTACATAATTATTTATATGTAATTACATAACTAGCTTCACAGCACATTGCATTTACATTCTGTATAGGCAGGTTAAAATCTGCACTACTGATTTTTTTTTTAAATAATTAAACCATAAGAAGGTGTCCAAGTCCAAGAAGATTTAATAGGAGAAAAAGCAACATAAGATTGGTCGAGAGTAATAAATAAATAAAATAACAGGCATTTTTGGCCTTGTGCTTCCATGTTGTACCCTTGACTCTCCACACATGTTGAACCTGTTACATATGCGTTGTTGTTCTTATATTTTGCCCTTCAAACAAAGTTTATCCCATAAATCCAGCAGAGGGGTGAACTTGTTTGTCTGGGGAGGACGAGGGCATGGACCGCCACAGGCTGTGTATTCATTCATATTACCACTTCCACCTTTCATTAGCTGATCAGTGAGGCAGAAATGGCAATATGTTGCCAATTAGAGGCCACCAAGACTGCCTCTTCAGAGATAATCTGTAGCGTGTGTGCGTATGTGTTTTAATGGAATCTCCATCTTATTGATTTATGAGGCCGGCAGTGAAGGATATGGGGGTCACACACACTCAAAGCCTTGACAGCCTGGGTGGTGTTATCTCTATAAAACATAACGGATGTTCACAAGCAGACTCTGTCAAAGGCACATCTATACAAATAGTCCTCCATTTGTCCCAGTCCTAGGGCCATATGGCTGCGATACTAACTTATATGATGAATGTAGAGGGAGAAATCTATACAACCACTGCACTCAATGCAATAAGTATGATAGTATCGTCAAGGCCAGCCATGGTATGCAAGAGGTACACATTTTAGAGGTCCTGGCCTTTTAGTGGAGGCCACTGTACACCAGAATGGATTCTGCATCTAAAAACAGGCAGAACTCTCCTGGCCTCTGATTGCTAATACAAAAATCACAGAGCACATCGTCCACTGCTTCAGGCAAACTCTTTCCTTTTCTTTGAAAATGAGGGGACGTGTTTCATAATATACTTTTAAAGACAGCTGGATTTGTGTGAAAATGTCTAGGGCTCAGCTGCCATAATCCAGATTAGAGATGTGAATTCTGAGTAATTTTGATGTTTGAGTATCTGCAGGAATTAATTGATGGATATCCAGTTTACTGAAGGAAGGAAAAACCATGAAAAATGACAAAAAAGGTACTTTGGGTGATAATGTAGATGCTGGAGGCTCACTCTCAGGTGGCAGCACTGGGGTTCTAAAAAAAAGTCATTAGCATAAAAACGTAGCCGAAAGCAGATGAATAAGTATGAAAATTAGTCTTTGTATTGGATAAGTAACTGAGGCCGCCTCTTCAGATGAGCTGAAACTACAGCTGACTGATGCAACACTGATGAGGACTCGTCTTCTGTGCAAGGTATTGTTTCCTAAGTGAACATTGTGCTGTCATGTTAGTTTGTGAGTAATAATTATTTTCTCTATTTCTGTTTTATTTCAGCAATAAAGCAGTGCTACATCTCTCAATCTGTCTTTAATAACATCCTCTGCAGCATGCTTACACAGTGTAATATACATGCATACTCACAATCCTATGTAATGCAAATTTCCCTCAGGACCAGGATCTGTAATGTTTATGACTGACACACACAGGATAAGAAATCTCAGTATAAATGAGAGACAAGTGGCTACTTGATTTCACTTTTGTTTACCCTGACCACTTACCTGTCTTAGGTGAATGCAGTGTGTCATCGCCATGCTCAGGAATCCATATCAAAGTCGAGTTTTTCTGTAATTTTTCTCATGTTCTGACAAGACTGTAATGATCTTGCTTTTAGCCACAGAGAACATGAGTAAACGTTTTGTTGAGTGTGTCCATACAAAAACCTCGTTTTCCATAGAAAACAATAGTGGGTTTACCGACATGCTGATTTGTACAGGCTTAGTATAAATAACTACTTTCTATTTCTTGTTTTATGGAAGGTAAAAGGCGCTGGAATTTTTTTTGACCTGGGAGTGTGCAGACAGTAAAAATGACTCACACTGTGCATTTGGATGGGACTAAAATCACTGAGAGGCACAGTAAAAATAGCATTACCCCATCTCTTCATCTACTACAGATCCTGTCCGAATAGGACTTAAGGCTGCTTATCCTCTCCGTCTTACTATGATGAGTGATTTCAGTATCGGAAAACCAGCACCTTAAGCAGTTCCTGAGAACCTGTGCACATCACTAATCTGGATGATAGAAATTAGAGTTGGGTGATGTCTACCTAACTGGCATATGACGATGTCTACTGGCAGTCATCATGACGGACGATAACATCTGTGTAGAAGTTGTTGGATAGCATTAGTCTTACTACAAAGGTACTATAAATACTCAACACTCCTTAAAATGCACACTCAGCAGTTCAGAACTCCAGGTGAGTAATAAGTATAATTTTATATTATAGCTGAGACATTCTAATTAGCAGCCAGGGTGTACCCCACTGTCAGCATGGAAGTGGGGGTGGTGGCATTGATGGACAATGGCATTGTCTATTGGACCAACCCTAATAGAAATAGAAATAAACATGGGCTCATTGATAAAAATCCATCTCAAGTAGAACTGATAGATGGATTGGTGGGCTATACATTCAGAAAAGGCCTAATGATAATTAGTGTAGTGTATGTAGCCACTGAGCCTCATGGTACCATATGGGGCTGATGTGTGCTTCACTGAGTGTGAACTTGGTGACCTGTGACTGGTTATGTTCTGGGTAGAGCACCAGAAGTCCCGCTGAAAGCCTCCTGAAATATATACATTGTTATATGTGGTAATCGCTTGTCTAGAGAGCTCAAAAGCAATGGTGAGAAAGGAAATAGATAGAATAAGAGGATATCAGGGCCTCATCCTATAGAAGGGCTCGGCCAGGCCCATGCATAAGGTGCTGATGTCAGAAGCAGCTGGGTATTTGAATGGTAAAATGGTATAGATCAGAGATCACTAATAGGTGGACCGCAGTTCCAGTCCAGACCCAGACACTGTCCTATGCGGACCTGGGCCTATAACCAATAAACTAAGAATAATTATTTAATTTCAACAGGGTGGTCCTATTTTAATCGGCGTAACTTTTCTAGCCATTACGGTTTCGTTTTAGCGGCCCAGGAAACTCAGACCAATCGCATGCGATGTAAAAATCACACGTGACGCTACTCAGCCAATCAGATCTGTGCATTACGGTGAGACTCGAGTGAGTGGCGCACACACAGGGGAGGGATGAGGCGAGAAACAGCAGTAGGAGAAGAAAGTGAGCCAGATTATTTTACATGGCATGCTCTAAAAAGAGAAAACTGACAATGAATATTGTGGAAATATTACTGAATTGTACTTTGATTCGACATTAAGTTGTTGACTACATAAAATGTTGACATAACTACAGTATACGGCAGTGAATCATAATGCAAGTTAGACATTATGATGTTCCGGACTTTTGCTTGAGGAAATTTTCTGAACTTTATTGAATTTTAAAGATCTCTGGTATAGAACGATGCATTTCAGGAGGAGACATGGAACTTGGAGGGTATAAAATAGTATGACCAATGCACCTTAGGGGAGTGTATCCCTCCGCAGACAATGTTCATCTCTACATATGCTAATGTGTGGTGTGCTTTAAATAAACATAGCGTGGCACTAACCTGCGCCTAGAAATTAGCATTAACATAGAACTGCATTTTTTGAGTGAGTTTTGACATTTATAGGCAGAACTGAAGATGTTGCTTTAATAGTCACAGTTCACCAGTTCAGAACACCAAGCTTCAGCTCTGAGGAGACATGTCCCATTACAGTGCAGGTTATGAGGCAAAGAAAATGTGCTTGACATTCAAAACTATCACAGAGAACAAGAAAGAAGTGGTGAGTAATCTGATGAGAGAAAAGTCCATTATGACAGCACAAACTTTAGATTAGTTTTCAAGCTATGCATTACCAGATAAATAAAGATGTATGAAATGATGTCAACAATAACCTGAGACAGCAGCCCAGCGAAAAGCAGCCCAACACGGCTTTTCTGATCACTATTTTGGGAAGACGACCGGGCAAAACACAGTGACTAATTTCATCATAATGTGTTTCGGTCAATGTGATTAACAAATTGCATGCACAAAAGCATTAAACAGCTTTCACTGTTTGGGCTCCAACTTTATAGTGTGCCCCCCCCCTTCCTGGAACTAAAACTGCAGTGCCCTTGCTGAGGTGAAACAGATTCCTTCTGTGAGCCCAGCAAGGCTGTCAGGTTGAAAAGATTGAGTATTTTTAAATAGTGCCAAAGCGTGCAAGGAAGCTGACTGAGGTGTTTCATATTTCAAAGGAATGGAATGAAAGTTGTTCACAGCTACTTTTTGAAGCAGATCAGTGCATTTCATGCATACCGTGGAAGATGCAGCATGCTGAACCAACAAAAGATCTGACTGATGTTAAGTGGAATGAAACATTTACATGATAAATACTGTGAAGTAGGTGTGCAGAAAAAGAAAGATGATTGTATGAAGGGGTTTATAACTTCTGAAAAAAAAAGAATAATAAATTAGTATTTAAACATTTCAGCGCCTCATAAACTGCTCTGCAGTGTGGATGCACTGAAAATGTAAATCAAAAGTAAATCACATTTCATGCAACTACAAAAAAACAAAGCAAATAAATTAAAAAAAAAGGAACACCGATCTTGTTTCCAACATCTCCAAAAGAAAATGAGATTAAAAATGATAACTTATTTGTGTAGATTTATTCACAAATTTATGAACAAACTTTAAGATGAGTTGATAAAGTTTGCTAATAAGGTTTTGAAAATTAGAGCAGCTATCCCAGGTGGCTGCTAAGGTGTTGGTAGGTGATTACTATGCTTTTCCAGGTGGTTGCTAAGGTGTTGCTAGGCCATTGCTTTAGCATCCAAGGTGGTTGCTAAGGCTGTTCCAGTGCTATCCCAGGGAGAGGGTGTTGCTAGGCCATTGTTTTGGTATACCAGGTGGTTGCTAAGGTGTTGCTAGGCTGTTGCTTTGAAATCCCAGGCGGTTGCTAAGGTGGTGCTGGCATATTTACATGATAGTTACATAAGAAGAGTGTCCAAGAACATTCAGCTACAGAGTGTATACTGACTGTGGTGGAATAAGAGGTAGATGTATAAGCATTCTATATCTTAAGTGGAGTGACTCAGTTTCAGAAGGTTGAGCATTCCTCCATTCACTTCTATGAAAATGTCCTAAAGCAAAAATTGTATCTGAGCAAACACTGTATGAACATTGCAAGTCAAACTGGTTAAAAACGCAAGAAACTCAACAATCCTGCAAATCCTCCATAGGCTCTACCATCCTGCAGAGTTTTGTGGCTCTAGCTCAAAATATGTAGGGTGAGTAGCATCGCAAATTTTTTTAAATAGAATAAAAAAGGAAAGAAAAATAATAAAAAGTAATAAAAAGAGGGAAGAAAAGAAGAAAAAAGTTGACCTTTACAAGCCAAATTATTAATCTTATGAAACAAGAAATTTATTAAAATGAACATGCTGACAAATTTTACATGACAGATATTACTGCAACAGTCAGGTTTTTAAATCCATTTATTTTGAGCCTGTTCGCTAAAAACAGAATGCTATTTATCTTTGTCCGAGACTGATCTGCATCTGTTTGAAGAACTTTAGTCTGCTCCGACTTCAAGGTTAATCTCTCAAGATACAGAATTATCTTGAGATTACAGAAGATTATTAGAATCAACTCAAACAGTAATAAAACTTTAGATCTCAGATAACTCAGGAGTCAAAAGCTGAACAATGATTCATTTCACAAGTTTGGATTGCGTTTTTTTTGTATTGCATATTAATATAAACACTGATGATATAAAATAGGGCTGGGCAATATGACAATATACATTGTTGTGAGAAACTGTTGTTGCTTTTCTGAACATATCATCGACATTGTCACTACTTGGAAGAACACTGACCGACTGCATGTTTCATTATAAGAGAGAGAATTTAGTTCCATTTAACTGGATTTAGTGCCACACAGTCTGCCAAATATTGAATAAAAATGATTGTATTCACAGTTTTGATAGTATTTTTTAAAATAAAGCACTACTGGTTCTTTTTTCAGGTTGATATTGCGATTTTTTTTGTTATCTTATAAAGTTAGTGAAATGGAAACCGTGAAAAGTGAACTGAGGATATTTGAGAGCAAGAGAGACAGGAAGTGGGAAAAGAAAGAAAGGAAATAGAATACCAGAATCAGAGACGAGATGGAGAGAAAGAAAAATGAACAGAGGCAGAAAAGTAAGCAAAAGGACAGATAATCAGGGCTGATCAAGGGTCCAAAGTGGAGAGCAAGACTACAGAAGGTAACTACAGGCTTACTCTGTAATACTGTACAACACAGTTTCAGCTTTTCACTGCTCTAACACACCTGATTAGGTTCATCAACTGACTATCAAGCTCTTCATGAGCTGAACAGGGTGCTGATTTGGGGAATAGAAGAGACAGAAAAGAGAAAAGAAAAGAAAAGAAAAGAAAAGAAACCATACTTATTCCACATTTATGGAATGATTTTTGTGCCACTGGAACTGGACCTGAAATGTTTAAATCTAAACTTTAGAACTTTTATATACACATTCAAAAAAAGGCATTAAAAGTCATATCAGATCAAATTTAATTTTTATTCCATAATTTGAAAAAGTGTGTAGGCCAGGGGTCGGCAACCCAAATTTTAAGAAGAGCCACTGAATCCTTTCAACAAAAATCAAATCAGCTTAGAAGCCAGAACATTATGTCCATTTTACCATCTTGGCTGTAAATATGTCTCAGTATGCGCTAATGTACTATTATAGGCTAAAAAAAATATACTAATATAATAAACGAAAATACAGACTTACTTTAGGTTCTAAAGTTAGTTAGTTAGCCACTTTTCTTGCATCTCTAGCAGGAAACTTTTCCTCAAAAGTGGAATGGTTTCTTGTAAAATGTCTAACATTTGATTCATTATGAGGCTGAAGTCATTTCTCATTCGCCAGCCTCTTGTTCGAGTTTTCCCGTTCCACCTTAAATTGTGACTGAGGCACCAGAACACAACTGCTGCACCGTTTAAGGTGGAAAGGGAGATTTTGAACGAGAAGCTGGTGAAATGAGAAGCGACTTGAGCCTCGTGTCTTTAGTGTTTGACACTTTGTTGCAGATTAAATACATCAGGAAACCATTTGAGTGCTAATAAATGCAAATAAGGCCATTCATCTCTGAATTATCAATGTTCATCTTAAATCTCTCTCTCTGCCTTTTCATTAGATAGTCGAGACTGTTGTCTGCATTGCTATGGTAACCAGCAGTCTGCACACCAACCTTCAGAGTTAGGGTTATAGGATACATTAACTCCAGACTTTAAGACCATTTATTATAAAATGGTGTTAGAACGATCAGCAGAGCTTTATTTTACTGCAAAGGAGGATTATTTTACCTAAAAATCTAATTCTGCTGTGGAGCCACAACAGGGCAGGAAAAGAGCCACATGTTGCCGACCCCTGATATAAGGATTTAAAATTAACAGAAAATTTAAAATGGCTTACTGGCTTCTCTGAAGCACCCATATGGAGTGTTTCAAACATCTGAATCTGAATTTGATGAACTGAATTTGAAATTGAATCTGGTTCAGATTGGCTAAATTCAAGTTGAATTCAAATCGAGTCCTGATGGCACAAAAATCATTCCATACATATTAATTTAAGGAGATTTGTTCTGTTTGACCAGGAGGTGTGCTGACCATAGCCTTGACAGTACATTACAAAGACAATAATTAATATTTTATATAATAATTGTCCTATCTATGCTTTGCCCACAAATGCATTCTTTCAAAACTATTGCATTGTATGAAGATTGTTGGACAATCTTCATACAATGTTCACAAAAATGTCTATGTTGGCAATAAGTCAATTAAAAATGATTCAATCTGTCAAGAAAACAGAAGTAAATGTTTAAAATGTGCTTATTACTTCTAGGTTCTCCACTTTCATCAGTGGTAGGTGCATAAGCAACCAACTCCCAGTGCGCTTTGCAGGTCAAAGAGCCAGCTCTAGTCATAGGTAAACACTGTATGACTATATTTTTACTTTATCTGATAGCTTTTGATTTGAATGCAAAATCAATGACATTATTATTTACTAATCTGTTGTCTTTGTCTTCTCCTTAAGGCTGCTAGAATCTGCAGCACCCAAAATACCTCAAGCCCACCAGAATAGTTAAAACACTTGGATGAGCTAAAGCACCACTGGGGCCAAGACCATCCAAAGCACCAATGGGGCCTCTAGCATCTGGGTCAGCACTGGAACCTGCTGAAGGCAAAGCACCACTGGGGCCAACACCAGTCAATCCACCACTGGGGCAGATGTCAGTCAGGAAACCAATGGGGCCCATAGAATCTGGAGCACTTCTAGAACAGCTGAAAGCAAAGCAGCACTGGGGCCAACACTAGCCAATCCACCACTGGAGCAGATGGCAGTCAGAACATCCATAGGATCAGAAGTACCACTGGAGCCAACAGAATAAAAAAAAGCCATTGAGGCCAATAGCACCAAAAGAGCCACTGGGCTTCATAGCACCCATAGATCCACTGGGGCCCATGGCAGCTAAGGCACCATTGGAGTTTTAAACAAACAATGTACCACTGGGTCCCATAGCATATGGAGCTCCTGCCTGGAGCCTGAGGACCAATGGCAACCAGAACACCAATGGGATCCATGTTTGATGCACCATTCACATCAACTTCACTACCAGTACTTGGAGCATATGATGCTCCTTTTACCACTCCAGGACCAGGAGCCACAACATATCCTGAAACACTAATAGAACATATCGTTCCTGGAAATAATCTAGTACCTGCACAGCTGGAGTACTAATACCAATGGCAATGATGCCTGGAGCACTTCCACATAGGTAATAAACCTCATGATCAATACAATTTAATAGTCCATACCAAAAAAAAAGAGCAATAGTCTCAATAGAACACACTAGCAAAACAAACAAAAACCTAGATATCATTTAATATGAAACTGTACTGTAATTTACACTGTTAGAAAAAGTTAAACAATGCAAATGTACCCTCAAAAAAGGTACAAACAGTGGGTTTAAGATGCAACTTAAGTTTTTCCACAGGTGAAAAGTACATATTTGTACCAAATGTTTTAAAACAGAACAGTAAAATAAAAGCCTGGAGACAAGACGGGGTGTGTGGAGACAGTACAACTTAGAAAAAATCATTTCAATGGATATGGTTCAGTTATGTTCCCGACTAAAGGTACTGAGATGTACACCTGAGGGCACCAAGAGGGGCACTGCCCCAGTGACAGTTTCATACCTTTTTTTCTGAGAGTGTATAGCTGTGCTGTACATAAAGCTGATACTGGTGTATCTAGAAAAGGTGAACCTTGGCAGCGACTTATGGCGTCTTTTCTGACTCTTATTAGATCTGTCAAACTGTGGAGCTGGAAGGACGATGACATTCAAGTCCTCAGATCTTCAAAAAGCCTCAACTCATTAATAAGAGAGACAATTTCACAAACACCGTGTACTCTGCTTTTCCCCTTAAAATGACAAATAAATCAAGATTATACACCAATCATCCTTATCCCTATACTCACTATCCACTTTATCAGCTCCACTTACCATACAGGAGCACTTTTGTAGCTCTACAATTACAGACTGTAGTCCCATCTGTTTCTCTACTTTGTTAGCCCCCTTTTACCCTGTTCTTCAATAGTCAGGACCCCCACAGAGCAAGTACTATTTAGGTGGTGGATCATTCTCAGCACTGCAGTGACACTGACATGGTGGTGGCGTGTCAGTGTGTGTTGTGCTGGTACAAGTAGATCAGACACAGCAGTGCTGCTGGAGATTTTAAACACCTCAGTGTTACTGCTGGACAGAGAAGAGTCCACCAACCACTGATGAAGGACTAGAGGATGACCAACAAAAACTGTGCAGCGGACAGTAAGTGGACACAGGTTTTAAAAACTAGCAGCACTGCTATGTCCGAATATTGAGTTCATGGTATTTTTTAAGGTGCCTAGAATTCAGGCATTAGCTGTTTTTTTAAAAATGTGTTACTGTTTTAAGGTACATTCTGTAACAATTAGAGTCAGTCACTTTTTTTGAGTTTCAGAGCCACAAGGTAAATCATTTGGTCTTGTAAAGCATAGACATAAAATATTTTGATTATGTAGGTCTGTTCTGTATTCTGAACAGTGTTTTTCTCAGCTCAGCCTGCAGTTTGAGTCTTGGTCGGCAACTGCAGAGCCAAAATCTGTACAAACAGCAGAGAGACTTTTCCAATAATTAGCTAATATCACAGTAAGCAATCTGCACTGAGGTGGTGGTGCTTTCAGGAACCTGGTCACCTCTATTACTGCAAATGCTGGTCATTACTTCTTTAATGCAGTGGCTGGCTGTTTTTTTTATATAATTTATTTAAGTAATAGTCATGATTGCTTATCGTAAGCATTTCACACTTATTGAATGACAATTCTTCCAGCTAAAAACAGGACTGTCTAAACCACACACACCATTCCTCATAAGTCTTACATTTTTGCAGTCTGTGCCCTTATATACTACACAAGGTCCTCAAAAGTCATCAAATCAGTCCTAGCTGGTACACAAATGTTGCAGATTTTTAGGTACCCTTACATTGTATGTATAGTCATTGGTCATTTTACTCACCATATAGATCAGGGGTGGGGAACTGAGGGCCAGAGGCTAGCAGAGTTTGGTTATTTCAATGCTCCAGCACACCAACCAGACCTCCTAATTAACTGATGAGTTGAGCAGGTTTACTGGAGCAGGAAAATCACCAAACAGCGCAGGAATCTGGGCCTCAAGGACTTTCGTTCCACACCTCTGATAGAGGCATTTCAGCCAAATCGGCCAAATTCTGATTTTTGACCAATTTTTATTAGCCGTTTTTAATCCAAAGCTCTCACTAGCATATCGCTGCTGTCGGAAGAAAACCCTGCATCTCCATATTCGTTTTTTCAGTTTTTGACATAATTTGAAAATGCCTATTGTCCCTTACATTGTCTAAATTTCATGATGAATGGACCAAAAGAAACGGCCCAAAATGACTTGGAAATAAGTCTGGTTCTATTGACTTACGTTAAAAGTAAAGTACATTTTTCCTTTTAATGTAAAATTACCATTTTGGAGATACAAGGTTTTCTTCCGGCAACAATGATATGCGAGTGCTTTATTAGCCAAACTTGTAATGCTAACAACATTATTTGCTCTTAAATGGGCCAAACATTTTTTAGATTAAATTGCACATTTAAAAACATGAATCAAATAAAGTGCTACATCAAAAGTAAGAGACAACTGTATTTAGCACAAATTAATTATAATTAATTATGCTGCAGCATTTTGGTGCAGGTGTAGCAGTAGCATACTAATACAGCTTGAGTGCACTGATTCATGTTATTTACCTGTTATTAAGCTGCAATACGGATTGAAGGCTTATTGCCAGTTCAATGTTTTGGGCAAAAATCTGTCCATTCCGATCTTGGCTGATTACGATTGTGCATCCTTACTTGTAGGTTTACAGTTACTGACTGCAGCTAATCTAATGCTGTAGTTTAATCACCCCCATGCTCACCGTGGAATGAAGAATGGTCATGTCAGCTGTGGTGCTACGGTAGTCTGGGTCCCCTTGAATGAGGAAGAAAGGGGCTGACGAATTGTGCAGCTGGGCACCTCACTCTTTATTTAATATTCTCTGAACTATTATTGTTATTGCAGTTATTGCTTTTCTGTCGGTGTTGATCAGAAGAGGACCAGTTCCGCTTTTCAGTCTTGGCCCCACTCAGTGTTCCTTCCTCATGCTCTTAGGAATCAAGACTCCCTCTCAGGGGTTGTTCATCATGCTCTTAGGGAGCTTTTACTTTAGATTTTTGGTTCCTCTTGGTTTTGCTTCCTCAAGCTCTTAGGGAGTTATTCCTTTTCAGTCTGGGCGCCTCTGGATTGTGCTCACTCATACTCAGAGTTTTTCCCTTTTTAATTCCTGGTTCTTCTCAATAGGTCTTCCTTGTGCCTTTAGGGATTTTTTCCTTGTAAAGCTTGGTTCTTTTTGGTTGTACTTCATCATGCTCTTAGATAGCTTCTCCTTTTGTGTCTTAGTTCCTCTCAGTGGTTCTTCATCATGCTCATAGGGAGGTTCTCCTTTTGAGTCTTGGTTCCTCCTAGTGGTTCTTCATCATGCTCTTGGGGAATCTTTCCTTTTGAGTCTTGGTTCCTCTCAGAGGTTCTTCCTCATAGGGAGGTTCTCCTTTTGAGTCTTGGTTCCTCTCAGTGGTTCTTCATCATGCTCTTGGGGAAACTTTCCTTTTGAATCTTGGTTCCTCTCAGTGGTTCTTCCTCATAGGGAGGTTCTCCTTTTGAGTCTTGGTTCCTCCCAGTGGTTCTTCATCATGCTTTTGGGGAATCTTCCCTTTTTAGTCTTGGTTCCTCTCAGTGGTTCTTCATGCGCTTAAGGAGTTTCTCAATTTGAACCAGTTCTTCAGGTGTTTCTTCGCCCTGGTCTTAGAGCGCTTTTCCTTTTTTTGAGCCATGGTTTCTCAGTGATTCTTCAAGCTTTTGTGGAGTCTCTCCTTTTGATTTTGTTCTTTCCAGCATTTCTTCCTCATGCTCTTAAGGAGTTTTTCTGAGTCTTGGTTAGCCTGAGTTTCCTTCCCATTGTCATCCATTGACTTGCTCAGCAAGGCTTGGACCTGGATTTTGGTAACAAGGCTTTGTGATATGACCACTGTGCTAAAAAAGTGCTATATAATATAAATTTCTGAAGTTAGCAATTGTTAACATACAAAGTGCACCTGTAGGATAGGTGTTTCTGATGAAATGACCAATGAAAGTAGATAAAGAGGGAGTGCAAACTCTGAATTTGTTCTTACTCAGCTCCAAATGTATCTGACTGCTTTTTATAACCTGGTTCTGGTGGGTTGGAAGCAGGAATAGAGCTAAACTGAGGACTGAACAGAAAACCTGACCATCAGATGATTCAAACACCAACCTCTCTGTCACACATGTGCACTTACAAACTGATTCTTGTTCTCTGCAAGCATTTTGTATGCAGATGTCAGTCTCTGTTCACAGCTTGCTCACTTACAACTCTTAAATGACTCTGCTTCCTTCATTACAGCTCTGCCACTAGCACTCGTCGGCATAGGAGTACATGGAAGGTTTAATTTTCTTATGGAAATTTGTCAGAGGAGTCACTGCTGGTTGATCAGATTATTATCATTTTAATCATAGCAGAGTGCACATTGTTTGTCCATTGTTGTTTCAGTGGGCATCATGATTTCCCTGAGGTGCTTGGATCTAACTACTATGTTTTCATATACTGAACCAGCAACATGACAGATTATGATTCCTAATCTGCAATGTGGAAATATTTAAATCCAAGCCAAACGTAGAAAAAGAAAGGTTTAGCCTTTAAACTGCTGTTGACAGCTGGTGCCGTTCTCACTGCAGGTGCAAAGCCTTCATCATAATCAGAATCAACACACACATGCAGTCATTTGGGGTTGCCAGTCTAGATTACCTGGCTGAGGTTTGTCGAAAAGCTGGAATAGAACAAATATATGCACTGCTTAGGGGTCCCTGAAGACTGGATTGTGAACTTTTCCTATCAGATGTAGAGAGTTTGAGTCTGGCGTTTGCCATCGCTGCTTTTATGATTGCCTGAGGCCTTTTATTTTTGCATAGAATAAGTGCAAAAAGTAAGATATCATGTAATAAGTTGCTTTTCTGGACAAGCAAACATTTGTGGTGATGTGCTGCAGCACAATCCCCTCCGCCCTGTTATTCTGCTGGAGAATAAAGCCAATCAAATAATGACTGATGGTCGGTGACTCATCTGCACCATACTGCATCAACTGGTTGCATTAGTAAAACTTGGGTGACGGAGTTTTAAAGTGATAGTTCAGCTGTACACAAAAGTTCCTTTTACCCCAGATGTAGTCCAAACAGCTGAGGCTTATTTGATGTTCAAAGTTTGCTTCTTTAGTTTTATACTGGAGCTATGAGGCTAATGGAAGCTGGGATGAATGTGTAAATGGACAATATTCAGGCTGTGCTATGTATTTATACCAACCTTTAACCCTGAAGATCAGCACACAGACGTAACAATCTCACCCAGCTAGCAGCTACGAAAAGGCAAAAAGAAAACTTTAAGACGGACATTAATAATTTGGAGATGAACTTATTTGCATTTATAATCACTCCAGCTGGTTTCCTGATACGTTTAATCTAACAAGAAACTGTCAAACACTACAAAGTTGCAAAGCTGAAGGCAGCTTCTCATTTCACCAGCTTCTTGTTTGATTTTTCGTGTTCCACCTTAAATGATGCAGCAGTTACATTCTGTCGCCTCAGGCACCATTTAAGGTGGAACGGGAAAATTCTAACAAGAAGCTGGCGAACGAGGAGCTGACTTCATCCTTATTAAAAAGTCAAAAGTTTTAACGTTTTACAAGAAACTGTTCTACTTTTGAGGAAAAGTTTCCTGCTAGAGATGTGAGAAAAGCGGCTATATCTGAGCTAAATCTTAAAGCAGAGCAAAGTAAGTCTGCGTTTTCGTTTAGCTTATGTTTTTAGCCTACACTAGGACATCAGCACATACTGAGACATATTTGCAGCCAAGATGGTAAAATGGACAAAATGGACCTTCTTAACATTTGGTTGCCGACTCCTGTTCTAAGGGATAAAATGAGGTTGGAAAAGAGTCATGTAGAGTTCAATAAAACATAACATACACAAACATATCAGTGCAAGAAAAACTCAGGATATGAGCACTTCAGCAACTCAACTTGGTTTGAGGCAAGCGATGATTTAGGCCTGCAGTTTGCACAATGCTAATTAGCGTACATAAGATTAGCTACATTAGCCTCCTGTGAAAAAGTAAAGAACAAACTAAAGACACTGAACATGTCTTGCCAGATCAACTACATCTGGGGTAAAGTTAAAAACTGCAAATTTGAGTTTTTGTGGAACGACTGATTTAATATATATATAATAATAATAATAATAATAATAATAATAATAATAAGCTTTTAGATAAAGGCTTCTGAATGGTCACGTGAATGCCCTGAATTCTCACATTGCTGTCTTCAGTCCACTGTAAACCTTGCGCGACACCTAAAAAGCAGTGTGAACTCATATCAGATCTGTATGTACACATACTGTCCGCTCTGTTACACCCATACCTTGTTGTTCCATCTTGTAGAGGTAAAGTTAGTGATGATAGCTCATCTGTTGCTGCACAGTTTATGTTAGTCATCTTCTAGTCATCTTACTGGGTGGTCAACGTATTTTCAGGGGTCCAAAGATTATAAACCCAAATCATTTTGTGGCTCAAAAAATGACGACGACGACGACGACGACAACGACAACAACAACGACAACAACAACAACACCACTCAATACACCATTACATACAGAACGTGCACACAACTCACACTCAGAGCTAAATCTTCCTATTCACCAGCTTCTTATTCTAATTTTCTATACCACCTTAAATGGTGCAGCAGCTACATCTTGGCACCTGTACAACAATGTAACTGCTACACCATTTAAGGTGGAACACAAACTTGAAAAAGAAGCTTCTTCTTTGTCACAGTCAAGTCTGACGTAAAAATATCTGCTCGTTTATTTAGCATTCGTTCATATAGGGATTCCTGGAAATGAATGCATGTAAAACAGACCATGCTAGTGACCCACTTATATACAGGGAGGAAATGAAGAAAACAGGCATGTTGCAGTTCTGCAAAACTCACTTCAGCTACTTTCTGTGCTGGTGTCTAATTGCATATATCATGCGTTGAACTACATTCTCCAGGTTGAGTAGGTGAAGTTATTCTAAATCAGCCAGTTACATGACAAGGTTTGGCATGGCATCCAGGATGACCATCCAGATTTCACCTCTTTCTGTGCAACTGCACTATGTGGCACTACAAACAGCACTACAAAAGTATTTGGACACCGATCCTACAGACATCAGGTGTTTCATCCACACATATTGCTTACAGGTGTTTAAAATAAGAGCACTTAGCCTTACAATCTCCATAGACACACATTGGCACATAGGAGCTCAGCCATAAGGCGTTAGTCCATGCAAGTAGGGTCATCCGGTTCTGACACACCTAGCGCGCGCGCATATATATATATATATATATATATATATATATATATATATATATATATATATATATATATATATATATATATATATATATATATATATATATAGATTTTATGAAACGGGTTTCCATGGCTGAGCAGCTGTACACAAGCCAAAGATCACCATGCACAATGCCAAGCGTGGGCTGGAGTGATTAGCTGTGGAGTTCGCCATGGCTCAGCGGCTTTTGGCTGGTCGTTTGGGTAATGCGACATCACAGCTATGATGCAGCCGGGGACCTGATCAATGCTACGTTGCAGCTATGAAGCCTCTTGGGCCGGCAACCAGCAACCTAAGTGACGCTACATTGCAGCTACTGGGCTGCCAAGGCCAGCCACTTGGGTAACGTGGCATTGCAGCTATGAGACTGCCTGGAATGGTGATGTTTGTCTGCAGGGAAACGCTCCCCCTTCGTGGCTAAGGACATTTTCGGCCTTCAAGGCTTTCTGGGCCGGCCTCCTGTGTGATGTGCTGTAGTTGCAGAATGAGACTTTCCCCCCGCAGCTAAGGACTCTTTCTGATCTAGCTAAATGACTGTTTACCATGGTCATTGTAATCTGCCCTGCTAGCTATGGGAACCATGGAGTTTGGTATCTGGAGTGGTGAATTATGCTTCAGTATCAGGCAATCCAGACAAATCTGTATTTGGTGGATGCGAGGAGAACGCTACCTAACAGAATGCAAAGTGCCAACAGTAAAGTTTGGTGGAGGAGGGATAATGGTCTGGGGCTTGGCCCTGGCCCTGTAGTTCCACTGCTGATAAATGGTACTTTTGGCCCTATAATCTATATGGTATGGTCCAAAAATCAGTGTAAAAAGTAAGTATAAAGAATCTATAGACCTTCATGACAATCATGCTCGGTTTGCTCTTGAATGGTTTCAGCTGTGTAGGCAATACAAAGTGAAAATAAAGAGAAAAGCCTCACGGAGTAGCATATTAGCACAACATTAGCAAGAGAAAAACAAAATGGATTGGAAAGGCCCTCGAACAAATCACACCGTCTCCGCCTCAAGGCTCCAGGTCTGTTGTATTCTGCCAGCCAAAAAATCCCTCAAAAGAGCAGCCTGGGTGCTTCCAGCATCTGCAATAGCGAGGAGGCCCAGTAACAAGAAAGCCTCTCTGCCTTTGATACACGTCCAACAGCTCTCCCGAAAAATAAAGAGCGCGAGGCCGGACGAGAGAATATATTATTAATCGGCTCTAATGTCTGAGTTATTTACCGACCTCGTGCTCCCTCAGGTAGGGAGCTGCGTTTGAAGTCATTTTACATGCAGCGGGGAGGTGAGATACAGAATACTAATGTCACCATTCTGCCTTCCTGGAAGCTGCTGGCACCACTTTGAAGCTTGTACAATATCATTTGGGCTCGTCGCAGGGCCGCAGGGAGCAAAGCCCTGATCAAGCTTCGTCTCATGCAGATATCCATGACAACCGAAGCTGTGTTTATATCTCTGCTGACTCCCACTGAAAAAAGTATGATCCTGTTTCAGGGCAAATTACCTCCTGGACTGAAAGCAGTGGCTTCCGTAAAGGATACATTTATTCTGCGATTGTTCTGCAGACTAAGCTGCCTGCATTTTAAATGCCACATTTTCCGACCCACGTTCGTACGACGGTCATAAAAAAAAGGATTCACCAGCCGTGACCCTCAAAGTAAAGCTATAATCATTTCATTCAAGGCTTAGAATCACTACGAAAACTGGGCTTCTGTTTAAATTACTTTAATAAGCTGAAGCAAAGTTGTTTTATAAAACAGATTTTTTAGTACACCAACCTTGTAGCTACACTTATCAGGTACATCTACGACATAGGAACACTTTATAGGCCTACATTTGCTGACAGGAGCCCATCTGCTGCTGCTGCACAATTTATCAGACCCCCACTAATAGAGAGGGAAGACTCCCATATGACCACCACTGTCCAGATATTGTTTATGTGGCGGAAAAAGCTCTTGCTATGCAATTTCCACCTATTTTGGGGGAGGCCCTTCAGCAGAACGGTGCATTCCATGAATTTGATTTTTTTCCTCAATTACAGTGATAGAATAGATTGTATTAACAAAACCTGAAGTGCACTCGATTTGTGTCTTTGTAGGTGAGCAAGTATGTCAACATTATAAAAGTGCTTTTATTGTGCTTAAATGTCATCAGCTTTATCTTTGCCACTTCTGTACAATCAAGTTCATGTCTGGTAGAAGTGTGTGTAAATTTGAGTGTGATAGTTTAAAAACCTGAAAAAATGCTTTATTTGAGGTTAATTAACCAAAACGTGTGAGATTTCATACCAATAATAAGAATAAAATAGAAAATAACAATACTAGTAATTTGTGCACAAAGCAAAAGTGGATGCACCTATTTTACACACATATTGGTGTAAACAAATGCTGCAGCTATTCCATGTTCTATTTAAAGACATTACACTGTGCTTATTGTTTTATGCTACTGACTCCACCCACAAAATAAACAATACAAAACACAGCTAGTGCAGAAGCATCTCACACTGCAATAATAGTGTTGTATTATTTTAGGAAAATGATCAACACAATCACATCATTCTACCATCTTAACCCGTGAAGATGTTTTGTTTATTTCACATTTTATTCTCTCTAGAAGTAATAATTTAACTCTACACAGTTTGGTCAGTAGGGGGAGCAGTGGACTCAATGCTTGACCTCAACCTATAAGCATAGCCATTGGCTCACAAGCCACTGAATGCTTCACTTTATTAGCTCCCTACTAAAATATCAGTATTAAATAGGAGACTCCTGATGTAAGTGAGGTGCTGGTAGACTGGTGCTTGATTTCACGCACTGAAGCCAATTCATCAAAAGCACTGATTTTAAAAATAAATAAAATAAACAAACAAATAAATGATTAAAACACTTGGCTATTGGTGAACAACTGACCAACCTCTCCAACACTTTACTGCCCCCCCTCCACACCCTCCACTCTATGTGCACTTTCACATTGCAAAAACATCTTGCCTGTCAAGCTTTGCTTTTAATAGGAGAGCTGTTTGTCTGCAATTGCCAGAACAACATCCCAAACTCTCAAAAATCTCTTCCCCCACTCCCCCATCTGCACCTACATGGTCGCATTACCACCCTGCTGAAACTCCGTGCCACCCCTTGCCACCCCCTGATTTTTGTAAAGTAACCTTAAAGAACTTCATTAAAATGCATCAATGCCTAAAGAGTCCAAGCCCGTCACTCACTAACCATTTTATCAGAAATACCACACACAGTGATGAAGGTACAATGTAGGTGTTTCTATTAAACTGGCAACTCTGGTTGTTATCACAAGGGTTAAAACCACATGAAATGTCTTTATACATTAATCCAGCAAAGAAGCAGCAGCAACCTGGCAGCAGAACTGATCATAGAAAACTCATTTTTATGGTTTCTATTTTTTCCTTGAACCCACCCAATTTTAAGCCGTCTAATAGAGTGTTAATGAGTGGGTGAGTTGCAGTGCAGAGGGACTCCTTGGTCAAATCTGGGGAACACTAATCCTTATTGTTTTACAATTGCAGCGAAAGTGAACCACTAATGCTCAGTGGGCAGAAAATTACTGAACCTCTAAAGTCTTCAAATTTTGGATTTGTTTATTTTTTTTTGAGATGGTTCATTGATTCCCTGCTGTTTATCATTTTGTCTCTGGTCATGGACAAAATGTGGGCTAAATTTGGGCATGCTGTCCAAACATCTGACCTCAAAATGCGAAGAGATTATGTGCAAGAAGTGATTGTGTTGTTTGGCATCTGGTGCTGGAGGGATAACAGCGCTCCTCTGGGGGACAGGGCACAGAATGAGCTTTGAATGACTTCCATTTGCAATGCATCATTAAACATCCGCTTTTGCCCTCTTTACGAGGAGGCTTTGAAAAAAGCAGCGACGGATCTCCTCCTGCAGAGACTCAGCTAGCTTCAGTGCGACTGTGATACACGAGATGCGATACACTCTACAGTCGATGTTAATGAGACGCAGCCGACTCCGTAATAACAAGCAGTAAAAGTGCTCACACATACCAGTATTCTCTAAATCTCGTCTTAGAGCGATGTTCTCGCAGTGCAGGGAAATGTTTCTGAAGGCAGGGTGACGGCAGGCATTTGAAACTGTGTAATAACCCCCATTCATCCTGTAGAATGGTGGGGTATTTTTACTGTCCCTTTCAGCTACACTCCAGAGATTCTTAAACAGCCTCCCATGCACCTAATGGCACGACAGCATTCCTAGAATATGTACTTCCACGCACTGTTCACTTTATTACAAACACTTCGACTATATGGCTGTACGTGGACCCCTGACCATCACACCTATTTGAGCTTGTTGGACATCCTTTTCCAAAACCATGGGCATTAAAATGTGGAGTTGACCCCCTTTTGCGGCTATAATAGCCTCCACTCTTCTAGGAAGGCTTTCCACAAGATTTTGTCGTGTGTCTGTGGGAACCGACACTGATGCTGCATGAAAAGGCCTGGCTCACAATCGACATTCCAGCTCATCCCAAAGGTGTTCAGTGGGCTTGAGGTCAGGTCTCCAATTGAGTTCCTCCACACCAAACTCAAACATGTCTTTATGGAGCTCGCTTAGTGTCCAGGAGCACAGTCATACTGGAACAGCAAAGGGTCTTCCCCAAACTGTTGCCACAAAACTGGCACTATGAATTCTGTTAGGTAGCGCTCTCCTACCATCTAGCAAACCCAGATTCATCCATCAGTGCACGAGATAGAACTTTCCACTGCTGAAGAGTCCAGTGGTGGTGTGCTGCTTAACGCCGCTCCAGCCGACGCTTGGCATTGCCCATAGTGATCTTAAGCTTGGGTGCAGCTGCTCAGCCATGGAAACCCATTTCATGAAGCTCCCAATGCACAGTTCTTGTGCTGATGTTGCTTCCAGAGGTTTAAAACTCTGTAGCGAGTGATGCAACAGAGGATAGATGATTGTTACCACCCATGTGCTGTGGCCCGTTTCCTGTGAGTATGCATGGTCAGCCACTTTGAGGCTGAGCTGTTGTTCCTAGACACATTTCATTTCACAATAATAGCACTTACAGTTGACCGGGACAGATCTAGCAGGGCAGAAATTTCACAAATTGACCTGTGGCAAAAGGTAGCATCCTATGACAATGCCATTAAAAATAAAATAATAAATAGTGCACCATACGTAGATCTGGTCCCGATCATAGGATAGTATGTTGGCTTTCATTTAACTCTGGGAGGCCTGATAAGACTGTAAAATGCAAGACCATGTATGAATTGGGATCACAGTGAAAAGGTTATTTAGTGAGCAATTCTCCAATTAATTGGTCCTATTCAAGCCCCTCTTAAGCCTTTGCCTTTGATCATACCATCAGAAGTGCACAATGTGATCAGAAAGTCATGTTTTGCCAGCAGGAGTCCTTCATTAGAGCGTGCCTTTACAAACAACAGCAACCGGAGCTTGTTTACTGTGGAAATCTGCCTGATATGAAGCTTTATTAAAGAAGACGGATAACCCCTGGTGGGAGGTGTTAAAATGAAACACACCACAAAGGGTTCTTTGGCAGCAATGCCGTAGAAGAACCATTTTCAGGTTCCTCAAAAGCAATCCTTCAATGAATGGTCCTTTAAAAGAGCCTTATTCATAAATTAACCTCTGAAAAGTTATACCTTCACCTACAATCTTAAAGAGAGGCGTCACAAAGGGTTCTTTGAGCAATGCTATAAAAATCTCTTTAGGTTCCTTACAGAACCTTTCCAGTGGTAGGTTCTTTGAAAATTCATATTTGTGTATGAACCTTTATAAAGTTTAAAGAACCTTTGCCTACACCTGCACTGTTTAAAAAAGTGCCATAAAGAGTTTGTGATGCTATAGAGGAACCTCTTTTGCCCCAAACCCGCACAACACTTATAAAAGAACCTTTTTTAGAACACAAATGAACCTCCTCTAGCACATTTTAAAAAGGTGCAACATGAGGTTCTGTGAGCTATGAAACACCATTGGTTCCCAAAAGAACCTTTCAACAAATTGTTCTATAAAAGAACCATATTTATAAATTTCAAATTCAAGAACCTGAACCTACACTCAAACAAAAGGTACCATAGAGTTTTTTGAAATCATACCATCAGAGAACCCACTTTTGATTCTGTAAAGAACCTTTCAATGGACCGTACTTTGAAAAGCCATATATTTGTATATGAACCTTTATAAAGTTTGAAGAACCTTGACCTTCACTCTTTAAAGTGCCATAGAGTTGTGTGAGGCAATAGAACACAACCCCCCTCCAAAAAAAAATTAACAGAACCATATTTATGAAAGAACCTTTTTTAAAAGACAAATGGAACCTTCATTAACACATTTCTGAAATGTGCAAAAAAGTACTTTGAGCCATGAACCACCTTTGGTTCTCAGAAGAACCTTTCAACAAAATCATTCTTTAAAAGAACCATTTTGTACATTTAAAATTTTAGAACATACACCTACACTCAAACAAAAGGTTCTATAAAGATTTCTTTGAACGACACCGTAGGAGAACCACTTTTGATTCTGTAAAGAACCTTTCAAAGGATGGTTCTTTCAGAGCCATATTTATAAATGGCCCTTTTTAAAAGTTAAAAGAACCCCCACCTACATTCTTTAAAATAAGTTTCAAAGGGTTTTTGAAAAATCCCATATGAAAAAACACTTCTGGTTCTCAAAAGAACCTTTCATCAGAGAAAGAACCATATTTATAAATGAACTTTTGAAAGTTAAAATAACCAAAAGCCACAAAGTATTCAGTAAATGATACCATGGAAGAACCATGTACTTTTGGTGAACGAAACCATGTTTGTAAAAAAGACCTGTGAATGTAAAGAAACTTTCAAATGTTCAAAAGAACCTCCATATAATGCATGTTCTGTACCAATTTAAGGGCTTCTCCTAAAATGTTTATATTAAGTAAAAAGGTTCTTCACACTCACATCTTATTTACAAAAATGGTTCTCTAAAAAACCATTCACTGAGGTTCTTTGGGGGGAAAAGGTGGTTCTACTATAGCATTGTGCAAAGAACCCTTTTGGCACCTTTAGTTTTATATGTGTAATGGAACAATTCTACACCAATTTAACACCAAAGCCAAAATAACGTATTTAAGTGTGCACTGATCTGTTTAAGTTGTGCTCCGAGGTTTGCTCTCCTATAGAAGTCAAATATTTTATAATTCTCAGTTGCTACTGGAAGCCGTACAATTACAGTCTGAAGATGAGACTTTGCAGCCTTCAAGAGCAGCTTTTACAGTGATGTGATAATCATTTCTGTCATTTCATGCTATCTTTGAACAATTCACATGGTATACATTAAAAAGAAAAGCATAATTGCCTTCAATTGACGTCGTTTGTTTTAAATGATAAAATTAGATGCTAAAAGCTTCTGAGTGAAAGATGGCAGGCATGTGGTTAAAAACAGAAGTGCACTGACAGGATGATTCTAAAACGGAAGTCATCATTTCTTCATGACATTCCTTCACATTTTCTGTTTGAAGTCATTTAACATTTCAAATAAGTGGCAAAGTAAAAAAGAAATGCTAAGTGCTGTATTTGGGAACAATGGACTATACAAAATAATGGGTAGCACTATTTGGAGTGGTCCTTTGTAGATGACTAATAAACTCTTAACAGATCGTCAATAACACATCAACAGCATGTCAGTAAGTTAGCAGAGGTGAAGCGTCTGAATACACTGAAGTAAATATCTTGTAGATGTTCTGTTGATGCATTACTTACATTAAATAGATGTGTTGTTAATGTGTTACTTCCATTACACAAAACCTAACCTTACCCAAAACCTAACCCTGGCCCTAATCCTTACCTTAACCTCAACCCCTAACCCAACCTCAACCCAAAACTTAAACCCAACCCAACCTTACCTAAAACCTAATCCTAACCTTAACCTCAACTCAAAACCTAACCTAATCCTAATCCTGGCCCTAATCCTTTTCCTGGCCCTAACCCAAAACCTAATCCTTACCTTAACCTCAACTCAAAACCTAACCTAATCCTAATCCTGGCCCTAATCCTTTTCCTGGCCTTAACCCAAAACCTAATCCTAACCTTAACCTCAACTCAAAACCTAACCCTAATCCTGGCCCTAATCCTTTTCCTGGCCTTAACCCAAAACCTAATCCTTACCTTAACCTCAACTCAAAACCTAACCTAATCCTAATCCTGGCCCTAACCTCAACCCAAAACCTAACCTTACCTTAACCTCAACTCAAAACCTAACCTAATCCTGGGCCTAATCCTTACCCTAATCTTAATCCAAAACCTAACCTTACCCAACCTTACCTAAAACCTAACCCTCACCCTGGCCCTGGCCCTGGCCCTAATCCTAACCTTAACCTCAACCCAAAACCTAACCTTACCGATCCTTACCAAAACCTAATCCCAACCCTGGCCCTAATCCTAATCCTAACCTCAACCAAAAACCTAATCCTAACCATGATATGTTTTTGACATGTTACCAAGAGTCTGTTGAGTATTTGTTTCATCTGGAAGGTCCACTCAAAATAAAGTGAGACCAAATAATGTATAAAAGACAACGAAGAACAGTTTTAGGGGGCTTCATTTTTAATGGAGTGGATCCATAAATATGTCTGATGTGTGTATAGTAGTGCTGTAGTGCCAGGGTTTCGCTTTAGGCTGTAACTTTTGAAATTATACATTTTCAAGTATTTGATTATATCTGACCTGGGAATGGCCTGTAAAGTGACCTTCAATTGCCAAAGCCAACACACAAAGGAAAAGCAGCTTTTAAGTGTGATTAACAATGGGCACTCACTGACCCTTATCAACGCAAAGAGCGTAGATTTGACCACCTCTGATGACAAACTACTCTCCATCTGATTCACAAAACCTTTGTACTGAGTGGAAACAAGTGGAGACTTGAGTGCAAAAGCTTCAGTGCGTGAAATCAAGCACCAGCCCACCAGCACCTCATTTACATATCATTTACATGAAACATGCCCTAATTCATGCAGATGTTTCAGCAGGGATCCAATAAAACATTACATAAAGCATCCAATGACTTGTGAGCCAATGGCTGTGCTTGTAGGCGGAGTTTGAGGTCAAGCAGTGAGTGCACTGCTCCCCCTACTGACTAAACTGTATAGTGTTAAAATTACGACCAGTGAAATGAATAAAACGTGAACTAAACAAAATGTCTTAGTTTTTTAAGATAGTAGAATGGTGTGATTGCGTAGGGTCATTATTGATTATTAAAATAACATTTAGTTGCTGTATTATTACAGTGTGAGATGCTTCTACAGTAGCTTTGTTTTATATTGTTTATTTTGTGGGCGGAGTCCATAGTATAAAACAAAGGCAGTGTAATATGCCTTTAAATGGAACATGGAAAAGTTGCAGCATATGTTTATACCAGTGTGCATGTAAAATAAGCACATACACTGTTCTACTGGATGAGCAGACATTATTATTTAAAATGTTTATTCTTATGATTGGTATAAAATATGTCCAGTTTGTGTTCTAGTGTTGTCTTCTCACAGTGGAAGGATGGACAGAAACACCTGTGGATGTTTTCAGATCTGAAGCAGCTTGATTTTCTCCTCTCTCTCAAAGATGAAAGCTTTGAGTGCTGTTTATCTGATGGGGGCAGTTTTGGTGACTACCAGGTCTTCCAGGTGGTGGTTAGGACCCCCATTGTCTTTGTTTCTTTTAATCTGTTTCTCTTAATCATTTTTTTTTTAACTCAGTTTTGGAAACTCACGTTTTGTTTTTTTTGTTTTTTTTGACTTTCTCCTGCCTTATGCAAATGGATTTAGTTGATATCTAATTTCCTCAGAAATCTCTCCTGAGAAATGGATAATCTGTACTTAATAACTGTTTTGACTGGAAGTTAAATAAACAAAATGATGATCTCACTTCTTCCACAGTGCTGAATCCGTGTAGAATGTTTTATCCCAATAGTAATGTGCAAATGATTTTGGCTGATGTTAAACACGCATTGCCACTTGTGAGTGATCGTTTAATGTAGACAACATTTAACAGTTTGTAACTGTTTTAAATGGGGAATACAAGTTCCAATGACTTTTACCTGCCTCACCTAACTTTTGGCTACACTTAAACAGGTACATTACAAAAACTACATTCTTTATTTAAACAGATCTACGTTCATTGGAAAAACATACCTTTTTAATATAAGGAGTTAGTTTTCATGGTTCTAGTTTAGCCATTTCTGGAGAATTATACCTTTAATCTTGTTTATTCAGCCTCATCCTCAGTTCCACTGATGAACATTGAACACAAAAGCACTGCTATTCCATCACAATAGAAGTGTGATGATCTATAGGCAGAAAAAACAGAAAACACATTAACCCAAGTTTCTAATTATGAAATAATTTAGCACACTGTGCCTCCTTTAATGCATAAAAATAAAATGAGAAAAATAAATATAATTTTTGTAACTCAGGACCAAAGAACGTTTCTCCTTTTTTCTCTTCTCTCTATCCTCAGATAAAAGGATTCCAAATGATTACAGCAGTAAATTATTTTCTAATCTCCCTCAAACAACATGGAGATGTAACATTTGCCAATTTCGCCCACAGCCAAATCCCCAAATCCAGTCATGGGCGGCCCGATCTCTCCAACTGTTTCATTTCATTTTACACAGTGCTTTTACTAAGAGTCCCACAGTCTCTGGAAGACCGGCATCCTAGAAGTGACGCAGCTGATAATTCAGTGTATGTAACAGAGCTACAGTCAGTCATCTCCATTACCTATAACATGAGTGGTCAAATGGTCATCTCAGATGAATGAGGCCATTGTGCTTCATATTTATCCTCTGATTGTTTTCTAGTTTACCAGCTTGTTCAGCTCATGTTAATATTCTACTTCATACCTCAGCTCTGCTTTCTACTGCTGAGGTTTTGTAAAACATTGATATCGCTGCTGTCGGAAGAAAACCTCGTATCTCCATTTTTGTCATTAAGTTTGACAGTTTGAAAATGCCCATTGTCCTTTATATTGTGTGTAAATTTCATGAAGTTTGGACTGAAAAGAAACAGCCCAAAATGATTTGGAAAAAAAGTCTGGTTCCATTATCTTACATTAAAAGTAAAGTAGTTTTTTCCCCCCCACTTCTCCTGTAAATTTATCATTTTGGAGATACAAGGTTCAGACAACAGCAAAATATAAAATATATATTGAAAATAATCAAATGCAAGTAAAGTTGACATAACTAATATTGGAAACACCACCATTACTACAATGACCATACACTATATTGCCAAAAGTATTCACTCACCCATCCAAATCATTGAATTCAGGTGTTCCAGTCACTTCCATGGCCACAGGTGTATAAAACCAAGCACCTAGGTCTGCAGACTGCTTCTACAAACATTAGTGAAAGAATGGGTCACTCTCAGGACCCTGATAGGATGCCACCTGTGCAACAAGTCCAGTCCATTTCCTCCCTACTAAATATTCCACAGTCAACTGTCAGTGGTATTATAACCTAAGTGGAAGGGATTGGGAACGGACGGACGACGACAACGACGACCTCCGTTTATCACATACACTAAACCGCTTATCCTCCTGGGTCGCTGGAGCCTATCCCAGCAGTCATTGGGCGGAAGACAGGAAACACCCTGGACAGGCCGCCAGTCCATCACAGGGCAGACAGACAGATCTACACCTTCACACCTACGATTTAGTATCGCCAGGTCACCTGACTGCATGTCTGGGACTGTGGGAGAAAACCAGAGCACCTGGAAGGAACCCACGCAGACACAGGGAGAACACGCAAACTCCACACAGAAAAGGCTCTGATCATCTGGCTGGGGAATCAAACCCAGGCCCTTCCTGCTATCTACCCACTATGCACAGTCAAGCTTTGTTTTGTTTCTAAGGGAAAATAAGTTAGCATCCTCTACAGAGAACACACTTCAATACGGCATTTTCTACGCATTTTAGTGCACAATTCAATTATTTTCACTTTAATTAATTTCAATTAAATCAATGTCATTTGACCAGGGGCACCCAAACTTGTGTACAAGTGTATATTAGCTTCTTGTCCCAGTTGCAGTAATCTTTACTCCACTGCTGCACTTACTGCGTCCTTCAGCTCTCCGGACAGCACAGCAGACTTTTTACCCCATCAACCCTCGAAAGACCTCAGCATGGCAGGGGACCAGCACCCTGGGCAATGCCATCTGTCGGCACGGCAGCGAAGGAGAGGACTCAAGTGGAGGAGTGGGTGTGCGGACATTGGCCTTAAGAAACGGCTAAGATTAGTAGTGCACACAAGCACTGTTGAGGATTGGAGTCTAATGGGATCCATTAACAGCAGCATATCGTCTCTGTCGTATCAAAACCTGTCAGATCAAAAATGCTTGATTTATATTTTTTATCATTTGAACGTAGCTTTGAAAGTGTCCTAGACTTTCAGTATTGCCTGTTTCTGATTATCATGAGCAATAAAGTAAATAAATTACTCCTAGGTTGAACTGTAAATGTTCAAAACTGTTGTGTGAACTTGTTGCAACTGACCCCATCCTACCACCCATGATAGAACATTGTGCTAGCTAGACATACTGACCAACACTTGGAAGTCAACAAAACAATGAGCAATTCATACAAAAGCTCAGGAAAGTATGACAAAAAAAATACAGTTCATGAAAAAAAGAAGAAGTCACACCTCCAGACTTGTTGCAAACATGCCCAGCCTCTCCTACTTAAGAAAACGTTCCCATGATATGAAGAGTTTCATTCCAAGATGCTGCAAATCCATTTGCAATCAATCATTTTAGATGAGCTTGGGTAGAATAACTGTTTGCACATAATAGAAAAACATTTGCTACAAAAGGTGGCGTTAATCACAGTATAGGACTGATATTTATTGCATGGCTAAAGTCTGCTCCTAACAATGTATAACACAAAAAAACCCTTTAGTGCTCTGTGTTTTGGAATGAAACCCTTCATATACAGCATATTTTTATACCTTATTTAGAATTATATTTTTATATTCAGGCTTTCTGTAGTCTTCAGTGCAGTGTCAGGTGGCTCCTCTTTTGCCTGACTGCACTGCTGCTCTGAGAGGGCGAAGGCTGCACACATTTCCTCCAATGTGCATAAAGGCCACTCTTTATGAACTACTGACCATGCAGCACTGCTGACCACTTCACTGCACACTAAAAAGAGCCATGCAGATGCCTGCCAGGCCAACACCTCACAGGAAACAGTCTGCCATCTTTCCCCTCCCTTTAGACAGCAGCTGTTCGTCTATTTAGCCCTGGGCAGCACATGGCAGAGCAGGTTGATCTTCCCAGAATTCTTAGCAGTTTTGCTGGTTTCTGTTAGAGGGCTGGGATCACTTCTCAACTTGTGGCGATTATTGATAATGGCCATGAAATTGATTAATGGATCTGAAACTTCAGTCCTAGTTTACTTCAGTGAAGACTACAGAAAGTCTGAATATAAAAAGTACAGGAATTATAAGGGTTTCATTCCAAAGCACATTATAGAGCACTTAAGAGCACTAGCTGAATTTCAACACAGCTGCAGTTCAACCAACATAAGCACCTGATGTTAGCGCAGTAGCTCAGAAACCGAGCCCAAATCTTAATGAACTTGCAGCAAAGAAAGGATGCCAGGTGTCCAGTTCAAGCAAACTGGATAGGTTTAAAAGACTGAGCTCCTGGGGACATTTAAATTTTGAATATTTTAAGTATTCCTGTAATATTTTAAGGTCTACAAGAAGTGTATTTTACTGCTGAGGTTTTGCATATTTCAAATAAACAATGGCCAGTTTGGGTTACAGAACAACAGTAATTAAACTTTTTTTTTCCTCTGGCCCACATCTGTTGAAATTTTTTAATATGTCCCTTTTTAATGGTTGAGTTTGACACTTCTGTTCTACAGTGTTTGTATCAGGACATGGAGGCCTAAAAAACACTTCCACTGATGCCCTGGAGCAGCTGAAACCATGTTCACTTCCACTCCTGAATGAGTTAATTTGATTTAACTACAGCTTCACTCCACCCTCCCACCTGGGCTGACAGTGTTAAAAATAACATTTTCATAATGTTCTGCTGGAGAACGTGAACATCCAGAGAAATTACAATATTGCTCTGACATTCAGAAGTAAATCAAGTAAATATGAAGTTTCATGAATGTTAAAAAACACTATTGTTATTTTTTACTTGTTTTATTTACTTATATATCCCAGTTGGCTTTTGCCTTTTGAGGAAATAGTCTGTGCACAGTTATTCCACTAAAGAGATTTCCAGCTTAAACCCTTAAAAATGAAAAGGTGCCCGTGAAGGCTGTTGCTATGACCACAACTTACTACTGTATAAGGCACATAAAGAAGTTTTATAAGACTTATAAAGCTAATATAAACTTGTTACATCCCAGTCTAGGGTCAGGCAGTAAAAGAATAGTGTGGTGTAAAATGTATGCTTTGTTTTGACCTCAATTTAGCCTAACCTGGTTAAACCTGTTAGCTTGTTGTATATTTTGTATAAAGATTACCTTTTTGTAGATTTTGTAAATAGCCTCACCAGATGTAGGGTTTGGCTGCCATTTTGTGCGATTGTGTTATTCAGGGAGTTAGGAAAGCTGTTTGTCTTGTTTGTCGGGCTTACTGCATTCAATAATCAGACCTTGCATTCTGTTTATGGCACCACAGCTATATACAAGCATTAGCATAAGAAGAAACGAAGGAGTCGGCTGTGAGAAACGCTCTCTATTGAAAACACCACAAAAAGCCACATGCAGAACACCAAACTTGAGGGGGAGATCATTTCTAGCTGCACACTTCACTCAGTAGTGACCTCCCCCTGCCACAACACAAACACATATACACAACTAACAGACAGCAAACAAGATAAATAGTCCCTTTTCAGGAGAGGGCATACCATAAGGCTTTGCATGGACCATCTGCATAGCCACCCCTCTAAAGTCTCAGGTACCTGTGCCAGCCAGTAGCAGAACGCTACACAGCTCCCCCTTCAAAGGTCAGCTGGTCCCCAGTGACCTACTAGGTCAGGCTAAGTCCTTGGGCACATGTACAATCCCGGCAAGAACAAATGCCATAGAGCCCCTCACTCCTTGGCAGCGAGCACCCCCAGTTCTCTCCTGGGGCCATGCCCCCGCTGCCCCCGCTCCTCCAGTGTACAATAGAGCTTCCCACAGCATGCTGCATCAAGTCCCACACAGATGGGGGGGGGGGCAGTAACAGCAGCACTTGTCCTGGCCCTTCCACACCAGCAAAGCTGTCTCAAGTGCCACTCACGTGTGCTGGGGCTCCACCTACACCGCTGGTCACAGACCTCATCTGGTCGATGGTTATCTTCCAGTTGTGTGACGTGCCCCTCTCAGTGCGCTAGCACAGTGGTTGAGATATTGGCGAGCTCAATAAGCCGTCTGTAGTTTACACCGCACTAACTGCTCCACTGCTTGCCACGGCGCCGAAGCCTTCAATGGGTACGCACCAATCCCACAATTGTACCTCACCGCGACGATGCCTCTGCTGAGCCTACTTATGCTGGCCACACTGTTTAGCTTCACCAGGCCATCTTCCCCATGGAGCCTTGCAGCATCATCCTGGTCACCACGATCTTTCGCCAAGCTCTGCTTTTCTCACCATCCACTACTTTGAGTTCGGAGTAGTGCCATTCTCTCTTAACTCATTGTGGGAGGGGCACCATCCCACTTCTGACACCAGTGTAGTGTCAGCAGAAGGGGTGGGGGACACACACATGGGTAACCATGATTCTGCTGCAAAAATGCTGCTTTATTGAAGAGACAGAAGCACATACAGGACATCAAACTTGAGGGGTAGGTCACTTCCAGCCACTGTCTTCACCCTTGCACCCTAACAACAAATAACACATGTAACTTAAACCAACAGACGTGTACAACACCACAAACAACATTTAGATCCTTTTTAAGAGGGCCTGCACTACCATCAGCCTTTGGATGTGGCCATCTGCCTAGCCACACCTCCAAAGTCTCAGGCACCACTGCCAGCCAGTAGCAGAATGCTGCTATATAAAATGTATAAAAACTTGAGCTTTGGCACTTACAGTTGACAACTGTTTGATCAGTCATTGTGCACATATACATAGCTGTGAGCTTTTAATGCCCTGCTTTTAGATATCAAAACAAAATGAATTTAGATTTTACATGGAAGTAAAACACTGGCTAAACAAAGATTAAGTTTAAGTTTTAATCGATACACATTTACATGCTCAAAATATAAGCAATATGTTTTAAGCCTAGTGTTTATTGTACATATGTTCTGTTTTATTTCACATTAAAAGCCTAAACAGGCACAAGGGCTGCAAAATAGCTCATCAGAAGCCCTATATGCATGTGCTCAACTCTAACAATGTTCAACTTCATGGCACCAGCCAAACCATTAATGTCAGTAACTTGCATTGGCCCATATCCATATATTCACAAATCCTTTATTCTGGTTTCTTTATTCTCAATTTAGTCTAATATTTAATTTGTAGTCACCATATATACATTAAAGACAAATTTTGTTCATAGTATTGTTCATCTACTAGTGGTTGACATTGAACTGTTTGCTGGACTGAGTACATGCAATGAGGTTAACATTCATCTGTCTACTCTTTGTTAGTTCCAAGTTTCTTTTATAAGCACCGCCTGCGGCCTATGGGGGAGATTGTGCTGGTGGTGAATTTCTGTGGGTCACTGCTGCTGAGGAGAATTTGCTGTTTTGGGTCCAACTGGCAAAAAGATGAGAACTTGATAGCCTTCATCTTAACAACAAAAGTCCCATCAGTGATCATGACTAGTTTGAACTCTTTGATACATTCTACTAAGCCTGTAGAATAGCCTGACTGCTATTCGGCCCCCCACAGTATCAGAAAGCGTTCTTTAAGTGATGCCATAAAGAATCTTTACCTAAATGTCTGAAAGAGGATGTGTGTGAATAACCTTTAAACGGTTTTAAGAATATTCACATGACGTTAAAAGGTTCTATACCAGTTTAAGGGTTCTTCTTGGAACATGTATATCATGTGGCGGTTCTTGAATATTAAGAAAGTGTGGAGAACCTATCATAGCTCTTTTACAAAAGTGGTTCTCCAAAGAACGATCCATTGAAAGGTTTCGTGGCGAACCCAAAGTGGCAAAGAACCCTTTATTTAAGAGTGTAGTTTAGAATTTAATTTCCATTCTGTTATTAATTTAGTCTGACAGTGACCAAAGAGTGGACATTCATGCAAACGAGGCAAGACTTGAATGATTCAGCCTGTTATTCAAATCACAATCAGTTTATTGCTGCCCGCTAGATGCTAACTTGACAAACATTTGCTATGGAAGGCTATAGTAAAATGGCAAAGTGGAATTCCATTGAATGTTCAAAATTTCTGTATAATTAAATAGTTAATGTAAATATAGTAATTCAGAGTGGCTTTATGTGGAAGACTCCATTCTAAAGAAAGTCAAAAAACAGCAGTGGTGATTTCAGAGTTTCACCTTTGCAGCCCTGCAGCCACACCAGTGACTCTTAATTGAACTGATCAACTAAAACCACTGGTTTCACACTGAGATTTGGTGAAATGCATTACATTGAGACTTTAATGGAAAAGTTGAGTGCTGAATGGTTTCTCTACAACGTTCATTGGTCAAAGAAAAGCTAGGCTACATTGGCTCATTAATATCATACGTTTTCATTGGTTTTCTGCTCAGCACTTCATTAGCATGAGCTAATGAAACGTGTGCTTCACTTCATCATTTGATCCAACAGCCAGTGGGAATGACACAGCAGTATAGTCGCTTTTAACCTGCCTAAATCCTGCAGCAGACTGCAGGGGGAACAGAGCTTCTAGAAAACGTGCCCATGGCTATGCTAATATATGCACATTGTTACATGGAAAAAGCCTCGATTCTTTCCTCCAGACCTTTTAGACATGTTGGCACTTATTCTTGTTGTGCTTCTTGTTGAGTTTCTCTTTTAGGTCATGTTTAAGGGCCTGTACCAGGCAAATCTGAGTTCTCTTCACTAAAGTGTTTGGTGTAGTATGTAAGCATTGCTAACATTTCAAAATGTACTATTCACTACCCACTTTGAGGTCCATCTGTAGAAACTAGGTTTTGAATTGAATTTGAATAATTTGTGATCACAAAAACCAACATATTTACATCTATATACATTTACATATCCACCTATTCATCCTACAGCAGTTTAGCACTGCCCACTCAGGAATTTTTCAGCATGGACTTCTTTTTGAATAAAGCCTTGGGTTCACTACATGACTTTTAAAGTCTGAACAGATTATAAAAGACTGGGCATCTCACACTACCAGACTGGTTTTTGTTTTTGGGGCAACTAAATATTGGGGATCACACACTACTCAACTTTTAAGCTGTTGCTGAACTGAACAGAACTTACTGAACTCAAGCAAACTCGCACGTTCTCCCATTACTAGGAGATGCAAATAAACAAACGTGGAGCTGCTGCTGCTGTTTTCTGGGCCGTTTGTGTGGACACAGTAAAGAAGCAGCAGGTAAACATGTTTAAGTGAGACTTAAATTTAAAAACGTGATCATTGTGGTATTTTTTAGGGTTTTAAATGTACATAAACCCGATTGTGCTCGTGTCTTAAATTCAGCTCATTAAACAGCTTCACTCCAGACGTGAGAGACTTTACCATTTTTTTGTTTACTTGCTGCATTTTCTTCTTTCACGCTCTGTTTTCATTGGCTGTTGCAGGAATCCGGTCAGATTGAGCCGTTGATCAGTTTACACTAGATTACGCTCAGAGGTGGATTGAAGGAAAAAAAAAAAAAAGTTTGATAAACTCTGACTGGTCTGAAACGGGATTGGGAGGCAAAAAGTCTTAGTCTGTGCCCCTCAAACACGACTCAACTCTGTCCCTCCAACTGTCGACTGACCCAAAAATTTGCAACCGACCAGCACAGACTCAACCAGACTGAGAATCAGGGCTAAAATCAGGGTAAAAGTTGTGCAGTGTAAACCCGGCTTAAGACACAGTACAGTGCAGCCAAGCCAATTAGAACAGCTCATTTACATAAAGTCTTAAAGGCACAGTACCAAAAACAGCCCGTTATTCTCAGGGATAAAGCAAAGTTAGAAAATGGTCATGTAAACATGAATGATGTTTTTGGTACATGAAACCACACAGATGTTTTATGACCTCAGCAGAAGAAAATAAAACGCAGGAATTGTAGGATTTGGGCCCTTTAGTGGAATTAAAAAAAAAATAAATAAATAAATAAAAATTGGGTTTACACTTACTTGCAACACTTACATATTAAAGTCAGAAATGGGTTCACAGTGATCTTAAATGCGAAGGTAGCAACATTCGCCAAAGAAATAGCTTAGGGCTCGAAGAGTTAGCGCCTGTGAAAGCTCCCTCACAAAAGTATTACATTGAATGGTTAGAAATACACAGCCCCTGTGCCTGAGACATCGTTTTACAATAGTTATGACATAAGATAAGCTGAGCAAAAAGCTTTTCCCCCCCCATGGTGATACATTGGAAAGGCAAAATAGCCCCTAAAGAAAACGTTTTTTTAAAAAAAAAAAAACACTATTAACATTGTGCTCATTACACATAAAAACAAGACATGTGTAGCTTCACTGATGGTTGTGGATAGGGGGGGAAAATTAAATAGTTGGTGGAATTTCCCTTTAACCTCAGTTACATTACCATAACAGCCACATGCTTTGCCATTTCAGCTCTTAAATGTGGACTGACACACACTTTGAAATGATGCTGGAACTTCAAAAACCATCAAATATCTCCACTCTGAGTGCTCAGAGCTGTTGTGTGTCTGTTCAACTTTGGCTCACATACACGTATCCATTATTGAGATTGTCTTGTATTTGTTTGCATTGTAAAATGACCGTGTTCAGAATATGGTCAATTTGATAATGACACTGAAACCTGTGTGACCTTTCCAAAGATGATAAAAATGCATCTTAAACTGTATTTTTTGTTGTCTCTTCTGCAGGTGTTTTGCAAGCACACCTTTAGCTCTGAGCAAGTACAGAGTTCTGAGCACATTTGCCTCAGTTATCTGTCGTTCAGACTAATTAAATTAGCGCAGAGCATTTATCTGTGGCTGGCAGGGCCCCGAGTCAGTCTGATCAAAAGGCTGGTGTGCCAATTCTCCCATAATGTCTCATCTCACAATGTCAAATCAAATAAGCTGTTTGATAAATGCTGCGGAGGTTTTAATTATAGTAATGATCTCATCTCGCACATCAACCAGCACGGCTGCATCCAAGAGCAGATTAAAAGCGACTCTCCCTCGCTGAAGCTCCCTCACCCAGAAGGAACTACTTTGCAATGCACATTCATGAAAATCAATTAATGTGTACATGAAATGTCTGAACCATCTGAGCCTGACAGGACGGCATTTCAAACCGCTGAGCGCTTCACAAAAGGTGCATCCTTAAATGAACAAAGATTCCAATAAAGGTTCCTAAGAGCAATGCCACACAGAACCTTTCAATGGAAGATTCTTTAGATTAGTAGTTTTGTTAGTGAGCTGCGAGTGTGAAGACCCTATTAAAAGAACCTCCATGTACTGTAAAGGTGCGAGAGCAAGTAAAGGCTTTTCCTGGAATTGTAGATCTAATGCATTAACTATGGACCTGCATTTTCAAGGGTGTGTTGTTGGTTTAAAGAGGAACCCAAAGTGCGTTTGGACTCCATTGTACTGCATCTGCCATTTTAAGTTTATACCTTATATCTTGCTTTTCTGTTACCAATAACGATTACTGGTTAACATGGCTGATTTAATGCGCAGGCTTATCTGAGCTAAAGCCCACAGACCCAGAGTAATTCAGGGCCTCTGATTGGCTGCAATGACTGTTTTCTTGCAGTACTCCTTTTAACACTGCATTCAACCTGATGAGAAATTGTAGCTTTTTGTTTAGAGCAAAGGTCAGCAGCCCAAATGTTAAGAGCCATTTTGTCCTTTCAACAATAAATCAAACCACCTTGGGAGCCACAACATTATGTCCGTTTTGCTATCTTGGCTGTAAATATGTCTCAGTATGTGCTAGTGTACTAGTATAGGCCAAAAACATAATATAAATGAAAATGCAGACTTGCTCTGCTTTAAGCTTTGGCTCAGCTTTTCTCGCATCTCCGGCAGGAAACTTTTCCACAAAAGTAAATAGTTTCCTGTAAAATGTCTCAATGTTCGACTTTTTACGAGGGTAAAGTCAGCTTCTCATTCACCAGCTTCTGGTTCAAAACTTTCTCTCCCACCCTAAATGGTGCCTGAGGTGCCAGAATGTAACTGCTGCACTATTTAAATACATTAATTTAATAAATAAATGTATTCCAAAATATTTGGATAATATGGCAATATATCCTGAAATACATTTTAGTGTTTGGAATGTATTTCAGCATGGACTGCAATGTATTTCAAATATATAAAAATACATCTCCATATATTTTTTCCACATAGGAGTAATATGGGGGTTTATTTGTGGGATACTTGAGTATACTTTCATGAACTAAAAATTAGTACCTATAAGTTTACTTTGAACTGTATTGAAATACAAACTTACAAAATTTACTACTAGTACATTGATATTAGTATACTTAATACATAAAGTTTACTTAGGAAGCATATTTGAACTTAAATTTAAAATGAACTTTAAGTATACTTTGTTAGTTGTAATTTTACAACCCCTTACATCTCTATCCCAACAGTGTGACCCTTCACACATGAAAATTACATATAACTTGAAATGAATAATGCTTTTATGAATTTACACTTTTAAATATTGACAAAATTATGTGGAACAGTATTTTTTCCTACATTTTGTAAACATGGCAACAGTTGTCCTGAAATAACATCTGCGAGTGGATTAGTGTCTCAACACAAAATATTGCCTCATATTTATCTTTTGTATCTTTAACCACACAAAGTACATGGCAACAACCACTGTCCCAGTACTTTTAGCACTGTATGAGCTTCCACAGGACTATTCTAATCTAAAAGCATGTCACAGAGAAAAGAGGGGTGAAATCATGTCATTAGTCATAAGGATTACTTATTGCAGCTGACAATCCGATTTAAATCCTTTAAAAGGGCTGCTGGCTGCTGTAACGCTGAAGGCAAGTCAGTGCATGTGACTCTACCTGAGTGAACGAGGAATGACAACAGGCAGATGAGCAGATGAGGGGAGGATCAGAAAAAGACACAACAAAACTGGCTTTTGGGGTCTGTAGGTAATACAGAGAACAGACAGAAGTTTACAAATGAATGTCAGATGAGACATGACCTCACCATACCTTCATTTAAACCCCTTACAGGATGCAACTTACACACTGTAAAATGCGCTTGTTCAAATGAACACAGACCGAGTTTCATTAGTCCAGTGGGATACAAAGGAACAGTGTACAATTAATTCAACACTGCGGATTTGCTGTGCAAGAAGTTAATCAGCATCAGATCAAACTACTGGAGATAAAACCAACCACAAGTATAAAAACGGTTATTTCTCATGACGTGAAAGCTTTAAGGGCCCAAATTCTACATTTTTCTTGTATGTTATTTTCCCTTAACTCTACTTATTAACTTAGTCATTTTATGCACACACACACACACACACAGCAGTTTATCCTTCTGGGTTGTGCAGGGGGGCGGGGGGGGGGTGTGGTGTGTGTGCGCTGGAGCCCATCCCAGCAGTCATTGTGCAGAAGGCAGGAAACACCCTGGACAGGTCACCAGCCATTTGCAGGGCAGACAGACATATACAAATCACACCCATTTACACACAGGGGCAATTTAGCATGTTCAACCAGCCTGACTGCTTGTCTTTGGACTGTGGGAAGAAACCCACTCAGACACGAGGAGAACGTTCAAACTCCGCACAGAAAGGACCCTTAGCGTCCGGCCAGGGAATCGAACCCAGGCCCTTCTCGCTGCAAAGCGACAACACTAACATAGCATCCCCTAACATTGCACGTCCCCCAGTATCGGCTGCTTCCAGGTATTGTGCATTTCCCCTCTCTCTCTCCACCTACACACTTACAGCTTACGTGTTTGCTTTTCCTCAGGTGGAGAGAGAGAGGGGAAATACACAATACCTGGAAGAGGCCGATATTGGGGGATTGCCGTTGTTGGGGGACGTGACGCTACCCTTTTTTAACCTTAGGTTAAAAAACAGTGCTGTTGCTACTGTGCTTAATACTGATGTGTACATGAGCTCTGTTCTGATTGACTGGCCAGTACTGCACCTCATTCGAAAGGCACTCAGAGCTAAAATGCTCCTTATAACTTCATCATGAATGGGCAGAGCTAAATAGCTATAGGTTGATTTGGCAGATATGCAAATGTGTTGGTTTTTATATATGGGCTGCAAGGAGTGAAGAGTGGGTTTTGAAACATTAACAAATTCTACTGATACAAACAAACAAATAAATAAAGCAGGGCCACTAAGGCTAGCTGCATGTGCAGAACAGGTTTATTAAAGCTAATCTAAAATTTAATGTGTTAGAACAAACAGCAGGAGTCAGAACACAGAATGGCAGAGAAGTGATGGATAAATAAAATTACTACAAACCAGCAAACAGTCCTGAAGCCAGGAAAACAATGAGACTGGGCACAGTAGAAACAAGGCTTAGATTCGTAGGAGACACTGGCAAGAGTCTGCAAACTACAACAAAACTAAGAAACAAGAACACAGCTGTGAAAACTTTTAGAAACTGTTTGAAATGACCTGGATTTGTGTTGGTCTAAATGGGACCTGATTCTTTAAGGTAAGTCATAAAGATAAACGCAGTATAATTGAATAAATACACAAGCTGGTTGCTACATCATTACTGAAAAAGCATTCAAAAACTTTCACACCCATAGTCCATAATATGAAGCAGGTGGACTTGATGACTAAAGAGAGTGCACTGAAGAGCTATAAAAGTGCTACACTACCACAATAATTACACTTATTCATCGCCCAGATTACTTAACGACTTTGTGTGAATGTTTTTTTAATACCATGCCTCCAAACCTTTGCCTAAGACCATATGCAATTGATACATGCACATATCACTTTTATATCACTGTTCTTCAGTGTTCCAGGGTGTAACCAGAGGAGAAAATGGCCAATCCAGACAAGAACAGTCCATGTAGAGTCTCTCTTATGATAAATAAATGGCCGTCCCAAACTTATATTCCTATAAGTCCTATGATGACACTCTGTCTGACTAACATGACACCAAATTGTCACATCACAAACTAAAAAAATGGAACTAAATACAAATGTGTTCATCATAAACATGTCAATCACAAGCTTCAAGACTCAGGTGCAAAAACACAGCAGTGAAGAAACAAAGAGGTGACTCACCGTTAGCTTTGTAAGAGGGAAATGCAGCTTGCAAACAGTGTCATCAAATCTCCTCAAAAGAGCTTGTTTTCCTCTCACTCCATCAGGAACGATTGAGGCCTCTTTCAAAGGCCTCGCTTTGGCGTACGGCCTGGATCGGAGGTCTGAAAACCTTCTTTCACTTCGATAACATTACCACAGATGTCTGTGTTCACAATCCTCCTGCAGATCTACCCGCAGGAGCCTAATCAGTTACACCTGATTCAACAGATGAGTCCGGTCAGATGACCCTAATTAGCCAGATCAGGTGTGGTTGGAGCTCTGCAAGTAGGTGGAGTTACGCTCTCACAACTGAAAGGTTGTTATAAGTTTCCATCCTGAAACAAATTATTGCTCATTATTTCAAGACCCGATCCTATTTCTTATTTTTACCCCTACCCCTTGATTTTGAGTGTCACCTTGCCCCTTGGAACTGAGTTACAAGGGGTAGTAGTTGAAATCTTCCCTATGAAATGGGACCCTCAAATAAAAAAGAACATTACTTCAGTAACAGGCTACTAGAGGTGCTCTGTAGGCGACTCTGCTTGTCTGCATTGATAGCAGCAACCTCGCTGCTGGGCTTTAGTTACATTTAGGGAATCATATGCCTTCAAAGAGGTGAGGGGGATGCAAGGCAAGGCAAGGCAAGTTTATTTATATAGCACCTTTCATACACTGCTGTCATTCAAAGTGCTCTACAAATGAGAAAATACACAGTTGTTTAAAAAAAATGCCTTGTCTTGCCTTTGTTTTCGAGGCAGCACACATAACGGTATGACCAGTCTTTTGGGGTTAGCCTTAGCTTAACAGAAGCGCTTCTGTTTACTCTCGTAGCACCTAAAAGGAGCCACCTGACTCAGTCAGCTGCATCAGACAGTGTTCTCTGGGTTTGTGTGTGCAACAACCCGTAGAGCAGCCAGTACTGATGTTGTGAATGACTGTAATATTTTCCAAATTTGATGGTCAATAGCTCAGATATACAGGACGAACCATGAGACGAACAACTTGAGAAATTCGATGTTGCCGAAGTTGCTTCTTATTTGAATTTCCTGTTCCCCCTTAATTGGCACAGCAGTTACATTCAGGTACTTGTACAAGTTCCAGATTGTAACTGCTGCTTTATTTAAGGAGGAACAGAAAATCCCAACGAAAAGCTGGTGAATAAGAAGCCAACATCAGCCTTGTGGAAATACAGACGTGAAACAACATTTAATACCATTTTTGCCAAAAAGCTAATTAACATGTATTGTTTCGGTTTAATATTTAATATTTTGCACAATAAATATTTGTAAAATTTGAAAATATTTCAGATTTAGTACAGTTATTAAAAATGTTTCTAATTAAAAAGTGAAGTTGCATTCCAGAATTATAAGACAGTGTAAACATTAAAAATAGATTTACTGAAGCATCTAAAATGGCTTCATTTAAAATATATATATAAATTCTGTGATATATTCCAAAACCATCAGAAATTTGAATTATACCATGATATGTTTAGGAAGTGGTTGCATTGTACTGAAATATGCATTGCCAACTCTGAACTCTTACCCATGGCTTTATCCGTTGCTTTCTGGCATGTAGCAAAAAATGTTTACAATAATTGTGAAAGCACTTCAGTGATTTACACATTTAATGCAGAAATAATGCAGTGATCAGCCAAAATATTGGTTGTATTTGTGTGAATTTTTGCATGACCTCAAATTTATGGAGGAGGGACAATCAAATGATCTTACAGCCAATATTTGATTCATGAGTGATCTAAGCATCATTCTTCCTGCAGTTTTCCTTCACTTTGCCCCGTGACATCACCACCAGCACCAAAGTTCCATCTGTACAACAAATGATTTTGTCTTTAGTGGTGAAATGAAACAGTAGAAGCCATATCGCCCCCTACACTTCCTGTAGTGTACTGCAATCCGTCAGAATTTCAGAGTGAATCGTCTTATTATTATGGAGCATGACAGACTTTTCTGACCAGTCGTGGGGAGGTTACTCATTTTCAGACTGTTTATATTTGCTAGATTAGTGACCAGCAAATAATCAGACCAACCCATCAGGAATTTCTTCCCAGTCTCCCACTCTGGCACTGTTTCTGCATTTCTTCTGGAATCAAGGATATTATTAGGGAGTTTGTTCCCATTTTGCTGCAGTAACAGCCTTGTCTTGGCGAACTGAAAGTGTTACAGCTAAGCCTTTGGTAGGGGCCATAAATGTCAAAACCTGGTCAAACCACCTCTATGACAGGTGGAGGTGGATTTACATGTGATTGGTTGATTCCACTGTCACTTCAATAATTATGCTGACAATTAATCTAACGCATTAGGACTTCTCTTTAGCTCTTGAAATGCTGAGCAATAGGAGAGATCACTAAGCAGTACCTACATGCCATGGAGAAAAACAGCTCCTGATTTACCAATTTTCCTCTCTGAGCTTCTGAAACGTAACCCTTGTGTTTCCATCTAAAATGTAACAATGAAACAAGAGTAGTACTGTAATACCTGCAGAGTTTAAATGCAAGTTTGATTCTGCGGAATAAGTAGAATGAACTAAAACTTACAGACATGCATTTTTAGTTTCCAAAAATCATCAAGCTTTCTCTGAAGCCCTAGAAGGCCCAAAGCGTTCCACTCTGCGGCCTCTACTCCTCTGGGAAAGCTTGACTGTAGATGTTGGCTACATTGCTATACCATTCAGCCGTAAGGGCATTAGTGAGGTACTGATGTTGGATGATTAGTTCTGGTTCACAAATGCCACTCCAACTCATCCCAGAGGCGAGCTTCATCACTCCAGAGAACACAGTTCCACTGCTCCACAGTCCAATGATGGGGCGCTTTATACCCCTCTAGCCCATGCTTGGTATTGGGTATGGTGTCCTTAGGTTGATGTGTGGCTGCTCCAGAGTGTCCTATTCTATCGTTCAGTGCTTTTCTAGGCAGATTAGAGCTGTGTGCATGCGACGGAACACCTATGTCAGCAATAAAGTAGCTTAAAGTAGCTGAATTCGCTACTTAGAATGGCTGCCTGGACACTTTGGGACAAACAGTGCATCTCTGTTAGTTGCAGTCACCAAAAATGAACTTATTCACTGCAGTATTGGCCGTGGATATTGGAGTTCGACAGAAAACATTAGTGTACGTGGTCCAGTGTAAAGCCATTACCCCTTGGGGTCAGTCTGTATCACACCGGCAGTAAATAAAGCCGCCTTGGTTGCCCTAAGGTCAAACGAGATATTAGCAATGATCACCGAGGCCAAAGGAGACTTGCTGTTCTTTCCTAACACGGACGTGCTATCAGTCAAGGTCATGCTTTCTGTTTCCGTGTTATTGTGCGTCTGCAACTTTCTCACTTCTTTTTATCTAAGTGAAGTGGAGCGAGGTGGTATTGATGTGTTAACTCAGTGAGACATTTTTAGCCTTGTCGTTCTGTAGAGCTGGCAGAGACAGTCAGTTAGAAGGAGACCTCAGAGAATAAAGATCTAATTAAATGTTTCACACTGAGGTCACAAGCGCTGAAGCTGTCACTTTCTTTTACTATAATCACTAAGAATATGTACGTAGGAACATATTTCACCTGCCCTGTCTCGCTACCAACACTGACACCGTGCCACTTAACACAGGATCTTTTACGCTAATGGAGACTGAACTTCTGTGCTACAGTGAATATAGCTGTACAACCTCCTGAGACAGCATAGCTTAATGTATAATATAATGTATGAATCTTTACCAAACAACTGTAATTTAGCCAGCCTTCACTAAGCCCTATGTAGTGAGAAAGCAAGCTAGCAGTGAATAGCGTTTTATGTGGTTTAGCATGAAGCAATAAGAGGCAGTAATGGCACTTAAAAGGACAATTTCATGGAAAACCGTAACATGTTAACTTACCATTCACTACTCGGTCCATACAGTTTATATCTGGAACTAAACTGGCTTACTTCAAATGTCTGTATTTAATCTAGAACAAAAAATCTTCATACAACTCTCTGTTAGCTTAGCGCTAACACACTACAAGAATCCCATAGGGGCGCTAGCAGACGATAGCATTGTCGTAGATGTGAATTTTTCCTCATATTTTGACATTTATGGCCCAAATTGAAGGCTTGGTTTCCCACAGAGAGACTGTTACTGCAGCAAAGGGAGAAAAAACTCACTTTTAATACTTTTGATTCCATAAGAAATGCAGAAACAGAGCCAGAGTGGGTAACTGAGAGGAATTCCTGGTGGGCTGGTATGATTATCTGCATCATTTTGAACTATGAGCTAATATAAACTGGCCTAGTCTTAAAATGAGTCCCTCTCTGGCCCTGGACAGAGAAGTCTATCATGCTCTAAAAGACTAATATGGTCACTCAGCCCTGTAGGAAGTGTAGGGCTGATATGGCTGCTATTATTAAAAACCACTTGTTTTGCATTCATTGTTTCTGAGAAACAACTGCTGCACATATTTACACCTATTTAGTGTACAGCGGTTTAGACCCACCCACTCATGTTAAAGTTCTAATGAGTGTTTTAAAACCATTTTAAAACCATTAAAAGTTTCTTTTGGTTCCTGGTGGTGTCCAACCGTCAGTATCTTGTGTTTTCCTGGTGGGCTGATATCACAGTATAAAGGATTCTAATGGTTTAACAAGTGCTCTGGGACTGATTCCAGATGCATTTGGTGGCTTCCTGATGGGATCTAAAGGTGTCCTACAGGAGTGGTCTGTAATGGTATTGATTAGGCCAATTCCCATTTGAAAGCGAGACCATTAGGTTTTAATCCTAATGGTTCCAACAGTCTTTTTCAGCTAAGACATACTAGACATTCATTTGAGTCATGACTCAAACATCCCTGACTCAGCCATTCAGCTAAATGTGCTAGTGTTAGCATAGCTTGCATGTTGCAATGTCTGTGCTTATTTGTGGCATCTCGGTGACAAAACATATACCTGGGGAAGAATTTTACCCAGTTTACCACATGAACTGCTATACAATATAATATTTCTATAACATTTCTGAATCCTGATACTGAGGTACACTTAATTTCCGGTAGGTTTCGTCTCTGTTTCATCAGGAAATGGGCTACATTCAAAATAGGTTAAAGAAATACATCAAGACAGAAATGTAGATAACCAGCAATCCAAGACACTTGAGCTGCCTGCACACCACACAGTTCGCCTGCTTGTCCACAGTGTCCGTTAGAGTAAATGAGTGTGGAGGAAGCTGTCTAAAACTTTCGCCCCATGTGCAATGGGCTTCATGCATCGTAATGTCATAAAGAGCCACATCAAGCAATTACCCGTGCATTAGCCCCCCGCAGTGCAGGAAGGCAGCAGCCTAACACGCCCTGCTGGACCACCGCAAATGCCGCTATCCCTCATAGCCACACACTTTAATTCACTTTTAACAGGCGTCACATCCATTTGGAAAGCACTACATCAGCTTCCACCCTCCGCTCTCTCAGTACTAACAGCCACACTAAAAGGCCGTACAGTACACAAGAGCTGATGTGATTACTCAACAAATATTCTCTATTTTTGAGGAAAATTTTCATGCATGTAAAGCCTTCAGGAAATCAGCATATTAGCTGTGTCCCAACTGAGGGTCTGCATCCTTCAGGGGCTGCATTTGAAGGCTGATTGCGACTAGGCCGTCCCATTTCGAAGGCAGCCGAGAAATGTGGCCTTCTTTTCCATGGCAACAAAGGATCCAACAGGGTGGATTCGTTGCCAGCCAACATATCCCGAGGTTCATTGTGTTCCGGCGAGGATTCAAGAACATGGTGAAACGCTGTGATGCAACGGTAAGGGTGGGAAACAGCGGTGCTGTGACGCAAACAGGAAATCCAGCGTAGAGCAGACCATCTCATTTCAGCCTTCGCGGGTCTACGCAGCCTTTGAAGGACACGCCTTTGTAGACCGCGTCCTTCGAAGGATGCAGCCCCTGAATTGGGACACACCTATTGCTTCCCCTATATAAAAAACTAATACACCATACAGCTACAGACTGGTGACAAATCAAAACCAGCAAACTTAGAGTGTCTTGTGTTGGGCCACCAGAACAGCTTGGCATAGATTCGCCAAGATTCGCAAGTCCTTGGAACCGTACTGGAGTGACAGAACACCGTTCTTCCAAAAGATATTCCCTCAATTGATGCATTGATGATGGTAGTGGAAAGCGTCAGCCCAAAATCTCCCATAGGTGTTCATTTGGGTTAAGATCTAGTGACTGTAAAGGCCATAGCATACGATATACATCATTTTCATACTCATCAAACTATTCATTGGCCTCTTGTGCTCTGTGGATGGGGGCACTGTCATTCTGGAAGAGACCACTCCCATCAGGAAAGAAATGTTTCATCACAAGATAAGGTTGATTAGTCAGAATAACTTTGTATTGATTTACAGTGACCCAAACCATGCCAGCAAAATGCTCTCATGGCATATTAAAAGAGCCACTCACTGTAGGAGTCCAGCATTCAGGCCTGTGCTGTTCTCTTGGTTTACGCTACACATGCACTCTCCCACTTGTGGTGAACAATGACTCATCTAATGTAACTTTTTTTTCTACATCTCTGTAGATAATTGTCTGTAGTTTTAAGACCACTGATCTCTTAAATGGTCATTTGTCTTTGTAATGACAGGTTCATGAACTGCAGCATAATATATATCCCTCTCTATGTAGTTGTGGATGGCCTGTTCTTGCTGACACAGTCCGATCATTTCCGGCCACCTGAGGAACAGTGACAAGCATCATCATCATTAAATGTGCCCTTTCGATCCTGTTTACCGATGTCTTTCCCACAGGTCTAAATGCAGATCACTTTGGTTACTGTTCCTACTGAAACACTAGGCGGGTGAGCAGTCCTTGTGACTGAAGCTCCTGCCATCTGTTCCTCATAATTAACACTCTTTCAAAGTCACTTAAATCTTTTCTTCTTGCCATCTTGACCCAAAGTCAAGGTCAGTCGGCTCTGCTCAGCATTTTTATACAAGCCATTGAGCACAGTAGGATGCTGACTGCTTAATTGTATCATGCAGTGTACCTGAAGAACTGGCACTCGTTATGTTTCTACACTCATTTAATTAGGTTTTTCCTTCAATTTTACACTCATCTGTACACACTCTATGATCAAAGGTATGTGAACACCCCTTCTAATTATTGATTTCAGGTTTTTTAGCCACACCCATTGCTAACAGGTGTGTAAAATCAAGCACATAGCTATGCAATCTCCATAGACAAACATTGTAGTAGAATGGGTTGTACTGAAGAGCTCAGTGATTTTAAACATGGCACCATCATATGATGCCACCTTTGCCAGTTTGTGAAATTTCTGCCCTGCTAGATCTGCCTCGGTCAACTGTAAGTGCTATTATTATGAAATGCAAGCCTCTAGGAGCAACAACAACTCAGCCATGAGGCAGTAGACCACACAGTCGCAGAGTGTGGCTGCCAATAGCTGAAGCCTTTCCTCTGTTGATTTACTCACTCGAGAGTTCCAAACTGCCTCTGGGAACAACATCCAACAACATCAGCTGTGCACCGGGAGCTTCATGAAATGGGTCTCCATGACCGCACAGCTGCACAAAGGCCTAAGATTACTATATGCAATGCCAAGTGTCAGCTAGAGTGTAGAGCATGCCACCACTGGACTCTGGAGCAGTGGAAACATGTTCTCTGGAGTGATGAATCATGCTTCCATATCTGGCAATCTGATGGATGAATCTGGGTTTGGTGGATGTCACGAGAACATTACCTATCAGAATGCGTAGTGCCAACCGTAAAGTTTGGTGGAGGAGGGATAATCATCTGGGGCTGTTTATCAGTGTTTGGGCCTCTTACTTCCAGTAAACGGTGATGTTAATGCTACAGCATACAGACATTTTAGGCAATTGAATGCTTCTAACATTGTGGCAGCAGTTTTGGGAAGACCCATTCCTCTTCCAGCATGACTGTGCCCCTGTGCACGAATTGAGCTCTATAAAGATGAGATTTTAAGAGTTTGGTGTGGAGAGTCTCCAGTGACCTGCATAGAGCCCTGACCTCAGCCCCACTGCACATCTTTCAGATGAACTGGAACGATAATTGCGAGTCAGGCCCTCTCGTCCAACATCAGTGCCTGAATGGGTGCAAATGCCCACAGAGACACTCCAACATCTTGTGGAAAGCTTTCCCAGAGGAGTAGAGAGGCTGTTAAAGCTGCAAAGGGGGACAACTCCATATTTTAGCATCCCAGCACTGGCTCGCGCTGCCGTGGGAGCACAGGAGGTGTAGTTATGCGGAGCTGCCATGTGCAGAGGCTCTCAGGAAGCACTGCTCTTGCAGTTGGAGAGACTTTTATTGTAAATAAGTTGTTGTTGTCTTGATGATGTGCACATGTGTTATCTGTGCTATTCTGTGTTGGGCTGTGGGGTAGTTAGTGCAGTGTTGGTGCCTACTATGAAGTAGAGTTGCATGATCAGAGGTGACCCGCCTGCTTCCCGGCCAAGTCAGCTAGTACTCCCTTGCTGCCTGTTCAATAAAAGAGCATTTGCCTTTAAAGCGCAATGTTTCCAACATCTTATTCTGTGCTGAGGTCATAATATAAATAGCTGTGGTTTTGAAATGGGACGTCCAAAAAGCTCGTATGGATGTGATTGTGAGATGTCCACATACTTTTGGCCATATTGTGTATATATTATATAAAGAAGTAAATAATAACAAAAAGTGATTTTTTTGTAAATTTACAGATGTCATATTTGGTAAAAGGATGAAAGATTTATCAAAGCCAATGAAGTGAGATTGAGCTTTCACTTTTTGGAAGCAAATAATAGAAACTGCCAATCTAAAAGTCATTTCCTTAAAACAAGCCAGAGACAGTTTAATGTAATTTCCATCCTCTCGAGGTAAACAGGTTCTACTTGTCCAAATGAGGCAGCCCAGAATTATCATTTCAGCCCACTCTGTCTTTATCTTCCCCCAGAACTCAAAGGGACACACTAATGCGCAGCCAGGCGTTCGATAAGTTTCGATTGAGGTCTCCCACGTCTTTTTGAACCATCAGATTTGAAGCTGTCTGACATTTCTGTCTCTTATCAGTCTGAGGAGGCTGATTAGCATCAGAGCCATGTCAGCGATCGAATCTTCTGATCAGGATTTAACGCAACTATCACTGCTACTCACACCAGCACTTTTCTGCAAGAGATGAGCCGTGAGAAAATAAGCTCGACTGTCGTTCTATATCCATTTCTTCGGGTCTCTTTCTTCCTTTGAGCTTATCTTCAAATTCAGACTCTCCTCTTCTGAAGCAGCTCTGGTTCTGGCACATCAAACCTCATTTTAGTTATTTTGACAGAAATTGAGCCAAGGCGATCCCCCACACAGACATTTGGACAAATAAAAAAGGAGAACACAAAGACTTCAGCCAGACAGTCTTAGAAAAAGGGTAAATTTATTTAAAGCACTTTTGTCCCCTACATAGAAAAATATGATTGATTTAAGTCAACAATAATAAATAGAGTACCTCTTGCAGGCCCCGCTGACGTGTACAGTAGTACAATCAATATCCAGTTCACAATACAGCAAAGGCACAGGCATGTACTGCAGATTTATGCAGTCTACGCAGTGGAGGGATGTGAACGATGCAAGACGGATGAAATTAAATGATCCAGTGAAATATCTCACATTGAGCTCCAAATTTACTCCACTGCAAACCAAGCTAAAATTGACGTATCTATGCTTCACAGATGTGCTCGGTTGCTAGCTTGGACAAGGTTTGCAGAGTGCTAGCAAAAATGCTAAATTAAAGCACACAACTCTGAAGTCTGAAACAAGTCTAAATTGTGCATTATTTACTTTAAATTGTGTTTTTTTTTATTTTTAGGAACATTTTCCCAATTTTCTCCGCAATTTCGTCCACCCACTAGTTACCCACAGTAACACGATACCACCAGTGCTAGGAGGGCATAAGCTAGCAAAGGCTTCCTCTGAGATCTGTGAAGTGGCACTGCAACGCAACGCCATTAGACAGCTAAACACACTTGGAGGAAAGTGCCAACCGCCAGTTCTGTTACATCAGCTAACAGACTGCACTGACTAGCATCACACTGAGAGATGGGGGAAAATAGGGGGTTGTAGCATCACTAGGGATCTTGTGATCTCCTGATAATAGGGCCAACACTTAGATGGTTGCACCACTCAGGAGCCTCAAACGATGTTTTTGTATGTGTGGGAAATGACAGTATCTGTGCTAACATGCACACAATAAAACTGGGCCGAAGTGCCGCCTCTACCATGAAGCACATACGTTTATCCACATATGAGTTTCCTGCCATTTTAAGGTAATTTTTCCATTTTTATATGTAATGTCCACTTTTGACTAAATGTTTAAAGGAATAAAAAAAAAAATCTAATTTACACAGTTTTCCACTTTCCCCAGATGTTGTGGATCAGCCAAGATAGGTCAGGGGTCCAAATTGTGCTTCTTTAGTTGAGCACTAGAGCTACCAGGCTAATGTTGCTAACAAACTCTAGAGAAGTCAATAGTCACCCAAATCATTTTCATAAAAACATCCCCAAAACTTCTCTTAACTCACTCAGACCCCATCGTCTTCATTTAGGTCGCACAGACTTGTTGATGTGCTTGAGGACACAGTGTGAGCTACAATATAAACAAAACATCACTGTGTAGCTGAATACAGCAGTTAGCTGTTTCAGGCAACAGGGGGATAGTTGCATGTCACAGGCTCATCAATGCTATGTTATGTTCCTGCTTTGTGTTGTTTCTCTTTATGAATGATTCAATCTTATTCTGTTTATCCAGCATATCAGCATCTAAAACACAACATGCTGTTTTGTCTGGTGACCAGGTGGGTATTTCACAAAGCAGGATTTCTTAGTTAGCCAGATAACGTAAGCCCAAAGTCAAACGTGTCCAATAGGAAAAGAGCAGAGGGACATTCCTATTGGACAGTCCTCATCTTTGGGCTTCAATTATCTGGCTGAGAAATCTTGCTTTGTGAAATATCCCCCAACTGTTCTGGTCAATGCTGGTCTAGTGATGATATGCATGTAAATAGAACCAACACATGTTATCTAAAGTGGCTGCTACCTATACAATAAAGTTTTGTTTATTTTTATAGCTACAGCTAGATATACTGCGTCCCAAACCACGTTGACAAGTCTGAATGTCCTTAATGAAGACCTGGATATGGTTTGAGTAGGTTGAGGGAAGTTTTGGAAATGTACTTAGAGGAAAGTTTTGGGTGGCTACTGACTTCTAGTGTTTGTTAGCAACATTAGCCTCATAGCTGCAGTGCTAAACTAAAGAAATGGACACCAAACATGCCTTAGCTGATCAACTACGTCTGCGCTAAGTGGAAAACAGAGTGATGTCTCTTTCTTCCTCTACAAATACTAACATTTTGCCTGTCTTGGTGGATCGGTGGAGCGATCTAATCTATCTCAAACAGTGCGGGCCAATATATCAGCCTGGAGCATGTTTTATCAGGCTAAGCCTAGGAGGACTAAACCCATGACAGTCAAACACATCTGTTTACATCATCATAGCTTATTTAGACTAGCAGCCTCAGTTAGACTAATATCTAACCATTGGTGTGCATGTAATCGTAGTTACTGTAAGAATATATTGGGTGTAGTTTATTGGTCTTGTAATAGAGCTAGCATTAGCTTGGTGGCAAATTCCTTGTTGTTGCTTTCCAACATCTCTAATTTGGATTAGCTACAACACACCAGGGCACTTTAAACCAGAAACTCATTCTCATATAGCAAATCTGAATTCCAAACTAAAATATTAGATTGAAAGGGATGTTTGTCAATGTTCTATGAAGCTAGCAATGTAGCAACAGTAGCTACAAAAGAAAGCATTTGTGGGCGTGGCATGGATACGTCAATTTATACCATTTTGGTGGAGTTTGCACAGTATTTGTAGATTTGCGTACAGTGTTGTAGACTTTTTTGATATACTTATAGATCCTTTCTTAGTGAATAGTGGTTGCAATATAGATTGACAGGTACAGTAATTTATCAGCATTGACCAATAGTGAATAACACAGTCTAAAATCAACATTTACTTCCAAAAGAGAGCAAAACGGGTGTCCCTTTGATGGTCCCTAATAAGAATCTCTAATTGTAATGATCATCATAGTAGATATTCTTCTTTTTCAAATAAACAAACATTTCTTGAAATGTACAGTTGAGTGGTCAGAGTGAGTTTGAGATGAAAGCTGCTGAGATATGAGATATCTAAACACTATGATGCCGGTTATGGAATAAGCATGCCATAATATGTGGCAACTTTGTCAAGTGACAGTCATAAATGCAGCAACCAGACAACCCATCATGCCTAACAGAAAATATGCTCTACATGGTTTTCTGTAGCGTCCCCACATGACAAGGTACGCGTCTCTGTCAAGCATTCTCTCTCTCGGTCACCTAAGGTACTCCGTTTATAGAAATTAAAAAATAATGTGATTTTGCTTTGTTTTTCAGGTCAGTCTCATAATCAAGACATACATGTCCATAATTAATTTACCATATTCTTTAAAAAGGAAAGAAAAAATCATAAATATCTTAAATATTTGAGGAAATGATAAGGCTTCAATTTGTTCCTCTAGTCGTCTTGACCTCTTCAGCCTCTGGTACAACAGAAGAAGCTCATTTCTTCAGCACAGCTCACTCAACCCACTTGCTTCCAGGCTCACTCAACCCACCTGTTTCCAGGCTCACTCAACCCACCTGCTTCCAGGAGCAAAAGCTACCGAACACCATGTGGAGAAAAAGCCCTGATTGTCAAAAAAAAAGAGCCTTGATCAGAATCTTTGTCTTGATGCTTTTAAGCAAGTGTCCAGACCTCCAACATCACACACACAGTAGGCTTCATTTAGGGCCTGCTAAGCAGCAGTTGAAATGTTTGGTCAAGTATTAGCCATCCTTTGTGTTACACTCCAGTCTTTTGACATTGGGATAGTGCTGACGTCACTGTTTTGTGTCTTGCTTGTAACAACTGTGTTCAGAAACAAGGTTTAAAGCTCCAGTCTTCTGATCTGCACTTAGCAGATTTGGTACAGATACAGATGTTAGTGAAAGAGCAGTTTAGTAGCCTCAGACATCTTGGACACCTGTCGCAGAGCAGCACGTGGCCAAAAGGCCTCCAGAAACTCAAACATGTTAACTCCTGTTAACATTAAAGTGTCCAGATGAACATGAAGGGCTGAGATTAAATGTTCCTCTGAGCGGTGAGGTACTTCAGAGCAGCAGAACCATACTTTCGAGAAAGATCTTGGTGGAACTCATCTTTTAGTGTCGTCAAGCAGTACCGGTAACTGGGACTGGAGCGAAACTTTGAAATGTCAAAACTAGGTGCGTGGGGCATGTGGATCATGAAGGCGTTCGGCAACACAATCAGGTCATACTCCTGTCAGAGAACAAAGAGTAAGAAATCATTGATTAGGATTAGGAGGCTAATGCTAACTCTAGAACTGGACATGCACTTGAGTTTTAAAGGGTTATTGCAGTGATTTTCAACCTAATCTACCACATTAGCTCAATATGGTCAGTAGCCACGTTTACATGCAGCCTGATAATCCGTCAATAATCCGACTAATAGCTCAATCGGAATAAGTATGTCCGTATATACACCTTAATCGGAATAGACTAGTCTGATTTAGGCCATTCGGAATACAATTTCTATCCAATTGACAGAGGTGGGTAATCTTGTAAATAATCCGTTAAATAGAATAATAACTGTGTAAACACCTGTATCTGATTACATTCCCAATCGGAACGTTTAAGTACGTTCTGATCATGTGCGTCGCGCCATAGCGAAAGTGTATAACATTCAACATGGTGGGAGCAGAAACTGGTCTGCAGAGGAGACGAAGTTTATGCTCTGATCTTTAAAAGACAGCGGTGGGACGGACGTCTTTATTCATAAACACTGGAGTATTCATTTAAACTTAGACATCTTACCTGTGCATCAAGCTCCATGATATGGGAGACTTTGTTCCAGCCAAAGCCAACAAATCTCTGGTCATATTCGGGACAGTCCCGTCTGACCACCACATAGGGCTCGAAATCTGCCTCCCATTCCACTTTATAGGGTGTAGTGGCCGTCCTCCATTTGGCATAATTGGTTGGTGCATGACCCTTGGTCCAAACATGGTACCTGCCAGTCAGAAAATAGCCCAACATTAAGGACATTAGGGAGCAAAGTTGATAACAACTCCAGGAGTCTTAGCTCACCTGATGATCTTAGCAAAAATGGAACAATCGAATAAATTAATCAGTAACTCTGACAAATTTGAGGCAATAAAGTTAACATCTAATGTAAATACAATTTTAATTAACATGTAATAGAAATGTGAAATTAACTTGCTTAAACCTCACACTTTAGTGGTTACATCAAACTGGCGTTTCTGTTCTTGTAGAAAACAGCCTACTCTGCAAGAAACCTCAACAGCACAGTAAATTCAACGTATCACCTTTTTCATGGCAGAATTACTGATTATACAAGCATTAAGACATCATTTATAGTGAAAAATCAATGAGTTTGATTTTTTATGCTGTGGTAAATTGAAACTGACTTTATGTGACCGTACCTGAAGGTGTAGAGAGTCCCCATGTCCAGCATGGACAGCAATTCAGCTTTGGATTTGGGAAAAGAGAGACGGTATCTCAGGGTTTCGAAGGCTGGCACCACCAGAGCCTTTTTGGTGTTAGCCATGTCCAACTGGACGATGGATTTTCTGCAAACAAATGGACGGGATAGTTGAGGAATTTGAAATCTCAGTTTAATTATTTTGCAATGAAAATATGGTGACAGATCATTTTTTTTTAAGTTTTATTTTGTGTATTTAAAACATTCGAAACTGCAATAAGGCTTTAACTAACCCTGTTTATGCATCTTATTTATTATTCCTTCATCCTTGAAATATAAGTGTATGTATGTGATGTATTGTGTTCTATTTTGAAGTGTGATATTCTGAATGTAACATTCAGTAAATATTGTCTATTTGGATACAGAAGCTCAACTCAGCTTCGATCTAAGCATATCTTACCTGAGGTAATCATAGAGCCCATACATAGGGAGGAAGTCTATGTCGGTCAGAAAGACGTAAGGTGTTTTGGCATTACGGAGGGCCACGTTGCGGACCAGATTAACGGGGTAGAACTGGCCTTCTTTGTAGACGATGTGGTAGCCCACGTTCTTGCGGTTTTTGAGGACCTCTGAGGCCTGGGCATAGCGCAGAAATTGCTGGGCTTCAGCATCAGACATATAGAGAGCCAGGCTGATGGGTCCCTCCCAGTGTTTACAGATGGCCTCCAGCATCTGGAGCCTGCAGAGAAACACCAACAGCTTCAGTCCAGAACACAATAAACACCAACATCTCTCTTTGTGAGAAACGTAATGCTCATGGGATACAATGCAAACCCTCGTAAGTTTAAACAGTGTTTCTCAAACCAGTCCCCAGGGACCCCCTTGGTGGTCCACATTTTTGCTCTATCCCTATGTGTTGCAAGTCAGGTTGGAGCAGAAATCTGGACTGCCTGAGGTGTCCCTGAGGACCAGTTTGAGAACTACTGTTCTATACCAGTCAAAGATTATCCCAAGAGCTGTACATACGGACCCCCAAACCATTTAGGAACTGATCACACTGATCACATTACAAGAAAACATGTTTCGGTGGAAGGAGAATTCCACTCATTTAAAAAAATGTGCATAATTAAATCGTTAAGATTTCAATGCCCCTAAAAACACACTAGTAGAAAGTTATTAAATTAAATGCTTATGAATTCATTGCCTGATGTCTGAGACACGAGTGATAACTGCAGAAAATCAGATTTTGTCAGCAATTTGATCAATGCATTTACATGAACTTGAGCACTCCAGGTCTACATGAGTCAGGCAGTAATTGGATTTCTGCTTTGCAACCAGCCAATAAACTCACAGAAGAAAACGTGACGTAAACGTGATGTAAAACTCAAATAAATATAAAATTCATTCTGTGGCTTTTTTAAAAAAAACATTGTGCCACTTTAGCTAAAAATATTAACATGTATCATCTAGAAAATGAAGAAAATTAAATCCTTCATTTAGTCAAGCATGTATTTGGTTTCAGCGTCGCTCCAAAACAGTTTTGCTGTGTCTCGCAGCGACGCTGTTTGCTTATTTCCAGTACCGCGGTCTGTTTTTACACATGCGCAGACTGAGAAATCCGAAAGAAATCAGAGTAAGAGTTTACATGCGCTGAGAAATCTGATCACTGAGCTAAAACCCAGCTCTCTTTATTGGATTTCTTAGTCGGATTTCTAGAACTTACTCCGATCTAAGAAATCAGAGTGTGCTGTTTACATGACCATTTGAATAATCAGATAACTGCAGAAATCCGATTATGGTCAGATTATTGAGTGCATGTAAACACACTCACTGTTTTGTGATAGTTTTGAGATGCTTTTGGCCTAAAACATATTTTTAAAATTCATTCATGCTGAAGAGTTTCATGTAGGCTGTCATGAGGCAAACAGTCCCCAAAGAAAACTTCATTTTTTTCAGATTTATAACTATTTTACCATCACCAACATTACATATAAAGCTCAGAAGACACGTGTAGGTTCACCGGTGGTTTTGGATTGTAAATAAAATGGCAATATTTAGGTTGTAGACATGGTGACCCCTGGTTCCTATCACCACCACTGTAAGGAAATCTTACAATTTTGAAAGAATTCTCCTTTAAGATGAATAATGTGAAGAAAATTCTATTTCTTTGCAAAATGCAATATATCTGACAGGTCTGATGTGACAAAATATGATACAGTGAGGGCTTCAGAGTTGTGTTTCTCACTGAATAACTAGATTTTTATCATTCTATCCATTTTATGTAAGCTAAAAAGCGACCATTACAGCTATAGAGAGCAGGATCAGTGACTCTCTAATCTAAGCCAGGAAATACAAACTTTTAAAGCCTTGAAATCCAATCAATAACACTATAGATCAGCTTTTTAAGTGGGCCTCATGAGGCTGCACTTTAATCAAACCACACTGACGCTTGCGTGTCCGTCTGAGACTTGAAGAACTGTGGTCAGTCAGTGTGGTCTTGCTCACCTATCCATGGACAGCTGGGCCACCAGCGTGATGTCTGTGTCGTCCTCAGTGGACGTGTACTCATACTGCAGGAAATACAAATGGACACGGTGCACCATGATCCGCTCCCGCCGGAAATCATAGCACTGGTCATCCTCGTCCAGCTCCTCTAATGCATTCTGAAGCTGGAAAACAGAAAGTCGACCAAGTTTTAAAAATCAATTTATGGTAACGCTTTACTGAAGGGCAGTGTTCCTAAGGCTACCCGACACCTACATAAGCCTTTCATGACAACTGACATAAACCGTTATAGACATTTATAAAGGCTTCTTACAACAATCATCAGTTGTCATTACACTTTCTAAAGTGAAAAGACATCAAAATTGACAGCCTTTATGACAACTAATGCTTCCTTGAATAAGCCTCTATAAATCATTATGTAGGTTTATATCAGTGAAAGGCTTATATGTGTTTCAAACTGTGGTCCTACAATAAAAGATTAAATATTCAGACTTTAGATACTTACAAGGATTATGTTATGATCGATTTAAACCCTGGACATTAACAGAGATAGTAATAATCATTTATAGGGTATTTCTATTAGGAGGTGTCTGTCCCAAACCCTAACCCCTAAATTTACACTTGTGAAAATAATACTTACATTTTTGTGTAAAGCTGTACGAGGTTTTTACTATCAAAACACAGAGTTTTAGTTCATAGGCGGAGCCTTATTTTAGCCACACCCCTGCATTTTAGAGCAGGAAGTGAGACTGCATCCCTGTCCCTCATGACCACATGGTGAGCATGGTGTTCAAAGCTGTGTCATGCACTGTTAGCTTTTTTGAGTTGTGCTCAAAATGAGCTAAAATTGTCACATCAGAAATATTTGGTACAGTTTTGGCAGTGTTATGATTGTACTGACTAAATTGAACCTTCAATTTATTTTAATACAATAAACATAATTAAGGTTAGAGTCACTCAAACAAACAGATTATAGTCTAACGTCCAAGTCAGTTGAAAGTCTGAAATGTGTTTTCTTCTTATCCCAAATGTACATGGCATAGCTAACAGCAGCCTTAGCTGCCGGCTTGAAGTCTGAATTCTGTCTGCGCTTTCGTTCATGTAGATAACAGTATTTCATGCAGAGTCAGAAACCAGATAAGCAAGTCTGTTAAAGATTACTGAACAACCCCACACAGTTCGAGGCAGGTGTGTGATGATTTAGGCCTGCAGTTAGCGACATTAGCCTCGTAGCTCCAATGCAAAACTAAAGAAGCAAACTTCAGGCACCAAACATGTTTTGATTGATCCACTGCTTTTGAGCTAATGAAGAGGGGGGGGATACCCTTCAAGACAAGTACTCAAAATCATCCTTAAAAACAACAATACTTAAACCTCTTTATTCATCTGTCTGAAGAAACAGATACACTTCCATTTTAATCAAGGTTCCAGTCAACACCAGCTATGCTAGACAGTCTTACATCTGCCAAAATACAAGCCCTTCTGTCCATCTTCGTTTATTATCAGCGTTGAGTCTATTTTGTCTTCTTGCATGCATGAATATAGCTTATATAATGTTCTAAAATTTCATGTAATTTAGGCTACAATATTTGGGGCTTAAAAAAAGCTTATAGATACTTAATAGACATAAAAAACAAACACTGGGGCTGGCCTAAATTATTGAATATTCGATCGTTAAACTGCATTGGTGGGTTTCACCTTTGTGCTCTCAGAGCTGGCCTGACTTGGACACCCGAAAAGCTCCCGCCGGAGAAGATTCCCATCATACTCCAGGAAAGTCAAGTAAAGATTCCGGAAAAATTCCACATGCTTGTTTTTTACCCTCAGCTTTTTAGGGGAGTTCCAGTGAATAACCTGTAAAAGAGAGCAACCAAAATCAAAATCAGAAAAAAGACATTTTAGTTAATTTTAGCCAGGAGCGAATATGAGTGGCGTTTTTGTTTATTTAATATTAATAAAATTAATATTTACTGTAACCTCTCAATCAGGCATAGACAAAGTATAGACAAAACAGCGGCACAACCACCCCAATATTATCTATTAGTTTGTTAAAAAAGTGCATATTAAATGTTCATACTGTACATTTTTAACAAAGATGCAGTTATTTTTCAAAAATCTGTTGCTGTTACCACTTTTTTACACAATTCTCCACTTACCCCAGATGTAGTTGATCAGCCAAGACATGTTTGGTATCCAAATTTTGCTTCTTTAGATTTAAACTGGAGTTATGAGGCTAATGTTACTAACAAACACTAGAAATCAATAGTCGCCCAAATCGTTTGTGTAAATACATCCACAAAATTCTTCTCTCAACCTGTTCAAACTGCATCCAGGTCTTCATTATGGTTGTGCAGACTTGTTAAATGAACTAAACTTCACCGTCACAGGCAGCTAAATCAGACAATACAACCCCATTTCCAAAAAGGTTGGGATGCTGTGCAGAATGTAAATAAAAATAGAATGCAGTGATTCCAAAACAAATAAACCAACTTTTTTGGAACGTGTTGTTGGCATCAAATTCAAAATGGGCATATATTTTTCAAAAACAATAACATTTCTCAGTTTCAACATTTGATATGTTGTCTTTGCACTATTTTCAATGAAATATAGGGTTTAAATGATTTGCACAGCAATGCATTTTGTTTTTATTTACATTTTGCACAGCGTCCCAACTTTTTTGGAAATGGGGTTCTAGGTATTGTGCTGAATTCTGCCCACTCTACCTTTGCGATTTCTGTTTAGTACTGATTTTTTTAAATAAAGCCCGTGTTTAATGATAGAAACAATGAAATCTCTAATGTAGTCTAGCATCCTTATGCCTGTGTGACACTTGTGCACACAACAGAGAGGCGGAAGTCAGCACTGCTGTTGTCTAAAGTGGCTGCCCTCAGCGCTCAGCTACGCTTTGACGTTTTGTTTGTTTTTATAGTTCGCAGTAAGTCATACTGTAAGCCAAACCACATCAACAAGCCCTAATGAAGATCTGTATGTGGTCTGAGTGGGTTGGGAGACGTTTTGAGGATGTATTTACAAGATTTGGGTGACTATTGACTTCTGGTGTTTGTTAACAATGTTAGTCTTTTAGCTTTTTTGGACATCAAATATATTTGGGCTGACTGCATTTGGAATGGAAAATTGTGTAAATTTGATTTTTTTGTCAAAATATTCCTTTAGGATGATCATCTAAAAGAAAGCTAAAAACATCACATCACACAGTGAGAGCTGAGTGCTGTTTCAGGACACATTTGTTACAGAACTGGATCACATCTGTTCTTTTTCTCTCCCAAATCACACCCAACATTTTCTGCTGATATTTGTCTGGTTTTAGATCAGTGTCTCTAGATGCAACAAAATTAGCCTTTCTGCTGCAGTGGCTCTAGACTGGTATTTTAATGTTGCACAATCAAACATAATACGTCACAGTCAATTCATATCATCAACTTTATATCGTTACCTTAAGGTCAGACACTTCAGTGTAGCACTGTTCAGAGCGAGTGTGGTCTGATAGTTGAACGTTCCAGAAGCAGGGCAGCTGGTGAACCAGCACGGGGTTCTGTTTGATGAAAGCATTGAATATATCCTGCACACAGAGAGCAAAACACGCTTTACTAACACAAATACATTTTATTCAAATGCACTTTTCAAGACGTCAAGGACGCAGTACACAGTGTATAGATAGATTAACCCCGTAATCCCAGGCCTGTTACACACTAAGGCTTATTATTCAGTAACTAAAGGGACTCCACTGCAAACTGGCTGAGCTATTCTTAGGTTATAGAAGTGTGTAATAAAACTTTTGGCCTGCCGGTGGTACCTGGCCATTTAAGGGGTTAATAAAAATAAAAAAAAACTACAATATTTAAGCGTCGATAAATAAAAGCATCAGGTTCCCTTTACATTGTGTGAAATATTTCATTTCAAAGTATATGGTGCAGAAGTTCCAGTCAAAACACCCAGTAAGAACAAGTTATTAATTTTTCAACATCAGAAAAAAGCATCAAATAGACGTTGGACAGAACATTATACAAAGGTCTCAACAGCTAAAAATAATATCAAAATTTTCTGTATTTAGTGTGTCACTCTTTACCTTTATTACAGCTTCCATTCTTTTCAGGAGACTCTTTCAGTTTTTAAATCTGCAGCCACACTTTTCCACAGTTTTATTTCAGATCTGAAGCAGCTTGATTTTCTCCTCTCTCTCTAAGATGAAAGCTTTAAGTGCTGTTTATCTGATGGGGGCAGTTTTGGTGTCTACCAGGTCTTCCAGGTGGTTGTTAGGAGGCCCATTTTCTCTGTAGCTTTTAAACATTTTTGAACTCCAGTTTTGGGAACTTCTGTTTTTTCACTTATTTTCTTTTGACTTTCTCCTTCTTTATGCAAGCGGATTATCTTATAGCTAATCTCTTCATAAATATCTCCTATATAATCAATAACTTAATACTTAATGGCCATTTTGACTGGAAATTAAATAAGTGAACGGTGGTCTTGGACTTTCAGACAGTACTGTGTAAGACTTTCAACACTAGTGTTTCAGGAACATTTAACTCAAAGGTCACATTAACTCAATTTACGTGCACACTAACGGCTGTATTTTAGTCTGATTAACTCTGGTAGTCTAACAAAGCTATGATCATGGAAACAGCTTGGTTGAAAGCGTCATGGTCTTAGTCCAGGGGTCAGCAAGATGTGGCTCTTTTACTGCTCTGTTGTGGCTCCACAGCAGAATTAGATTTGTAGGTAATAATAAAATAATCCTCCTTCACAGTAAAATAAAGCTCTGCTGATCGTTCAACACAGTTTAACAGTAAATGGTCTTAAACTCTGGAGTTAATGTAGAACTGCTAATTCACCCTTTAACCCTGAAGGTTGGAGCGCAGACTGCTGGTCACCATAGCAACACAGACAAAAATCTCGCCTAGCTAGTAGCTAACGAGAAGGCAAAGAGAAAGATTTAAGATGAACATCGATAATTTGGAGACAAATGGACTTATTTGTGTTTATAAGCACTATGGCTGCTTTCCTGATACGTTTAATCTGCAACGAGAAACTATTAAAAAGTCGAGAAGATGAAGTCAGCTTCTCATTCAAATTTTGTCATTCCACCTTAAACGGTGCAGCAGTTCCATTCTGGTGCATCAGGCACCATTTAAGGTGGAATGGGAAAATTTGAACAAGAAGCTGGTGAATGAGAAGCGACTTCAGCCTCATAAAAAGTCGAACATTAAGAGACATTTTACAAGAAACTATTCCACTTTTGAGGAAAAGTTTCCTGCTGGAGATGTGAGAAAAGTGGCTATAGCTGAGCTAAAGCTTAAAGCAGAGCAAAGTAAGTCTGCGTTTTGGTTTACATTATATTTTTAGCCTATACTAGGACATTAGTACATACTGAGACATATTTACAGGCAACATGGTAAAACGTTACTTCAATAAAATGGACATAAAATGTTGTGGCTCCCAAGGTGGTTTGATTTTTGTTAAAAGGACAAAATGGCTCTTTATAACATTTAGGTTGCCGACCCCTGACTGAGTCTAAGCTTGACTGAAATGTGGTCCAGGCTATTATTGGCCAGACTATTTGAAATAGGTTTTAATATGCAATCGCGCATGTGAATGGAACTGTAAATGGATTAGTCTTTTATACAGCTCTTATAAACATCTTGGTTCGGTCCAGTTTTAGGTTATCTAAGCATAGTCAGGCTATTGTGTGCATGTAAATGAAGTTAATGATGTTGATGCTGGTAACAGCTGGGTAATGGCTCACTGACCTGGTCAGCGAGGGAGGTGGAGAGCATGCTCATTAGCTCCCTCTCAGCCGTCAGCCTCCACATCTGCTCCCAGCCGATCCTGCGCAGCCTCTCCAGATACAGCAGGATCACCCCTACAGCCCACAAAGGAACTTCATACAGGCTCAACACAGGCCATATCCTTACAGTAACGGTCACAAGTTTGGGTACAACTGAATGAATATATTGTCACTATCCACAGACAAATATGTATATAAAGAGTAATTTAACAGGAGAGGGCAAAACGTTCTTGTGTTTTAATGTTAGTTAAAGTCCATTCATCACACAATGTAAAGAACAGCTGGCAGGTTCAAAAGATGTAGAAAAATAAAAATCCACAAAAATGGAGAATTTTTTTAGACAGCAACAATATATTTCTTATAAAGAGGTTTGTGCTGTGTAATCTACTATTCACCACTACTAACATGATTTCTTGAAGCTGCTGCTGCATTTTAATATTAATATTAATATTTCAACTCATAAAAAACAATCTAACAAAGCTGAAAATCTGAGGATTTTCTTTTTTTACTTTGTTATCCTTATGAAATTAATCAATACTGTGCATGCTCACTCAGAAACTACCACACGGCATCCAGCATTAAAGGCAGCATGCAGCCTCTTTTATACAGTGATAGGAAACACAGTAGCACGTGCTCCAATTCCACATGCTCGTCCCTTTGACTGACCAACGTAAATTTGAATCAGTTTTTAATTTAATTAGGTTGACTGGACACTAAACGTGTCACCGCTGATGTGGATATATTGGGTTTGGTAGGTATGGTTAAACTTCCACACATTTTCTTGCTCTTACCTGTGTTGAAGCCGCGTCCCAGAGCAGGCCAGGGTTTGTGGTTCTTCCAGAGATTTCCCAGGTACCAGTCGCTCTGGTTCTCCACCAGCCCAATCACCTGTTTCTCTGGAATAAACACAACACTGTTCATCCGTTTCCTCTGAACGACACTTTGGGTTCAGAAGAAAAGAACGGCCATCAGGGTAATTACCTGTGAACTTCTTGAAGATGGCCCACAGCTCTGCGATGTCGGTGGCGAAGGTAATGTCTGTATCTAACACAATGACCTTGGAGAGGTCAGAGGGCAGAGCTTTGGTCAGGGTGAGCTTCATCAGGCCATAAATTCCTGAATAGTGTTTATTGGGTATCCATGACACCTCCGACTGAATGAGGAGAGAGAGAGAGAGAGAGAGAGAGAGCTGTATTGTACATCCAGTCATGAACAGAAATTTTCACACATTGCCATGTACTGACAAAAGAATTGAGAACCTGTTGACTCAAAACATATTTAGAATAGAAACCAAAGGTAGTTGCAGTAATAATACACTGACAAGCCACTTCATTAAGCCCAACTCCATGTATCTCCACTCTTTGTCCATTTTATCAGCTCCACTTACTATATAGGTGCACTTTGTAGTTCTACAGTTACAGACTGTAGTCCATCTGTTTCTCTGCATACTTTGTTAGCCCCCTTTTACCCTGTTCTTCAGTGGTCAGGACCCCCATGGACCACCACAGTGTAGGTAATATTTGGGTGGTGAATCATTCTCAGCACTGCAGTAACACTGACGTGGTGGTGGCGTGTTAGTGTGTGTTGTGCTGGTACGAGTGGATCAGACACAGCAGTGCTGCTGGAGGTTTTAAACACCTCAGTGTCACTGCTGGACTGAGAATAGTCCACCAACCAAAAACATCCAGCCAACAGCGTCCTGTGGGCAGCGTCCTGTGACCATAGATGAAGATGTATAGGATGACCGACACAAACTGTGCAGCAGCAGATGAGCTATCGTCTCTGACTTTACATCTACAAGGTGGACCAACAAGGTAGGAGTGTCTAGTAGAGTGGACAGTGAGTGGACACATTGTGGACACAGCTGATTCACAACAGGTGCTGGGGCATTTTGGGAAATGTAGTGTGTGTAGTGAATACAGTAGTGAAACTGTGTAGCTCACATACTGCCCTTACCCCCCTCAATTATAGCAGGGCATGGCAAGACCCCTATATATTGGGTAGTGACTCCCTGGTTCAAACGATGACAATCTACAACACATCAGCCACTTTTTCAAAGAATGCTTCACCAAAAGGAAATTTTAAAATAAATACCACTTAGTTTGACATGTTTCCTAACACAATGAACTTATATGGCAATACATGACAAAAAACTTCTGGTTACTACACAAAAACACAAGTTATAAAGGCGTTTGTATGGTTGCCAGTGTTCCACAAACAGCTGCTCCATCGTTGTGTATGCACAGCACTTTGCTTTTTCTCTCTGCTAGCTGTTGCCTGAATCACTTGGTCAGTTACATCATTGACTATCTCACACCATAGGACTCGTTTGAGCCGCAATTTTAATGCACCCAAAACAAATAACTCATTTTTACTCATTTCTCCTTATCCCTTAGAATTAAATAGGCTGTTTTTGTTTTTGTTTGTTGTTTCTGTTTTGTTTTTTCTTCAAGTCTGACATACAGCCAGTCGTATGCAAAAGTTTGAGCGCCTCTGGTCTGTTTTTTTTATATTTTAAGTAAAAATAGGTGAACACATCCTCTACAGAGAACACACTTCTGCACATTTTAATACACAACTACAGTTTATTTGCTGAATTTAACATACTGGAAAAAAATAAAACATAAAATGTGCCCCATGCAAATGTTACAGCACATGTTTTATTATTTTTTTTCTCCCAATATGTTAAAATCAGAAAATAAATACAAACTGTGCCCTAGAATTTATACGAAAATGCCATATTTAAATGTGTAATTCTCTGTAGAGGATGAACTTATTTTCACTTAGAAAATCAACAAAACATGTAATTTAAGCAGGGGTTTGCATAAGGTTGTAAGTAAATGAGCTCAGTTCTGATTGGCTGCCCTGTGTTGAGTCTCATTCAAAAAGCAGTCCAGGCTGAAACACTCCTTATAACGTCGGTGTGCATGAGCAGGGCTAAACTGCAGAAGGCTGAATAAGCAGATATATGTAAATGCACTGGTTTCCATGACATCACAAAAACAATACTGTGCATGCATGTATGTCTTTAATCTCTCTACATACATATTTAGAGTATAAGAGTATAAATGACCTATAGAGTGAAAACAGACTGTGAAAGAGAGAGAAAGAGAGAGTGGGTGAGAGCAATAAAGTGTGACTGAGTGAGAGAGGTACAAAAAAGAAAGACAGTGAAAGACTCAAAAGAGTGAGAGTGCAAGAGAGAGAGAGAAATAAAGAGAGTGAGAAACACAGAGAGCAATTAATATTCATACAGAGAGAACGTTGTATTTGATTTGTATGTATTTGAGTCAATCTATAGAAACTGGATGGACACAAATGAATTAAATGACATATTTTAGAGGATATTTCATGATTGACAACGTGGTTTGATGCTCTGTAGCAGCCATTTTGTAAAATGCTTAAAATGCATTAAAAATGTCTCTGGTGTTACCTTTCTAATGTGTAACACCAATGACGGCAAGTGACACCAGTGACTCCTATGGATAGACAAACAAGTGGACGTTTCTGTAGAACGACCCATTTTGTATGAGCACATTTATGTATATATAACAATATAAGATTTGAATGTCACCACAGAGGTGCTACCATGAACATACATACATACATACATACATAAATGAGCCATGCTCATACCACACAAACGCGTGCTGAATAACTGAATAGCACTGCAGTAGAACTCACATGTCAAATCTTAGAGAAAAGAACAAAGAGCCGCACCGTCACTTTAAATGTATGAAAAAAATGAATAATTCTGTTTTCTGCTCTGTGTAACGAGGCTTCCCACTGTTCCCCTGTGAGAAAAGGTCTCTTTAGGATGCTGGAACAGACGCTGCCTTCACCTATAGCGGCAGCGTCTCTCAGCAGCTGTACAGCTCCATCAGAATCTATGAGCACCACGTGACTCCTCTGTAAAGAGGGCGTCTTCTCTCAGACACATTTATTGTATTTACTCTCCTGGTTTAAAGGGCTGGTAGAGCAACCTGTAGCCTTTTCCTGGCAAAAGCAGGTCGTGACCCCTCTTTAAGGGTCTCTGTTGTAGTGCATTGTGCTTGGCTCAGGGTCGAGTGCTGGTGTTTTTAAACAGAATAAAAAGTGAGCTGGTTAGCTCTGAGAAGAACCAGTGTTTCTGAGGTTCTAGTCTTGTGTTCCAGCCTCAAGATAATGTTCCCAGACTGGTTACAACTAGCGCTGGGCGATAAAACGATAACGATAATTATCGCGATATAACTTTTTCTTGATAGAGCGATACGACATGTTCGATAAATGTTCGATATAATAGACCATTCTCACACTTCCACGTTCAGCGAAAGCCTTGGTGGCGTTTTCTACTGCAAGGAAAGTGACACTACTCCGCTGTCACCAGGAGAGGGCGCACTTCCGAGTTTTTCAACATGATTAGAGAGGGAGGGGGCCACGAGTAAGATGAGTCTTTAGCAACGGCTGAAACTGAGTTATAGTTACATTCCCTGTTTGAGTGGAGCGACCGGCGATCTGTTCTCCTGTGACTGAGGTCAGTGGTGTAACTATACTGTCCTACAGCGAGCTCACCTCTTTACTAACATCCTAACCAGCTTTAGCAGCGTTAAATCACAATCCTCACAACTACAGCGCTGTTACAGCACTCAGTCATATTTTAGTATTAGTGCATTCCCAAGCAACGAAAGTGAAAGAATGAAGTGGGTTCATGTAAATTACAGCCCTGATTTAAACGAAAGTAAACTGAGGAAGCTGTGAGGCATTGGAGAGCGGGAGAGCGCTAGGTTAGCTTTCCAGGCTAGCTGTTTTTAGCAGCTGGGTAACTTGAAGCAGCTCTGTCACTCACATAGCACGGAGAATTGATGATACTGTGGATCAAACACGACACAAAAGCACCGCTTTCAGTTTAAACGTACCTAAAAAGAGGACTCAGTTTGTCTGGTGTTGATATTTTGCGGTTCACCACTTAAACTACTACGATAGTATAGAGAAATCTAGTCATCGCTAGCTGGTGTCTGAATACTGTGATGTCATTTGTAACCAGATAGTCTAGCACTCGTCACCAGCTAAAAATAATAAAAAATCTGTTTTCTTTCTTTGTGACTATTATGAAATTATGACCATTACAAAAACTGTGGCCGTGCTCTTCCACTTTCTCAGCTCACCAGACACTTTCTCCCACTCTCCCATGACAGATCTGTGAAATGTTCCACTGTTTGGTGAGTGTTTGTCGTGTTCCGACCATAAAGGATAGTTTAAAACAGCAATTAATCAACCAGGAGCAAAAACCGGCCTTCAAACTTTTATCCTTAAGACATTTATCGCGGTATGTATCGATATCGAACAATATGAATTTTGTTTATCGTGATAACATTTTTGGCCATATCGCCCAGCTCTAGTTACAACAAAATGAAAAAAACGTTAAATAAGTTCTTTTTACACAGCCTGTATTTAGACTTAATGTAATAACATACTACAAAATGGTTCTGTAAGGGTTCTTTAGTAAAGAAAGTGGTTCTATATGAAACCATGAACTCTCAAAGAATCCTTTGCATGATTAAATGATTCTTTGATTAAAGTGTTCTTTGTATCAGGAGAATGTGCTGTAGATGGCCCTATATAGAACCTTTTTGAAAAGGGTTCTATGAAGGACCCAAAAGGGTTCTTCTATTCTTACAATGTCAAAATTGTAACAAAAGCAAAACCCTTTTCAAAAAGGTTCTACATAGAACCATCTACAGCACATTCTCCATCAATCTGAAGAAATCTTTAAATCATGCAAATGGTTCTTTCAGTGTTTATGGTTCTTTATAGAACCATTTTCTTTACTAAAGACCCCTTGAAGAACCATCTTTTTTAAGAGTGTAGGTTTGGAAAGCTGTTATCACAGAAAAACGATTATCACAATTTCTTTTTACCCTAAATGTGGTCAGTCAGCCAAGATATAACTGTTGTCAACTGTTTGCTTCTTTGGTTTAGAACTGGAGCTGCTAGGCTAACGGTGCTACAACCACTGGAAGTCAATAGTCACCCAAACTGTTTCCATAAATACATCCCCAAAACGTCTCTCAAACCGCATCCAGGTCTTAACTCGGGTTGCACAAACAAGTCGATGCCATTAGAAATTTGAATTTAGATGCAAAAATCTGAACTTGAACGCTATTATTTTGAATTTATCATACGATCTGAATTTGAACTCTAAACTGAAATTTTAAGAGAGCAATATAAAATCTGAACCTGAATTTTACAGGTATTGATGTACAATTAAACATCTGAAATTCAATTTCTAGAAAGCATTCAGTTTTTCTATTAATTAACATTTTCAGATTTACGTTTAAAATAACATCCGGGCCTCTTGGAGGCGCCACCCCCCTCCTTCTACCCTGTACCTACACTCACTGACTCACTGACCATTTTATCAAAAACACCTACCATAGAGGTTTATCAACACCCCCCCCCACCCCATCCATCAGTGGAAAGGGACCAGAGGACCACCACTAACCAGATATTATTTGTGATATTATTTAGCCCCGCCCATTCACACAGAAGTTATAAGGAGTGTTTCAGTCCGGACTGCTTTCTTAACGAAGAACAATCCAGCATAGTCAACCAGAACAGAGATCCATCCATCCATCATCTAAACCGCTTATCCTTCTGGGTCGCGGTGGGGTGCTGGAGCCTATCCCAGCTGTCATTGGGCAGAAGGCAGGATACACCCTGGACAGGTCGCCAGTCCATCGCAGGGCAGACATACAGACAAACACATTCACACCTAGGGGCAATTTAGCATGTCCAATCAGCCTGACTGCATGGCTTTGGACTGTGGGAGGAAACCGGAGTACCCGGAGGAAACCCACGCAGACACGGGGAGAACATGCAAACTCCCAGAACAGAGATCATGTAAGCAGAACAGAGCTCATTTACATAAATCAGTATTGAAGATGCAGTGACAAAAACAGTCTGTTTAATTCTAAGAGATAAAGAGAGGTTAGAAAATGATCAGGTAAAAATGAATTATCAATTATATAACTACATTTCAAAAACATAGCAAAACAACAGAGAGCTAATAACTGTGGAGCTCTATGCTTTGGCAGAGGAGGCGCGTATGTTTTACCTTCAGTTCGTCAGCGTCGTAAAAGCTGACCTGCACCGAGGGCACCATCCACGACTGGAACAAAGTGCTGAGGATCTGATTGGCCACCGTGTCGGTGATGAAGTGAAAATGCAGTGGGTTTCTCCTGGAATCAGAAAGATGAGCAGAGGATCAGTGATGAAAGAATGGCTGTTAGACAATAAATCCAGCCTAACATGCAAGGAATATTAAATACTGTGCACATCTGTGTACAAATATCTGGGCATTAGGCTGTGATGTCAGAATGAGCTTGACTGCAGAATGTTTCTCATTGAGTTTAACATGGTAAGGCAGCTTGGGGGGAAAGAAGCTTCTTTCCTCAGTTAGGGGCCTTCTTGCCCCAACAGTGGGGTAAGTCATGTCTCTATCTAATAAAAGTGTCTTTTTCCATTGGAACAGAATTTTACTTGTTTCAAATATTAAATCTTGAAATAAATAAAATTATCTGCATTCTTTTTTTGAAGTAAGTTCAATGATCTGCCAATCGATTAAGACACTTTCACTAGATAAAATGACTTAAAACATGTGAAAATAAAGAAGTAGCTTAAATAATTTCATAATATTCTTACAACATTTTCATAGTGAGAAATATTAGATATATTGGCCAGATTTAAGATGTTTTAACTTGCTTAGATGTCATTTTTGCAGTGTGTTCTTCAAGGGGGGCATTTCGCCCCTATTTCTCCTACCACATCCTCACCTGTGAAACAGGATGGATTTGACCAGGGTGACCACGTCTCGGCTGGCGTTGTGACCCGCACACACACATGCAACATGAATCAGCTGTGTGCACAAAGAAAGAGAGAGCACTTAACATTTGCATAAAATATATACATCTAATTAATTTTGCAGTCATGCATGATTTTATGTGGGCTCTGTGTTTATGTATTTTCTGTATGTATTTCATTTCTGGCTTATTTTAGCTTTCTATCTACTGCATAACTGACTAAAATCATGAAAATTTGAAAAACATAAGCTTCTTAGATTTTCCTGGTATCCCTGATATCCCATTATGAATCTCTTAATCCCCCACAGTACCTTTCTGTATAAATACTGACGCTTCCTTCTCCCATAATGCCTCAGCATTCCACTGATAATCTCCCTTGATGCCATTTTATGTGACTCTTGGGGACCACGTCTCCCATGATACCTCAGCATTCCACTGGTAATGGCTATCTGCCTTTTTTATCTCTCTATATTACGTCCTACATCTCCCATGATGCCTCAGTGTTCCATAGGTAATGGCCTATTAAGCCATGCTACTTAACTGTTGAGGCCTATACTTCCATGATACCTCTCCCACTGCTTTATAGTGAATTTGGACAATTTTTGTAAACCTGTGAAATCAGAAAATTGTCATGTTGAGAAATCTAACTGCCCAATATCACATCAAACTTACCTACATACACTGGAATAGGGGTTAAGGGGTTAAGTTCCCTTATTAGTCCCACAACGGGGACGTTTCACCTCCACATTTTAACCCATCCGTGCAGTGAAACACCACATACACACTACACTCTCAGAAATAAAGGTACTAAACCGTCACTGGGGCAGAGCCCTTCTTGTCACTGGGGTGGCACCCTCAAGGGTACTTCTCAGTACCTTTAGTCAGGGAACATAAATGAACCATAATGAAGCTGAAATTATATTTTTAAGTTGTACTGACTCCACACACCCCGTCTCGTCTCCAATCAGACCTTAAAACCACTGTTGTTCCTCTGAGGGAACATTTACATTGTTTGTACCTTGATGAACAAAAAATGTAGCTGTACAGTACCTTTATATATATATATATATATATATATATATATATATATATAAAACAGTGTGGTGAATGAACATACACTAGGGGGCAGTGAGCACACTTGCCTGGAGCGGTGGGCAGCCCTATCCACGGTACTCAGTTGGGGGTTAGGTGCCTTGCTCAAGGGCACTTCAGTCACATACTGTTGGCTCAGGGGATTGAGCCGGCGACCTTCTGGTCGCAAGGCTGATTTCCTAACCTCCAGCCCACGACTGCCCCCAGAGCAATGCCAGCTAGGGTAGCTGTGTTCATGTGATATCAGGAAACAGGGAACCTGCCCAGGTTTACCATTTGCATTCACAGCTTTCTCAACATTTTAGAGTGCAACTTCCTTGTGATGTAAATTCTTCCATGAGTTTCTTCCATGATGAAATATTTAAAATCATACTTCATATTTAAGCAAGTTCCCAATGAATGTTGCTAAATGGAGCTAGATAGCTAAAAACGATATGTTTTTAACCATTTGTTCATGACTAACTTTTAAATTTTGTAAAGTAGAAGGATGTATTCCATTTTAAAAAATCTTAGAAAACCTATCAGTACATCACCGTTTTCCTACAGAAAACAGGTTTTAGGCAGCAGGATGTATTCATTACTGCTACTGACTGCTGATTGGTTGGCATTAGTGCTATTGAGCGCTGATTGGTTAACATTACTGCTACTGGGTGCTGACTGGTTGGAATTACTTTTACTGAGTGCTGATTGGTTGGCATTACTGCTACTGAGTGCTGACTGGTCAGCATTAGTGCTATTGAGCGCTGATTCGTCAGCATTACTGCTATTGAGTGCTGATAGGTTGGCCTTACTGCTACTGAGTGCTGATTGGTTAGCATTAGTGCTACTGAGTGCTGATTGGTTGGCATTACTGCTACTAAGTGCTTATTGGTTGGCATTAGTGCTACTGAGCACTGATTGCTTAGCGTTAGTGCTACTGAGTGCTGACTGGTTTGCGAGCTGAGCAACTCATTGGATGAGTGAAGCTGTTTGTGAGACGCTGTTAGAAAATCCTATAACTCAAGTTCAATAACTCACAATATAACAGCAGTGTTGAAGTATTTTAGGCTGTCCTGTGTTCAGAAAAGTGTTTTTTCTATATAAAAAATCAAGCATGTACACAATGCAATTTTGCTCCATAGGAGCCCATTCATTTTAGACTCGCTCAGGAGCTCCCTCTAGTGTCTGAAAAGCCCAGAAGACATTATTGAGTGGCAGTTCTTCTCACTACACATTCTCTGGCCTCTTCACATCACTGAAAAGGCTGACATTTCCCTTTATGCCTCTCTTTTACTCTGAAGCCTACCTTTCCCATGATGCCTCAGTGCTTCATTGATCATAAGTATCTCTCTTTATGCCTCTCTATGTAATTAATTAGGCCTATGTCTAGGTTTAGAGCTGATCATCGTACCTCACACTTTTCCGCAGTGGGTGACCGTGCACACTCGCTGTGATTGGCTCGCTCCTCTGCAGTATTCTCCACATCCTCCGGACCCGTGTCTGCCGACGCCACCCACTGCTGGTTGCCATAGTTACCCTCGGCAGGCTGAGCCGCTAGGTTCTGTGATTGGCTGAGTTGGAGGCGAATCTGCCGGTTCTCCTCCTCCACCTCTCGGACCCGCGACTCCAGGACGTCCCGCTCCAGCAGACGAGCCTCAGTGGACTCCACCACGCACGGCGAGAGGAGCAGGGAGCGCCCGTCTGAAACAAACATGCAGAGTAAGACTTCAGAGAGGGATAATGAACCTTCAGAAGGCTGGAATTATTATAAAGCAATAAGCCAGGGTGGCTGTGTGTCACCACAGTGTTGAGGTAATTACTAAAAAAGAATAATCTATTACAAATTTCTATTTCATTCGCTCAAACTGTAATAGGATTACTTTTCTCATTACCTCATGGGTAAAGTAGTCACACTACTCATTACTTTATGTCTAAGTTACCCTCTAAAATGCATCAAATCTGTACCAACTGGGAAGTACAAGAGAAACCTTTGTAGTGCTTTACTTCATATATATATATATATATATATATATATATATATATATATATATATAACCAATCACAACAGACATCATTCAAAATGCTGTCAGTATCCCTAAGACACAGCCAGTAATGTTGATGAAATTCATAAACAGCTGATGCCATTTGTAAACCTAGAAACTAGTCAGTAGAAACAGTTCAAAAACAGCTGCCTTATAAATATTTATGAGCAAAATGTAAAGCTTATGGCTCTGTTTCTGAACCAAAACATGGCCTGTTTAGCTGAGTTTGATCTCTTTTCTTTAGCACTGGGAAGTTAAATGTATCTCAAATCCTAATGATGCTTTACAAAGAGATCAGAAAACAACAAAATACATAAACAACAACAAATAAAACAACACAGAAACACACACACACACTCACATACACACACAACTCCACAGTTCCAACACCTAGCGAAGGGGGATTACAATGACCACTACAGTCACTTTGCTAGCCTGAAAAGAGTCCTTAGAGGAAAAGTCTCACTCCACAACTACAGTTGGTCACACAGGCAGCCAGCCTAGGAAGGCTTGAAGGCTGAAAATGTCCTTAGCCACAAAGGGGGAGCATTTTCCTGCAGCCAAACAACACCAGTCCAGGCAGCCACGTAGCTGCGATGTAGCATTGCTTAGCCAGCCCAAGAGGCCTCCTAGCCGCAGCATAGCACTACTCATGCAGCCAAACACTACTGGTCCAGGCAGCCACACAGCTGCAGTTCAGTGCCATCCAAGCAGTCGGCCCAAGCAGCCACATAGCTGCGATGTAGCGTCGATCATGTCCACGGTCCAGGCAGCCTCGTAGCTGCAATACAGCGTCCAGGCCGCAACACAGCTGTGATGCAGCGCTACCCAAACAGCCAGACCAAGAAGCCTTAGCCTCGGTTGGAAAGTCACTCTCGGCTGCTATCTCGGTGGAATGATGGCAAACTCTTCAGCCAGCAGGAAAACATCAAAACATACACACAAACAATATAAAACAAAACAAAACAAATGAATAACCGATGTAAAGCGGCAGCCATCGGTTACCTATCCATCCATCATCTAAACTGCTTATCCTTCTGTTTCGCGGTGGGGTGCTGGAGCCTATCCCAGCTGTCATTGGGCGTAAGGCAGGATACACCCTGGACAGGTCGCCAGTCAATCACAGGGCAGACAGACGGACATACATATACATTCACACCTAGGGGCAATTCAGCATGACTGCATGTTTTTGGACCGTGGGAGGAAACCCACGCAGACACAGGGAGAAGATGCAAACTCCACACAGAAATGACCCTGGTCACCCGGCCGGGAATCGAACCCAGGCCATTCTTGCTGTGAGGCGACAGCGCTACCCACTGCGCCACCGTGCCGCCTAGGCGTACACCTAACAAATATATATTTAATTATATGTACAAAATATAATATCACATTTTCTATAGTTGCTTATTAGATAAGCCACCTGTACATAGCTAAAGAGTGCAGGGTACCAGGCCTGAACAGTTTGTAATGTTGACATCTGGGCATGTGTAACAGCAATGAGCTACTATACAGCGATGAGCTGTTATTTATCTGCCATCCATACAGACATAGTAGCTGCGGCAGATGTGACGGGATGGCACTGAAGCTGAATTTATCCGTCTGTGGCTGAAAAATGACAACAAAGCTGCTGACAGTGAGATGAGACATCAAGACTTGTTGCTCATGTAAGTCATCATTATGGCCTCTCGTCTCAAAGTGTGAACGAGTGCTGAAATGTTTGAGAGCGTTCTGTCACTTGTTGCTGCTGGAGTTAACAGGAGAGATCATTTCACTTATCAGTATTAACTACTAGAAACAATTCTTCTGTCAGGTAGTGTGGTTATAATAGGCTATGGCTGCCAAGCTACACAAAAATGACTTTATACATATTCAAATGAGGTATGCAGTCATAGCTACAGTCATATAATGACATGCTTTACTCATTTTCTAAGTGAAAGTAGGTGAACACATCCTCTACAGAGAACACACTACTGCATGTTTTAATGCACAGTTACTGCTTATTTGCTGAATTTAACATATTGGGGGAAAAATCTAAAACATTGCCTGTGTGTATTTTTTTGTTTGTTTGTTTTTGTTTTTCCCAACATGTTAAACACTTAAAGGAAGTAAACAGAAATTGTGCATTAAAATGTGCAGAACATGTCATGTTTAAGTGTGTTCTCTGTAGAGGTGTTTATTTTCACTTAGAAAATCAACAAAACCTGTAACTTGACCAAAGGCGTTCAACCCTGTGCACATGACTAGTATGTAGGAGTATATTAAAGCAATAAGCCACTTGAGGCTGTGCGTTACTGTGATTTTATCACAGGGAAGGCTGCACATCGTGCCTAGGAACACCTTTCCTGTGATAAAATCACTGCAACGCACAATGCTTTTATAAAACGGTGGCCAACATGAAATATGATAAAATACACATTTTTTCAGAAAATAATTAGTTATTATTAATAATAATTGACATAAACAATTATTCTGCCAAGAAATGTAGTTCTTTTAGAGTATGGTGTCGTTGCCAAGCAAGCATGGACCGCTGAATGAGGAGAACGTTTGGTTGGATGTGCGGTCATTTTATACATTTTTTTAACTTCTGGTGTATAACAATGAACATATGACAACACAGCACTGTTTAATGTAAATACATTTGCTTTACAAACACTTTCTGGCCACCAAATTACCACCACGTGTCTTTTTTAGCACCAATCCGGCAGCGCCTCTCTGCTCGTGCTCAAATGGCTCCTTGCTCCCTACATAGTGGACAATGTAGGAATTTAAATACTGGATCCTGCAGCCCAACAGAGCGAAATACAGCTAAGAAACAGTCATTTAGGACTCAGACACATCCACACTCGATAAATGATGCACTGTTTGGCTGTAGAGGCTAGAATTTCTAAACTTTCATAGCTAGAATGCTATTTAGGGAGTACAGAGCTGTTTGGGATTCAGCCTGGGTTTGACGTGACTTCTGACTGAAGCACGAACAACTGAAGTGCATTTACAGTTTACAGTCAATCATACCGTAAGTACTTTAATTCAAGCCTATGATGTTAATGATGGAGTTGTTTAGTCTGTTGGCTCTTTTAGCCTGTTAGCTAGCTGACTAGCCTAGTTCTAGTTAAGAACATAAGTTGTCAGCTACTCAGTTTAGACAAAAAATGGGTTCTTACTTCATCAATACACTCGGTGGTCCATGTGAGCAGCATGAGAGTCAAAGATTATTCTATTAACAGCACAAGGACTTTTTTTTCATGCCGTGGTGCAGTTATACACAATTCAGTTTTTGTGAGGCGGTCATAGAAATGGATTTTACAACGGTTTTGAATGCGGCCAATCAGATTTTAATACCAGAATGATTCGTTTTATAAGTAATATTTTACAATGGCTTTCAACATGGCTCAACCAATCAGATTTCAGAACTGGAACTATATGTTTCAAAATTGCTGTTTTTACTACAGATTCAGTTTACATTACATATTTATTTAAATGTAAATGTATTTACATAATTGGTTGCACAGCTAGGTATATAAGTGGATTTGCATTCCGTATCAACAGGTTAAAGTCTTTTCTATTTATTCCAAAAACAGGACAAAATGGATGTTTTTCTTTCATGCAAAACTAGACTGTATGCCCAGTATTAACTCAAATTCATATCACGATATCTCCTTTTCTACCTACAAACACAAATGTGTGATGGATTGACTTTCTCTGCTTGTTTCAAAGAGAAATAATTAAACAAAACTTAAGAAAAGGCATATTTGCTACAGGAGGGTGAGGAAAAGATAAGATCCTCCACTGTTTACACTGTGCAGTGTTTGCCGCAGTATTACCCTCAGGATCATCTGTCTATTGCTTCTCACCCTCTGTATTGTGTGTTAGTGTATAATTTGTCTTTTATGTGACATCTTAACTTGGAAAAACTGCATTTCTATTTTACACATCAACACAATGGATATGACGAACAAAGCACTCTGACCTTAAGAGTTTAAACTGAACTTTGTGCGAAGAAAAAATATAGTAGCGTTTTCTATAAGTTTTTTTTTTTGTCATTTCTCCAAGTTTTCTGGAACAGTATATCTGCTATTAAATGCCCCAGTAAGCCCGTATAGATGCAGTTTGCAAAATCTCATGTTTGGGAAAAACTGAACGCCTGCTTTCAGCTTGTCAGTTGAAGTATTCACAAATATTGGCACATATTCTCTGTCTGAGGAAACTGATTTCCACACTGCAGTTCACCCAGACATACAGCATTTTTAAATAAAACTGATCCTTATGAAGAACAAACCTCAAAGATGTTTGAAAGAAATCGCTCCAGATATAACGAAACACTATCCTACACAAAGAAACATCATTTATTCGCGATAACACACAACCTCTAGTGTTCTATTGCTTTTATGCAATAGTTAAACGAATAAAGTAACAAATTAATAAACTGGGTCATGAACGCGGCGTTTAATATGTTTTAATGTTCGCAGTTCCTTCCGCCAAATTATAGTTCCTTAACAAGCAGCTTGTTGCTACGTCAGAGTAACGAGCTCCGCCCACTCGCTGCACAGCCGACAGTTCGTTCTCCAGCTCCTTACACTAAATTCCCAAACTGTCATCACCACTAAGTAGCTTTTCAGTCTGTTCCAGCCCATCTGGAAAGTATGGTATTCAGTTCATTTCTGATTCCAGGTTGTTTAGCTGTTCTTCTGTCACAGCTGCCGACTGAAAGCTGCTCAGTGGTGATGACAGTTTGGGAATTTAGTGTCGTCTCATCTTCAGAGTCGGACCAAATCAGCTGTCGGTCAAATGTGATCTTAAAAGTATCCATTTTCTGTTTGTGGCAAAGTAAGAAGTAAAACGTTCAAATGGTTTGAGCGTCTCCTACAGCTGTCAAAGTCGTTGCTTAGCAACGGCGTCTCGGCGGAGTGATACAGTGATGTTATTGTGAAATAACAGCACAGTTAGACACTTCTCAACCAATCAGCTTGCGTGGGCGGAGCTAACTGTTGTATAACTTGCATTAATGTGTTTTCGGTGATCGGATCACGTTTGGATTTCTGTAAGAAAAGTCAGATTCTGTCTTTGCTTAGCACAAAATGGGCAACAGAGACACGTTTTTTACTCTTTTAGACACAAAAAGGAAGCCAAACTGAGCCAGACAGTCTAGTAGCTATTTTGCTAACTTCAGCTAGCTTGCTGTCCTCCTAATCTGACGAGTCATTTCTATCATGTGAGTAGTCCATTCTCTCTACAGTAATGAAGACAGTTGCTACAGTTACATAGCTGCAAGATATCTGGCTTCCTAGCAGTAAAGTCCCAGATAGCAGGCAGTTTTGGCTGCTTCTGGCTTTCCTGTGTGAGTGTTAGCTGACTACCGGGCAGATGTTAGGCATACGGGCCAGAATAGGGCCAGAGACAGCTTAATACAGTTTTGCCTTGTGTCTATATTTGTGGGCTGGCATGAATGTTGCGGACCAACAATGTAGTTGGGCCAAATGTGGGCCGCATCCATTAGTTCTACCCATTTTACAGTGCGTGAGTCAGATCTGGGCTGCCAAACAAACTGGGCCAGAACAAAACCAAGGATGTGACACACAAGTGGGCCAAACAGGTTATGCAAACTGGGGTTAGCTGTCTGTCTTCCCTCTGCATTAACCAGCTAAGAAGCAGAACCTTTAACCGCTTAAAATCACAGGCTTATTAGTGAGTAACTACAGGGACTTCATGCAAACTGGCTGCGCTGTTCTTAATTTATAGAAGTGTGCAATAAAACTTTGGGCCAGCTGGTGGGCTCTGGCCATTTAAGGGGTTAAGTACAACCATCTTAGTTAGACTGTAAAAAAAAGCACCTCCAAGGAACAGCCTGGTTGTTCTATTCGAAAAGCAGGGACCTTTCCTGGCTATCACAACTCAGAGTCACGTCTAATTGAATGCTGTGCTAACCGAACACAGTGCAGTGACAGGATTATTGATAGTCTAAAGGTCTCTGATATTTAATCCGATTACTTTAGTGTCTCTTAAGGCGCCTTAAAATTTGATCAGCTGCTGCTTTTAAGGCTTCTTCCCACCGAACTGCTGACTTTCTAACATTTTGTTCTGCTACGTTGGCAAGGTTCTCCAGACTGTAGTCCCACTTTCTTTCTCTTTAGAGAATTTATCTGTGTGCGCTCGCATAGACCTGCCACAGGGCATCATTCCATTTATTACCCTGAGAGAAAGTGAGAAGCTCTGGAGGCATCACGCTCTGTTCCAGGAGACCAAGTAACATAAGACGCGCACTCACTGAGGGAGCAGAGAGCGCCCGAGATTCGGAGCCGAATATTCATCTCCGTTTTTGATTCTAATGAGAAATTACACAAACAAGCCGCGCTGTTCTCATCAGCCGTGTAACGCCACGGCGGCGCGGTTTCATCTGCATGGCCGGCCCATTAACCACGCAAAGCCAAACTCCACCTTATGCAAATGACTCTAATGAATTTAGCACTTATTTTCAGATTAACAGTAGCACTCTAAAAGAGCACTCCATCTATTTTTCCTTCCTAAACACCAGCCACTCGCTCGCTGTCTCTCTCCATCACTCAGGTGTAAACAACGACATCATCCTCTTCTGTTCCCTAATGGTGCTATTTATTTATTTATTTATTTATGTGTTTGTTTTTGATTTATTCATTCCTTCCTTCCTTCCTTGTTCATTTGTGCATTTGTTTGTTTGGTGGAGCTCAACCTTTCTCCCCCCAGAATGACTCTGTGCATTCGTGTGCAAAAGTTTAGGCACGCCTAGTCAAATTTTATGTGTTGTTGATTTTCTGAGTGAAAATTATAATAATAAAACGAAACACATGCTCTAAAGAGAACACACTAAAAAATGACTTTTTTGTTCATTTTAGTGCACAAATTCTATTTTTAATGAATTTAACACACTGGAAAAAAAATGAAACCTTACACATATAATATGCCACGGGTCACATTTTATGTTTATTTATTTTTTTTTCCCAAAAGATAAATCCAGCAAATCAACAGCAATTGTGCATAAAAATGCGCAGACGTCTGTAGAGGACGTGTTCACTTATTTTTATTCAACAAAATGCCGTTTAAGCAGGGTCGTCCAAACTCTTGCAGCTGTGTGCTGCATAAAAACATCTACTAAAACATGTGCTAACATGGTGGGGGCAGGGGGCAATTTATTTATGCTAAAACCTTCCATGCAAATAAATATGTTATTCACATACAGCTGTATGCAAATGTTTAGGCACCCTCTGGTCAAACTATGTTTTGTTCATGAAAGTAAGCGCTTCTGAGTTCCGTACCAGTCCGTTCGGAAACGTGTTATGTTGTAAAATCCCTGTTTAATTTCTCGTAAGAGCGTCCTGTTGGTTTAGGAACTGTGGTGGAAGTAACCTTTTGGCTTTGTGCAATGCATCAAAGGCTGTGACGCTGCACTCAGCACATTCAGGTACTCCACTGGAATGCCCATCCATCCATCCATCCATCAATTAAACTGCTTATCCTTCTGGGTCGCGGTGGGGTGCTGGAGCCTATCCCAGCTGTCATTGGGCGGAAGGCAGGATACACCCTGGACAGGTCGCCAGTCCATTGCAGCACTGGAATGCCCAATTATTTCTTATTGTTCTCACTATAAAGTCGACTACAAGGTGTGATTTACATATTTGCAGCATTTTCCAGCTATAATTGTCATCCTATTATCTATCTATCTAGGCTCATTTACTGCATATCTGAGTTTTATCTGTTGTGTGTTTGTTAAAGCTTTGAGAATTCATGTTTAAGTATCTGTTACAGTTATAGTCTAACTGATGTCTCAGTCATCTGGTCCTATAAGCGTTAGAAGTTCTTTGAGGAGCACAGACTGAATCTGAGCTCTGTGTAAAATTGGGGAGCATCGAGAGAGGAGAAAAGGAATCTAGCTAGATAAATCACAATAACAGCAGGCTAACATGTAAACAGTAAACAGTGAAACTGTGAGCCGTGTAAACAGCTGTTAGCGTTGGCCAGTTAACGCAGGGAGTCACGGAAAACTTGTGTTTGTTGTCATGGAAATATGAAACACTACACACTTAAAAATGGTTCTTCAAGGGTTCCTTTGTAAAGAACACGGTTCTATATACAACCATAAACACTCATATTATGCACTTTGCATGATTAAAGGGTTCTTTGTATCGTCAAAGCGTTCTTCAGCCTGATGGAGACTATGATGTAAATGGTTCTACATAGAACCTTTTTGAAAAGGCTCCTATGCAGCACCAAAAAGGATCTATATAGAACCATCTACAGCACATTCTCCATCGATCCGAAGAATCATGCAAAGGGTTCTTTGAGTGTTCATGGTTCTATATAAACCATATTCTTTACTAAAGAACCCTTGAAGAACCATCATTTTTAGGAGTGTTCTTACAGTCAGAGGTGTAAGTCTCCTTTTCAACCACCCAATAAACATCTTCTATTTTATTGTCTTGTCTATTAATGCCAGGCAACCTGATCACGTGATGCATTACTGGTGCTTTGATTGGCTGTTTTATGAAGCTTCTTTTATGAACTTGAGACACTTGCAACAGTTGCGGCTGAGTTTCAAATGAGTTACAGGACGCTTCACATCATGCAACTCAAGCGGAATTTATTTCATGTAGGTTTAAGAAATTAAAGTTGCATAAAAGCTTCACCTGAGATACTTTACGAGAATGTTTCACCTCAGATACAGTCGAGTTTCAAGTGTGTTGCAGGATGCTTTACATTATGCAACTCAAGTGCAATTTATTTCATGTAGATTTCAAGCCATTAAAGTTGCATGAACATTTCACCTGAGATACTTTATGAAAATGTTTCACCTGAGATACAGCTGAGTTTCAAATGAGTTACAGGATGCTTTACATTATGCAACTCAAGCGCAATTTATTTCATGTAGGTTTCAAGCAATTAAAGTTGAATCAAAGTTTCACCCAAGATACATTAATGGGTACTACTTTAAAATAAGACTACCTTTATAAAGGATTTATGAATAGTTTAAAAATAGTTTATTAATGGTTATTAGTTAGGTCATAAACACTTCAGTAATCATTAATAAGCAGTTGTAACACATTAATAAAAAGGACAAAAATGAGCTGTTATATCTGATCAATATGAATATGTGATAAAGCTGACAGATTTAATGGTGAAGAATCTGAAATTTGACAATATAAAAGAATGTAAGTTCACTATTAGGCGAACAAAAGGTCCCTGTTGGCCTTTTTACTCATGTGTTGTAAATGCTTAATATTGAAATATGGCATTATATGGTATATAGTAAGGTATTTAAGACCCATTAATGAACTCATTTTAAACCATTCATGAACCATTTAAAAGTGGTATCTTTTAATGAGTGTAAAATATACTGAAAATATCAGGATATAGCAGCCTAAAATATCATTTTACTAAACATGGATGATTTTATGTTTTTAATTTCACACATTTCTGACACTATTTGACATACTCTTATCTTTTCTCCATGTTTAAAGTTCAAAGTGTGTCATATGGTGTCAGAAACCATATAATCAAGTCTAGTTGAGATTTTTAAATGAGAGTGGAGTTTACTTTTCCCATTATTTGTCAGCTACATTAGCCTCGTAGCTCCACTGCAAAACTAAAGAAACAAACTTTAAGCAGTCCTGAACAAAACCACATCACCTCTCAAACCTGCCTGGAGAGTCAAACCGTTCTACTAAAGCTGCTCTACTGAGACTGTCAGGTGGACCTTGTGGCCCTGAGGCTGCACTCACTCTCCAGGTTGCCTGCGAGCAGGTAGAGCCAGGTGAGCAGAACGATGAAGCTCAGAGATGCCAGCAGCAGCTTCAGCTTCCCTCGGCACGGGCAGTGCATCCTGGGGCGGTGGGGGGCGGAGGGCCGTGCGGTGGTGGGGAAGGGGGAAGGGGCTTCAGGTGGGACTCAGCCTCACTCTGACTCCCTGCAGCATCCTCTTACCTAAACACAGGACACACGGGAAGAACTCATGACTGTATGTTAACGAAACGTTCAAACAGGCATTATCATTATTACTGTATTTGTTACTGTGCATTTAGGACTGATCAACTGTATGAAAATGAGCTTTGTTCTGATTGGCTGGCACAGTGAAATGAGGCACACCACACTGAAAAAGTAGCCTGGGTAAACCTACAGGTTAACATCCAGTACTAAAGTACAGAAGAAACTTCAGACAGCAAACATGTCTTGGTGGGTCGATTACATTTGTGGTGGGGGGTGGGTAAGGGGGGGCTATGTAAATTAGGTTTTTTGCCAAACTGTCTCTTTAAGTTTCAGCCCAAGCTGTGCACTCGTGCTGTTCTCTCTGCGCTACAGACTTCACGGCACGCGCATCTGACCACAGAGCCACATACACCACCAACACTGTTTACATCTCTCTTAATTAAAGAGCACACGGCAGGAGACCCTCCATCACTCCAGCAGATTAACACACACAGAGGGAGAGAGAGAACAAAGAGAGAGAGCGAGAGAGAGAGGGAGAAGAAAGAAAGAGAGAGAGGGAGAGGAAGAGAGAGAGAGAGAAAGGGAGAGAGAGAGAGAGAGAGAAAGAGAGAGAGAGAGAGAGAGAGAGGGAGTGTGTGTGTGTGAGAGAGAGAGAGAGGGGGGGTGAGAGAGAGACAGAGAAAAAAGAAAGAGGGAGAAAGAGAGAGTAAGTAGGAAAGAGAGAGGAGAGAAAAGAGACAGAAAGAAAAGAGAGGGAGAAATAGACTAAGTAAGAGAGAGAGAGAGTAAGAGAAAAGAAGAAAAAGAGAGAGGAAGAAAAATGGAGTAAGAAAGAAAGAGAGAGAAGAGAGTGAGTAAGAGAGAGAGAGAGAGAGAGAGAGATAAAAAGAGAGGGAGAAAAAGTAAGTAAGAGAGAGGTAGAATGAGAAAGAGAGAGACAAAGAGAGAGAGATAGAGAGAGAGAGAGTGAGAGAGAGAGAGAGAGAGAGAGAACGCACTCTGTCTTTTTCTTTTATTATGAGCTTAATTAATCATGCTTCACTTTAATTAGACACTCGCCTGCAGGCAACAAGATTGGATGCTGCCAATAACAGAAAACATCACGTTTATTAAAAGAGAGACACCGTTGAGAGGAAGAGAGAGAGAGAGAGAGAGAGAGAGAGAGAGAAAGAGAGAGAGAGAGCGGTATCTGAGATTATTAAGTTTGTGTCCGGGGGGATCTGAGGGGTGCTGTTTGAGGTGCTGACTGTGCGCCGAGTTTTATGTTCATTAATAAACAATCGAGCCTGTGCGCTGAGGCCTGTAAGCGACTGTAGCGCTGTTAGCCGGGATACGCTGTGTGCTCTGCTGTCGTTTCATACAAAAACAACCTCCTTCACTGAGTATTGATCACACGCTCCAGCTGAATGTGCTGCACTGCTCTGATTTTGAAAGCTGCTGAATCCTCCGAGGACCTTTTTGTACATGTGGTTTACAGTCTGCAGGTAGCATAGCAGCTTAGCACTGAATCAATCTAATCAAATCTACACATCATCACGGCCATGAAGAAACTTTGCTATTTTATTTCCTTTTATGCTTTTACTCCTTTTGACAGTGTCAGCTTTACATTGTGTGGCGAATGGATAGAATGTTTGCAAGCTTTTAACGTTAACGTTAACCATTAGCTGTGTCCCAAATCAGGGACTGCATCCTTCGAAGGTTGCGTAGACCCATGAAGGCCGAATTGACAGCACCGCTGTTCCTGCCCTTACCGCTGCGTCCCGAAACTCCGCTCCTGTCAAGTTCTTTTAAAGTTTAAAGACAGAGCCAAAAACTTTGATTTTAGTTATTTTTTCATTTATTAGAGCTAGAGACGCTTCTCTCTGTCTGCTCTTTGCTCCCTAAAACAAAATGAAACGTTAGCGTAAGTTTTGCTTCAGACCACACTGGCTTTTTTAACATTTGTCTCGTTAGCTATTCGACTCAGTTTAAACCCAATACGTTCATTTAAAAATGTCTCCTCAACCGCCGTTCGCTCCTCTGCTGACGATGCCTTGTTCTCAAATCCTCGCCGGCACACAATGAACCTCGGGATATGTTGGCTGGCGAAGGGTCCACCAGTTGGATCCTTTGTTGCCATGGAAAAGAAGGACACATTTCTCGGCCGCATATGAGTCTTCTAAATGGGACAGCCTAGTCTCACCAGCAAACGGCCCTCAAATGCAGCCTCCAAAGGATGCAGCCCTTGAACTGGGATGCAGCTATAGTTACATTGGTTATAAACATACCTACTCGCCTCCTCTGTGCCACAATAGTCCCCGGGGTGAGATTTCCTGGTGCTGTGACTAAGAAAACCCCCTTCTGTATCTTGAAGGTGACGGTGGGTTTTTTCCCGCTAGCTGGCTGGTGTAGGAGCAAACTAGAGCGCTAATGTTGCTACGAAATCACACATATATTTATTGGCTAATTTTCTCATCATGCAACACTGGGTGAAAATGTATGTAAAATAAACCATGAGGTTTATTAAAAAGAGGACGATCCAAAAGAGCAGCGTTAACACCGGACCGGGTCAAAAACCACAAGAGCAAGGCACGGTACATAGAAGCAGACAACAACGGGTCATAACCGGAGAACAAACAAGTGAGAAAGGCTCGGTATGCACTGCCAAAACAGAGGAATTACTTTGCAATGAATTAAACAAACAGACAGGTATATGTCGCTGTTGTCGGAAGAAAACCTCATATCTCCAAAACGGTAAACATACTTTATTTATAATGTAAGTCAATGGAACCAGACGTTTTTCCAAGTAATTTTGGGTCGTTTCTTTTGGTCCATTGATCGTCAAATTTACAAACAACGTAAAGGACATGCATTTTTAAATTATGTCAAAAACTGAAAAACGACAAAAATGGAGACACAAGGTTTTCTTCCAACAACAGTGATATACAAGAGGTAAGGGGTGAAAGCAATTAGAATCCCAGTGACTGAGATCTGATGACTGGTGGATGATTGGCTGGCTGGGTCACGTGACTGACTAATGCATTTTGGGAGTTGGGGTCCGAAAGTGAATTAGGCTACGTTCACATTACCAGGTTGAAGTGTCACAAATCTGAATTTTTGCCCTAATGTGACTCAGATCTGATGTTTTCAGGGTTGTGTGGACACACAAATCTGATCGTTTCAAATCCGACCTGAGCCACTTTCATACGTGGTCCTAGATCAGATACGTATCTGATTTGTGGCCATGCGTCCCTAATGTGAACGCTCAGATTGGAATTCATGTGCTTTTTTTCCACTGCATCATTCAGCGTTACCATGGCAACAGAAGTTAAAGCCTGTAAACGATGGTAAAACAGGTCTCACCTTTTTCGCCTTCGTCTCGCTCTAATAATGAAGCTGAGAGCTGATCAGAGTTAATTATCTTCACAGCGAAGCTCGTTCTGCTCGTTAGTCTGTTTGCTGATGACACACGTACGTTACTGTGTAGGATGTGCGCGTGCGGGTCATTTCAGGACGCCGGTTCGTTCACATTAATGATAGATTTGAATCACTTACCCAAACCAGTGTGAACCATTGTGTCAGAGAGATCGGATTTGAGCAAAAAATCAGATTTGAGCAATGAGGCTTGTAATGTGGACGTAGCCTTAGAGTTTGTCTGGGAGCCAGTAAGCATGTTACATCACATCAGGGGATTCCCCATAGTTATACAAAGCATTTGTGCAATGCATGCTGGGTTGTGTAGTGAACATAGTGATAGATGTGAATGCAAAAACGAACACAAAATCGTGGACTCTGTCAAACTGATGAAGCTGAGAGATGCAACGCTGTACTACAGAATATTACAGAACACGGCTAATAACATATTAAATGCTAGTTTCAGGCTGGAATGCCCATTAATTCTTTAGCAGTTATCATTACAAGATCCAAGGTTATCATCCATATTTCTACATCAAATACTAAGTGTGAATCAAAGTGTGCTTCCTACATTCTGCTAAAGAAGGGGTTTGTTTTGCATGCTACTACAAGCCAGACATAAACGGAGCAGACGTTTCAGCTGTACGTCATCAGTGCTTTGGCATGAGCTGAGCTGACCTAAACTGAAACATTAAGAATGACCAGTCGCTAAGAGTTTCCACTGGTGGTCATGATGAAATGTGACATTTTTAGGAAGGATGATGTGGTTCTGTGTTCTGTGATGTCCCACAGTGCTGTTTAGTGCTATGTTGTGCTTCAGACAAAATCTAGTGAATCCTGAGGCTGTTGCACGCTTGTCTGTCAACAGTAACGACAGTAATCCGTACGAACTACATCTGATTCATGAACCTTTCGTACATCATGAAAACAAATGAAGATTTAAGTGTAAATAATGAACCAACTTGAGTGCGTGAAATCAAGTACCAGCCTACCAGCACCTAATTTGCATATCATTTACATGAAACAGGCCGCAATTCATGCAGATGTTTCAGTAGGGGGCAATAAAACGGCAGCATTCAGCAGCTCGTGAGCCAATGGCTGCGCTCGTAGGCATAGTAGTTTGAGGTCGAGCAGTGAGTACACTGCTCACATTTTAGGCCAAAAGCCATCTTTAAACAATGTCTCAGGCATCAGCCAGCATGTTTGTAATCATTTCATGCAGTAACTTTCTGTGAAGGAGCTTTCAGAAGCGTCAAAATCTTCAGACGTCTGGTTCCTATCACCTTCACTGTGAACAATTCTGAGTCTGTAAGTTTCTCTAGAACAGAGCATTTCACACCAAACCACTCAGAATGACTTTGTTTATGTTGCAGCAATTTTATTAATAATCAGACCTCTGTTTTTCGGCACCTGCCTTTGTTTTGCTGCCTTTTTGTCTGTTTGTTTGCCACTTTCACATGGTGTTACACTGTTCTGTTCTCCAGACCTCACTCTTCCACCCACACACACACACACACACACACACACACACAGTTGCCTGTTTACACACAGAATTGGCATCACACCCACTCCCTGAAACTTCAGGGACAGATGCACGAAGGAGCGGAGAAAAAAAACAACAAAAGTAAGAGAAGGAATCTTCACAAGAACACAAAGAGTTCAGGCACAGAGCACGACTCCAGTGACCTTGAGCAGAGACAGAGAACCTAAAGGCAAAACTGACTTACAGCTTAAACTCACACAGTCGTACAATTCTCTGTAAAGTTGGATATAGGGGAGGGCAGTATGACAATATTTTACTGTATCGTGACAAATCACATCACATTGTTATTCTCAGCATCTCACGGAAATCTTCAGCACCGAACACTGAACTGCATGCTTCATTAATCAGTCTGCTTAGTTGGATTTCATGCAGTGCAGTATGTGAAATGATGAATAACACTGTCCTTACACAGACGTAAGAAAAAGTTTGAGCACCCTGGTTAAATGATCTGTTATGTTGATTTCCTGAGTGAAAAGAATATATATAATCACTGCTGTCAGGGCAAAACCTGTAATCTCCATTTTTGCCATTTTTAATTTTTTGACATAATTTGAAATAGCCAGTTGCCCTTTATGATGTGTCAAAATTTCATGATGAATGGCCAAAACGTTTTTCCTTCTCATGTAAAGCTACCTTTCTGGAGAGGTTTTGTAAAACATAAAATATAAAATATGCCATAACTTTTGGATTGTTTTCCCCAGAATGATAAATTTAGCAAAAAAACAAACAACCAAAAAATAAACAGTAGTTTTGCATTAAAATGTGCAGAAGTGTGTTTTCTGTAGAAGATATATTAACTTACTTTCACTTACGAAATTAACACAATGTCATTTGACCAAGGGTGCTCAAACTTTTGAATATTACTGTATTTTTTGAATTTTTATGTTATTTTGTAAATGTGACATTTTTTTTGTCTGTTCAAGTTTACAAAATCTCAGAAATCCTGTATCTTTTTGCCATATTTCTTGCTCTCATATGAATTTGAAAATGGAGACCTAGAGTAGTGAAAAACGTAGTGAATCAAGATGCCATGATATCAATCTGTGTATGAATTTTGTGAAGTCCTGAAGATGACTGCCACTATTGTTTTTACTCATGTGACATGCTTTTGTTTTTATATATAACACTTGCTACATTTCCACTTTAATGGGATTTCTAATGAAAAATGTTTAACTGTGTGTCATTGTAAGCAATGGAAATGTAAGTTCCTGGTAATATTTTATAAACTATTTGTTTCTATACAACTTTAACAGACAGTTTTTTATCAGTACCTAAAATGTTGCACACATTTTAGTGTGCAAATGATGCTCCCACAAAGCGGCCAGCTGTTGTCGAGGGAAGCAATTCAGATCACTGTGCTGTAAATACAGAGTTAACAGTGCAGCTACTTCAGATTTTGGAAATGCATAAATAAAAATAGTGTATGTATCTGTGTAATTATTATTGTTTTTAGCAGCTGCAGTCCTGAAATCAGGGGGTCTTGCAGCCCCCTCAGCACCCCCACTTCCCACGCCCCTGCATACACATGTAACTGGGGTAATGGGGAAGTTATGCAAATTTGATTTTCGCCTTTAGTTGCTTTACAAGAAGGCGTGAAGCAGATTAGTGTCACATTCTAGGACCAAATGATCAAATCACATTAATGCTTCTGTTCTGTGAGAACATTTTACTTGCAAACCAGCTCTCTCTCTCCCTCTCTCTCCCTCTCTCCCTCTCTCTCTCCCTCTCTCCCTCTCTCTTTCTCTGAGCCTAAACATGCATATTACAAACTGGTTGACAATGTAAGGTGTAGTGATTTGTAGGGAGTGAAGGATGTTTCCTGTTTTGATTCATAATGTTTAATTTAACCAATTAACAAAGAAAGAAAGAAAAGAAAAGAAAATGTATTTACATGTAGCTCATTTTGTATTCTGTGTTGTTGAATGTGTGACAACTGTTGCTCTAATAGTTAGTAGTAGTACATTAGTACAGTAAAGACGTGCTAAATCTCTCTCTCTCGTTGTTGTTCCCCGTTTACTTTTTCTCGTTCTCTCACTCCCCCATCTCTCTCTCTCTCTCTCTTCCCCTCCAAGACCTTCCGCAATCCCCCCCAGTGGCTGCTGTCCAGTACAAAAGGTCAACAGTCATGATGCCACACGGTCAGGTAGCCGTAATGTGCCCCTTTACAGCCGGGGGGCACCTTTCAACTCCTGCCAGCCGTCAGCCTCATCCAAACTCCCCTACAGCTAATTACCCCCAGCCTGCCTCGCCTGTCCCCTAACGAGGTGGACATAACGAGGAGTGGCGCAGTGGGTGCTGATCATGGGGTCGAGTGGGGAACGGCCAGGAAACAAAGAGAATGCCTGAATTCATCACACGTGTGCTTCTCTTTTATTTCAGCTCAACAGAGTGAGAATGTTGATGAAGTGAGAATGAAGGCCAAGTCCAAAAAAGATAAAGGAGAAAGTTTCACTCGTGTTTTTTTAAAAATCTTGGCAAATCTTGAAAAACTACCTATATTAGACTTTCACTTGCAAACACTGACTGAAAAATATTGTGACATCACAAAAACAATGGATTCAAATAGAGCTGCTTGTGCAGCTTAGTGTCCATATATGGACTGTATGGAGTGAGGTACGGTTTAAAACATTGACAATGAGTGCGTTTACATGCCCTTAATAATCCGATGACTGCAGAAAATCAGATTTTGTCAGCAATCCGATCAACGCGTTTATGTGCACTGAAGTAATCAGATAATGGGGAAACTCCATGTCTACATGAGTCAGACAGTAATCAGATTTCTGCTTTGCAGTGAGCCGATAAACTCACAGAAGAAGACGTGACGTAAACGTAAAGTAAAACTCAAACTTCATGCTGCAGCTTTTTTTTAAACATTGCGCCACTTTACCTTAAAATATGAAAATACATCATCTAGAAGATGAAGAATATTTAAATCCTTCACCTCGTCATGCATGTATTTGGTTTCAGTGTCACTCCAAAAGTGTTTTGCTGCTATTTTCGCACATGTGCAGACTGAGAAATCTGAAAGAAATCAGAGTAAGAGTTTACCTGCACTGAGAAATCTGATTACTGAGCTAAAATCCAGCTCTCTTTATCTGATTTCTTAATCGGATTTCTAGACCTTTCCCCGATAATAAGAAATCAGACTATTCTGACTACATGACAATTTGAATAATCAGATAACTGTAGAAATCCAATTATGATCAAATTATTAAGTGCATGTAAACACACTCAGTGTTTATGTCAAACTCGTTTATTTTTTTTAAATGTTAGGAAAATTCTGTTTTCCATAGTGTGTCCATCAATCTCAGCATGGTGTCAGGCACGTTTGTGATGATCTAAGTTCTAAATGGTGGCGCATAAGCTTCCATTACTTTTTAGCTACATTAGCCTTGTAGCTCTGCTGTAAAACTACAGAAGAAAACCTGAGACACCAAACATGTTTTTACTGATCGATTACATTTGGAACGAGAGGGAAAATGTGGAACTCAGACTTTTCGCTGAACCATTCCTTTCTTTATTAAAGACAGCCGCTCAGTCCGTTCCCTCAGTCTATTCTGGAGCAGGTGTACTACCACCCCCCCCCACCCGCCCACCCCCCCAACCCCAGTGGAACATCGCTCTCCCCCTGGCACTCTGCATCAGCGCGTACAGCTCACCTGCCAGCCATCTCTCATCTGCTCTTCATTAACATTCGCTCACCCATGAGCTCACATTCATCCTGGGTCAGGCTTTCATGCACGAGTCTGACCGCACAGGGCCTGATGTTTCTTGTCCATGGATTTTAGTTATTAAATCAGGTCAGAGGTTCCAAACATCAACAAAGACGGCCTCTTGTCTGAGCTGTCGGTGGTGACAACAAAGTACATGATGTATTCTCAGCCTCTTTCACATCCCTTGTACCCTTAACTGCTATGTTGTTACTAAAATAAAGGCAGAACGGGTTGTTTGGAGTGTAGTCGATCGGCCGAGACACGTTTGGAGCCCAAATCTGCTTCTTTACACTGTAAAAAAATGACTTGTCATTTCAACCTAAACAAATGACTTAATGTGGTAACAAGCAATTGAATTAGTTTTAATCAATCTAAATAAATACTTTTCATGAATGATTCTTTAGATCAAAGTAATCGTTTGAGTTGAATAAAATTCAATTGCTTTTTACCGCATAAAGTAATTGTTTTAGGTTGAACTGACAAGACATCTTTTCAGTGTAGTTTAGAACTGAAGCGGTGAGGCTAACATTGCTAACACTAGAACTCAATAGTCACCCAAACAGTTAAAACTGTTTCTGTAAATATACATCCCCAAAACTTCAACCCACATCCAGGTCTTCAGTAAGGTGGCGCAGACTTGCTGATGTGGGGGTATGACTTACTTACAAACTTTAAAAATGAATTAAACTGCAGGCTGCCTCTTTAGACACGAGGGTCTACCTTCACAAACCAGCTCAGGATCACTGATCTAGACTCAGTACTTATAACAATGACTGCCATAAATATGTAGGAAGCTAATCCATAACATACTCGCAAATATGAGCAAAACTTACACATTTGACAGCTCTGTTAACACATAAAATCAGTTTTCCCCTGAACTGTTGGTCTGGACATTTTCTCCAGTGCAACAGATTCCAATGAAATGCAAAGACTGCCCCAAAACTACTTTCAGTATTCAAATACTGCCACTTTAAATGGTTAATTGAGTGCTTGAGCATCCTTGTACATAGCTAAATCATACTAAATATAACCCTGTGTAACAAAAAAGGTGACCTTAGTTTATAGACCTAGTTTTTATGATGTTTAGATCTAGTCCGAGCAACTTGGCAGAAAGCTTACAAGCAAATTGTGGGAAAGTGAATCTACATCACTGTTAGCCTGGCATTAACATAACATTGCTTTATCATGGTGCTAGAACAGGAGTCGGCAACGTGAGGCTCCATAATCCTTCTCTGCAGTAAAATAAAGCTCTGCTGATCATTCTAACACAGTTTTAACAATAAATGGTCTTAAACGTTAATGTAGCCTATATCTGCTAATTCATCCTGAAGATTGGTGCGCAGACTGCTGGTCACATAGCAACAAAGACAACAATCTCGCCCAGCTAGTAGCTAATGAAAAGGCAAAGACTGAGATTTAAGACAAACACCGACAATTTAGAGACAAATGGACTTTTTTGCATTTATAAGCGCTCAGCTGGTTTCCTGATACGTTTAATGTACAACAAGAAACTGTCAAACACTAAAATGTCACGAGGTTGAAGTCAGCTTCTTGTTTGCCAGCTTCTTGTTCCCATTCCACCTTAAATGGTGTAGCAGTTACATTCTGGCACCTCAGGCACCATTTAGGGTGGAATGGGAAAATTCGAACAAGAAGCTGGCGAACGACAAGAAAGTCAAACATTAAGAGACATTTTACAAGAAACTGTTCTACTTTTGTGAGAAAGTTTCCTGCCAGAGATGTGAGAAAAGCAGCTATAGCTTAAAGCAGAGCAAAGTGAGTCTGTATTTCGTTTATATTTTTAGCCTTTATACTGGTACATTAGCACATACTGAGACATATTTACAGCCAAGATGGTAAAAAGGGCGCAAAATGTTTTGTCTCCCAAGGTGGTTTGGTGATTTTTCTTGAAAGGACAAAATGGCTCTTCTTAACATTTAGTTTGCCGACCCCTGTGCTAGAATAACATCGCTAGAAAAATTAGCATTATTTATAGGTTTACAGGTTTATGGCAGAAATAAGGAGGAAACCGGCTGCAGTAATGCTGCTTAAAAGCTGCTAATGTTTCGGACCTTTGTCTGTTTTCTCCATAAAAACTTGAAAAATGTTCATTTATCAGTTGTAAAAAATGTAGAAAGCGACAGCTTTTTATTAGGTGGACACTGCCTACCTCTAGCTACGCCCACGCTCATCCTAATTTAAGGTACAGGTGCGGGTACAAAAGTCAAGATGTCAAAAAAATGCACAATTGCTGCCTCAATCTGAGCTGCCTTGTGATCGAAGCGGAGCATACACTGCGTTCTCTTTTAGATCCCTTTAAGGACTTACAATATACAGAGGAACTGAACCATGCAGGTTTTAGATGATGGTAAGCCTTAGGAGGAAGAGAGAGAGAGAGAGGAAGAGAGAGAGGTAGAGAGAGAGAGAGAGAGAGAGAGAATGAGAACAGGGCTAGCTGGCCATCTTTAATGAGGATCTTTTGTCGAACAAGCAACAAAACAAAATGCTTACGGCCCGCTGGGATAAAAGCTCCAGTAAAGTAGAAATAACGGAGGGAGTGCAGGAGAGAAGCTGTGGAGGTGAAATATAGACACGCAGAGACCACCAATGACATTTACAGCCCCACACTCATCTCATCTGCACCAGGAGACGCACATAAAACTACAAAGCCCCGAGCACGCAACCTTTTGTTCATGGTCCATTCCATCCATACAATCCCCTCTCTCTCTCTCTCTCTCTCTCTCTCTCTCTCTCTCTCTCTCTCTCTTTCTCTCTCTCTCTCTCTCTCTCTCTCTCTCTCTCTCTCCCTCTCTTGTCTCAGTTGTCATTGGCTAGACTACAGCCTGACTTTTAAAGTGAAATGATAATGGAAATGGCAGTGACAATAACTCAGGTCAGGACCTGTCTGACCAGTGGCACGGCTGCCCCTGAACTGGCTCAGACAGTCTCACTTTTCTTTACCAGTGGATTTAACCATTAAAAGAAGGAGAAACTCTGTCAGTGTGTACCATGTTTGTATTTGTAAGTATAAGAGGAGATTTATTTTATATCATAGTTTATTGCGACCGAACAATCTGATCGCACTCTACCTGTTATATCTATGGATCCCTGCTGGTGACATCCTGTTTAAATAAAATAGTGCATGGCCACGGCTTAGTAAGACATGATCTTGTGGCCACGACTTAATTATCTTGTTCTCATGCCTTACAAAGTCGTGGGCACGCATTATTTTTATTTATACAGGTGACATTCTGTTTAAATAAAAATAATGCATGATCATGCTGTATTAACGTGTGGAAACGAGATCCTAATGGCCACGACTTAGTAAAGTGTGAGAATGAGATAATTAAGTCATGGCCACGACTTAGTAAGGTGTGGGAATGAGATCCTAATGCGTGGCCATGACTTAGTAAAGTGTGGGAACGAGATAATTAAGTCATGACCATGACTTAGGTGTGGGAACGAGATCATGCCCTACTAAGCTGTGGCCACGCATTAGGATCTCGTTCCCATGCATTGTTTTTGTTTATACATGGTGTCACCAGCAGGGCTCCGTATATCTGATTACAGTTTGTAAATCTGGTAATAGCACTGATATGGGAAACCAGGCCCAATGTTTTCCATGTACATGCTGGACCTGCCGATGCGAATATTAGGACTAAATTCACCTGGATTACCATAATGGAGAAATATAACATTTATTTATGTAGCGTTACAAATGCAGGGAACTGTATAAACACAGATGTTTTATCCCAGTGTTGCCTAAAGGCTCTGCTACTCTAGATTGCTATATATGGATGATTCTACTGAACTGCATCAAAATTAGAGTCAAAACTCATTTCGGACTTTTAACTGACATGGATTTTAGACTAAAGCTCTTTTGCTTTGAGTGACCCGATACCTTAATTATGTTTATTTTATTTTAAAAAATGACTCAACATTCCATTTTATCACTAGAAAAACAATCATAACTGTTTCGATAGTGACAAGTTTAGCTCATTTAGAGCAGAACTCAAAAGCACTAGCCAGTACATGACTAGCAAACACAGCTGTGCACAGCTGTACACATATAAACTAAATATTTTTCATCAAAACACAAAAAAGTTTACCCAACTGCAGAAAATGTTTCGGTAGTGGCCATTCTGAATGTCCACTCTGATTTTCAGACTTTGGGACACATTTACTTCAAACTAACTGCTCACCATGTGGTCATGAGGGACAGGGCTGCAGTCTCACTTCCTGCCCTAAAATGCAGGGGCGTGGCTAAAATAACATGAAGACACAGAAAAATTAACTAATGATTAATCTAAATCTTTCAACTTCACTTTAGAAGAAATCAAACAGATATGAAAAAAATTTAAATGGAAAAAATGAAAGTTAAAATTAAAGTTGAAATTTAGTGGTTAGGGTTTGGGGCAGCCAATATGATTATTTTTTCTTATATTTTTAAGAAAATATCTGCTGATATTGACATAATTCCAACATCATCACCTCTAGTTTTTTTTCATCATGGCCATAATATTCCACTAATCACTTTTATGCGAATGGGAATGCAACTGTAATTAAATGAGGAAGAGCTAAGTGTGAGCACTAGCCAAAGCTGAAATCCTAGTATGTCTGATGCAGCAGTTGACCTGCAGGAGACCTATTAAGATTCCCACACAATGACCAGGAGGGCTTGTCTGTAAACTAAAGCCAGTGTATTACCAGAAAAGACAATGATGGCTTAATTACACCCAGCACATTGGGCCTCATTGTCCAATGTCTTCCTAAGTTTGTTCTTAAATGTGTTCTTGAGAAAGTTCCTAAGAAAATGTCCACGTCAGATTCATGATGTTCTTAAACTGCAGAATTGTTCAACCTTTGTGCTCGAGTGTGTGTAGATTCTGAACAAATCCCAGATAAGAAAACACTGGAGAATGTCCAGACTATTTGGGAAAACTGCGTAAATGGCTATTAAGAAGAAATTTCATCTTAAGAACGGTTGGTGAATGAGGCCCAATGACGGCATAATTACAGCCAGCACAATTTTAGTTTCTATGAATTAAAATTTTAAGAGAGTGTATATAGATCTAGAGGATTACCTCATGATAGAAGAGACAAATGAAAAAGAAACATAAGCAGTAATGCAGTGATTCTCCAGTGATTTTGTTTTATAGCTGAGTTTTTATGAGTGACTGTAGCTCCCTTGTTTGCTGGCTCTCTTGATAAAAGATGTTTCCAGCTACTGCCATGGTAAATGTATTTGCCAGTGAAGTTCACTGAGTCTGAAGCATCATTTACAAGCAAAACACACCACTGATACCAGCATATCAGTAACACTAGAACTGGAGGACAAATTCAGCAGACTATACTGGACAGTTCTCACAAGAGATCTATGTATAAATCAATGAGCAGCGAACTAAAAAAAGCCACAGCAAAGTGGAGCTCCAGTTCCCCCTGAGAGCCTCCACTATGACAAGAATCCACGAGCCGAAGGTGTCACCATCTAATCGTTGGCTCTATCTTCAGGAGATCACGAGTTCGATTCCTGGTGATGCCATAGCCATCTGGGGTGGGTAGGATGGTCCTCCCCCTAGCCCCATTCACTCAACTCAACAGAATTAACAGTTAGCATTCTCTTTCAAGCGTGCTGAGCCGTCCAGTGATCTTGTGTTTGAAAAGCAGCAGTTTGAAAAGATGTGGGGGCTTATATGTGTTTATATAATTACATTTAATAGTATAGCAAAACGACAGCTGAATCTCTAGATTTCAAAGGGTTAAATAGATATTTGATAGATCTGTATTGCTTAGTGACCTTTTACAAATGATGCATTCATTTCATTGTAATGTGCACTATGATTATATGCTACACAGAGTGGACGCTACACTATACTGTTTAAATGGAACATCTCTTTCCTCTTATTCTGTCCTTCTCTTCAGGGCAATGAGCCGAAACGCGGGGCCGACACGACCCTGCTGCTGATGTCAATCAAACTGCAGTGAAAAGTATGATAATGTGATTAAAGTGGGATGGAATAATCTCTGTGGAGTGGACGTGGCATTAGTGCTGCGTTGCCCTTTTAAATGAGGGGCTTTTTAGCTGTGCATATAATCAGAGACAAGATCGCTCTGATTAAGACATAATCACCTCAATGCACTCACTCTCTCTCTCTCTCTCTCTCTCTCTCTCACATACTCATTTACCCACATGAATGCACAATCTACTAAAACTGTTCTACATGTATCGCCTGTCCACAAGAATGCCTTATAGCTCCACTATATAGGTGGGCAATTACAGACAGCATGTTGTAATGCCCAGGTGCCCTCTACTCTAATCATTATTGGCCAGTTTCTGTTTTAACTGGTCATAATTCTTGAATATTTGAATAGTCTATGGTAAAGCAGAATTTGTGATACGCAAATAAGATTCTCTCTGACCTTATACATTCTCATGTTTAAGAACCATGAGATGTCTAACCTCTATGCTCCACTAGAGGGCAGTGCAAAGCCAGCGTCTTACCTTTTGGTTTCTAATCTGTTTAGTCTAAAAGTAGGAAAGACTACTGCATCCATCTAAAGGCTAACACACACTGGATAAGAAGGCCTGTGTCGTCGGAGGGTCTCTGGTGCTGGGTCCTAGATAAGACAAAGTGCAGCTGGAGCACATTGGAAGCATCACAGGAAAGTGCCAAAAAACAAGAAGCTCAAGCCCATTTTACACTCTACTCATTAGATTTGATGGAATACAACTTTCAACATCAACAAAACAGCATCCAGAATATATATAAAGAGGATGCAGAAACACCGCCACCTTCTCTGGGGCTGAGCTCATTTAAAATGGACTGAGAGGAAGTGGAAAAGTGTCCTGTGGTCCGATAAATCAAAATTTGAATTTTTTTCTGAATCATGGACACTGTGTCCTCCGAGCTAAAGACCACTCAGCTTGTTACACTGGTGCACAATTCAAATGCCAGCATCCGTGATGGTATGGAGGGGCGTTAGTGCACATGGTATGGGTGACGTGCACATCTGTGAAGGCACCATTAATGCTGAACGATATATACATGTTTTGGCAACATATGCTGCCATCCGGACAACGTCTTTTTCAGGGAAGGCCTTAATTATTTCAGCAAGACAATGCCAAACCACATTCTGCATGTATTACAACAGCATTGCTCCGTATTAAAAGAGTCCAGGTGCTAAACTGACCCGCCTGCAGATCAGACCTGTCACCCACTGATAACATTTGGCTAACACACACCGGACAAGAAGCCCTGTGCCTGTGGGTCTCTGGTGCTGCGTCCTAGATAACACTAAGTGCAGCTGGAGCACACTGGAAGCATCACAGGAAAGTGCCAAAAAGCTCATTTTACACTCTACTCGTACAGATTTGATGTAATACAACTTTCAACATCAACGTCTGGTCACACTAAACACCAGATGACCTACAGTCAGGAACTGCATATCCACAAAGTGTGACTATATACAGTTTATGAACTATATATAGTGGATGTTTCTAATAAACTGGCAGCTGCGTGCACAGCCCTATTCAGTCATACTCATTATGAAAACACGCCCTGTACTTTGTACATGCAGAAAAGCAGAAGTCTTGCAGCTTGAAGAGTCTAGCGCGAAGACTTAGAGCCTCAAAGCGTCTTTTCCCATCTTTAAGCCACCAGAGGAGAACAGACAGCCTGTAAGAAGTGCTCTTCAGAGGCTTTGCACTGAGGGATCATGGGATATCAGTCATCCAGACTCCGTGTGTGAGCCTGTCCATGAGTCTGATACCATGTGCATTAGGAGGCTAATCTTCAAAACTTCTCTCTCTCTCTCTCTCTCTCTCCATCCTTCTCTTGCTCTGTATATCCCTTGTTCTTCTCTTAATATCCCCTCACACGCTCGAGACGTCCCTTTGAGGCTTTAAACCCAGTTAATCTCTCTCTCTCTCTCTCTTTCACCAAACCTCACAAATCAGGTTCAGTAATCTCTCAGTGTCTCAGACCACACTAACCACAGAAGAGAGAGAGAGAGAGAGAGAGAGGAGAGAGAGCTCAATGGATAGTGAAAGAGAAAAAAAAAGGAGTGAAATGCCTTAAAACAATTTAAAAAGGTTGGAGTGAGAGTTAAAAAAGGGTTGCATATGAACAGAGAGAGAGAGAGAGAGAGAGAGAGAGAGAGAAAGAGAGAGAGAAAAAAAACAGAAAAAAGTCATGAGGATGGAGAGGGAGAGAAAAGGAAATAAAGAGAGGGGACAGAGACAGAGAGAGAGAAGGATGAACAGAGAAAGAGAGAGAAAAAAAGGAGTGAAATGCCTTAAAACAATTTAAAAAGGTTACATCTCAGTAAAAAAGAAAGAGGGGAAAAAGTTAGGGAGAGAGAAAGAGAGAGAGAAAGATACTAACAGATGGACAAAGAGGATGGAGAGAGGGAAAAAAGAAGAAAGAGAAAGAAACAGTGATGCTCTAAGACGATTTAGAGGCGTTTTGTCTCAGCTGTGCGTCGGAGTCCCGCAGAGTAAAGCACTTCTCTGGGTTAAAGGTCACACGTCCTAATGTAAAAGTTCTCTTTTCTCTGAAATAGCGGAGAGAGGAGCGTCAGTCAGCAGATACTCTCTCAGGAGAGACGATCACGCCGCTCTGTCGGCGCCTCCAGCAGCGCTGATCAGCTGCCAGATCTAGGCTGAGGAGGGTTATGGACGTGGATTTATTTTTATTGATTAATCACAATAAATGGCTAATTGGCTGATTGCCAGCTATGAAGTAGCGTGCCAGGTTACACTAAATAAATGGTGCACTTTCTCAGAAGCTGCTGGGAACTTGCCTCTGCTTCATAAATCACCATGGAAGCATCAACTACAGGCCTCCATCTCCTCATTATACTCGTAAATAGAGGAATAAACTTAAAGGAATATTAAGAAATCGGGTCATGCTGCATTTAAAGGGTATCTTCATCAGGACTTCACAACACCTGAGCACTGAATAACAAACTTAAAAAGCAATACTTTATATATTTATGAACAGCTTATGTTGGTATTCACAAATTGACATTGTTTTATGTTTTATGAAGTAAATGACATTGTATTGACAAAACAGCTATTAACCTTTTAACCTTTAGATTTATATAACATACATACATACATACATCATCTAAACCGCTTATCCTTCTGGGTCGCGGTGGGGTGATGGAGCCTATCCCAGCTGTCATTGGGCGGAAGGCAGGATACACCCTGGACAGGTCGCCAGTCCATCGCAGGGCAGACAGACAGACATACACATTCACACCTAGGGGCAATTTAGCACGTCCAATTAGCTTAACTGCATGTTTTTGGACTGTGGGAGGAAACCGGAATAACCGGAGGAAACCCACACAGACACGGGAAGAACATGCAAACTCCACACAGAAACGACCCTGGTCGCCTGGCCGGGAACCGAACCCAGGCCATTCTTGCTGTGAGGCAACAGCGCTACCCACTGCGTCAACGTGCCGCCCGATTTATGTAACAAAATCCATATAAATCTAAAGACGATTTCTGAAAAGAAATATATATATATATATATATATATATATATATATATATATATATATATAGAGAGAGAGAGAGAGAGAGAGAGAGAGAGAGAGAGAGAGATAGATGTAGATATAGATATAGATATAGATACATTTTGTTGCCATGTGGAACTACAATCTGTAATGTATACAATGTGACTAAATGGAATGTTCAATCATTTATTTTAATAAAATGAACATTATTAAGTTTAGGGTCACTCAGAGCAAAAGGATTGTAGTCTAAATCCAAGTCAGTCAAAAGTCTGAAATGTGTTTTGAACTCTGACTTTCTACCAGTTTTGTAGAATGGCCCATATAGGTAGCCTTTAGGTACAGTGTTACCTTATAGACTGGCCAATGCTGAGTTGTGTTATGATTTGTACATGATTTGCACAGGTAAACTAATCAGGTATTTGCGCTAATTCCATTCTTAAACATTTCTATGAGTTTCATACTGTCTAATCCAGCATAGTTACTGCCTATTTACTGCTTTAACTGTTTGCAGCATTTGTGCACAGGCTGCACTGTGATTAAGTATCGTACTATGCGCACTCTTGTTCATGTGCACTGTCTGTCTTGGTCACATGTCCAGACTTGTATGGTTGCAAACAGGCCCTGGAGGAACCTTCTTTAGTTATACTGAACACCGTATTATTAACAAGCTCTCATTCTCTTACTCAGGAATGCGCTCACTTTATTAGGTACATCTACTGTTTATCTACATCCATTATGCATTTTATCAGGTCCACTGGTGCACCATATAGGGACACTCTGTAGTTCTGCAGTTCATCCGTGGTCAGGACCCCCCCACAGGACCACCAATGAGCAGGTATTATTTGGGTGCAGTGAGACTGACATTGTAGTGGCATTTTGGTGGTTACTGTGTTGGTGAAATATACCAGACACAGCAGTACACATTCCCAGATGTTTGTCACAATGTAATTTACTTCATAATATGTCTTCCTACAAATGCTCACATAAGCTGATTATAAATTCTGAAGTTTTATATGTAAACATGTTGTTCAGTGCTTACACGTCATGATGTCCCTATATAGATTTATATCTTTAAATAAAGAGTTACCTTATAGATTTACATACATACATACATACATACATCATCTAAACCGCTTATCCTTCTGGGTCGCGGTGGGGTGCTGGAGCCTATCCCAACTGTCATTGGGCGGAAGGCAGGATACACCCTGGACAGGTCGCCAGTCCATCGCAGGGCACCTTATAGATTTCAGTATTTATAATCAGCTTATGTAAAAAAAAGTCATCATGCCTTATAAAACGGGTAATGTTACATGTACTGACATAAGTTGATTATAAATACTCCAGAATTAATTGGGAATGATGCTTCATCATGTCTGTCAGTTGTGTTTAAGGCCCCTTTATGTCAGTACAATATCATTTGCTTCATAAAACATGCTGTTTTTTTAATGTTATTCAGTGCTTATAAATGTGTCATAAAGTCCTCATTTAGGCAGCCTTCAAATAAATTTTTCTACACTGAAAATTATGGAGCCCCGCTGGTGACATCCTGTATAAACAAAAACAATGCATCATGGCATTAGTAACGCATGGGAACGAAGTCCTAATGCACGGCCATGACTTAGTAAGGTGTGGGAACGAGATCTTAATGTGGTTGCCATGACTTAATTATCTCGTTCCCACGCCCTAATAAGCTGTGCCATGACTTAATTATCTCAAGCCCACACCTTAATAAGTCATGGCCATGCATTATTTTTAATCATATGGGATGTCACCAGCAGGGCTCTGTAGAAATGAGCAGAGAATATCATATTTAAAGGTGTTCTCTTTAGAGGACTGGTTAACAACACTCACAAAATCAACAAGACCTGATTTGACCAGAGGACGTGCAAACTTTTTTGTTCTGTATAGAGTTACACTGCTGCCCTGCAGCTTTATGTGTCTGTACTGAATGGATAAGGTAAGTAATAACACAGTAAGTAAAAGTAATGAGATGTAATTGGCTGATCTTTCTGTCCTGTAGTTAGGCCTTCATTATGACTGCATACATCCTGGGCCTCTATACAGTCTGCTCCACTTTCTTTATTCGGTTGTAGAACTTTGCCACACACACACACACACACACACACACACACACTCACGCACGCACGCACACACACACACCGCACACACACACACACCTCGTCTTTATCAGCCCTGCGTAGCCCTCAGGGAGATATAATACACACCTGACACTGTTCTCTAATACAGCACGACTGTCTGCACACAGTACACACACTGCATTCAGACAGAGAGGAGAAAGAACGAAAGTGGAGCAAACTCTGTAAACGAGTAATGAAGAATCATATCACAGAGAGAGAGAGAGAGAGAGAGAGAGAGAGAGAGAGAGAGAGAGAGAGAGAAGGTAGAAAGAAAGGGGAGAGACAGAGAGAATGAGGGAGAAAGGTGAGAGAGAAAAAAAGGGAGAGAAAGAGAAGAGAGAGAAAGGAGGGGAGAGAGAGACAGAGAGAGAAAGGGGATAGAGAGAAAGAAGAGAGAGAAAGGAAGGGGAGAGAGAAAAGGGAGAGAGAAAGAGGAAAGAAATAGAGAGAGAGAAAGGGAGAGAGCACGAGAGAAAGAGAAAAGGGGAGAGAGAGAGAGAATGAGACAGGTGAGGGAGAAAAAAGGGAGAGACATTTAGGAAAGAGAAAAGGAAGGAAGAGCGAGAGAGAGAAAGGAGAAAGAGAGAGGTGTGTGTGTGAGAGAGAGAAGGAGAGAGAGTACAGAGTGACAGAATGAAAGAGAAAGGTAAGAGAGAAAAATGGAGAGATAGAAATGGGAGAAAAAGAAAAAGGTATACAAAAGTATAGAGAGAAAAGGGAGAGTGAAAGAAACAAGAGAGAGAAAGGAAGGAAAGAGAAAGCTGAGGGAGAGGGATAAAGAAAGAAGACAGAGAGGTGTGTGTGTGTGTGTGTGTGTGTGAGAGAGAGAGAGAGAGAGAGAGAGAGAGATACAAAGGATGCATTCAAAGAGAAGAAAAAGCAGAGCATAGTAATCTTTACCTCTATACAGCGCCAAGGCCAGCTTTCTTTCTTTCTCCTTTTTCTTTATCCATTCTCTTTCGCTCTCTTTCTCTTTAGTCCAGTTTCCTAGAGTTGGTTTGACGTGCGCTCTGACAGCTGAATGAAACTACAGGCTGACCTGCAGAGATTTGGAGTCAATACGATTCACCGCTGGCAAACTTTGAACTTTCCTCCCTCAGTCTGAGAGAGAGCTCCTCCCTCCGCTCCTCCGCTCGGGCTGAAAGCATGCTGGGGCTGGTTTACGTCTGGCTGAAGGATCAAAGACTCCACCTTCACTCTCTCTCACTCTCTCTCTCTCTCTCTCTCTCCTCCTGATTTGTGTAATTCTACAACTCTCTCTCTCCTCCTTTCTATGTAGTAGGAATAGAGACACACATGTATTAGAGAGATTGGAGGGTGGGGGTTTGGGAGGGGGGGGTGAGTTGGTGGGGGGTGAGGGTGTCACCTTCCAAATGCCTTCGGCTGCATGACAAAAGCGAGGGGGAGTGGAGGAATGCAGGAAAGGTGCAAAGTCTAACTCCAGCATTAACCTGAGAAGTGATCTCACGGTCCATCTGTGTGTGTGTGTGTGTGTGTGTCTGTGTGTGTGTGTGTGTGTGTGTGTGTGTGTGTTCCCTCCTGCCCCACACACAGCAGATCAAGTTAGCTTCTTTAGTTCTGTACTGCAACTACGAGACTCTATGCCATAAAAACAAACATGTCGCTGCTGCCGGAACAAAACCTTGTATTTCCAAAATGGTCATTTTACAGGAGAAGCAAAAAACATGCTTTACTTATAATGTAAGTCAATGGAGCCAGAATTTCTTCCAAGTAATTTTAGGCGATTTCTTTTGGTCCACTCATCATGAAACTTACAAACAATGTAAAGGGCAGCAGGCATTTTCAAATTATGCCAAAAACTGAAAAACGACAAAAATGGAGATACCAGGTTTTGGTCCAACAGCAGCATGTATTATGTCCTATAGCTAAAACAGCAGTAGCACCATCAGCACATTTTATACATATCAGTATATCATACAGTGTCAGAAGTGACTTAAGCAAGCAGGGATGTGGCAAAGAGGTTTAAGTCAGGGAAGCTGAAATATCAAGCAGCAAAAATGTTGCAGTGATGTGCAAAATCATACGCCAATTCTTTCTCATAGATGATTTGCATGAAACACAACGTGCAAAATGTATTATAATGTGCTATAATGTGATGAAAGCTGACCGTATTAATATTTTCTAACTCCTAGATTTTTACTATGCTCAAATTATACTCATGTTCAGTCATTTATCAGTATTTTTAGAAGTATTTTTACTGTCCTGATCATCTTGAAATCTAGGACTGCTGCAGCCCCCTTAGCACCCCCACTTCCCACATCCCTGTAAGCAAGTCCGTTTGGGGTTGTTTAAGGCAAGCGTATGATGATTCAAGCATTCACAATGCTAAGTCACTAAAACCCTTCAGTATTTCGTCCAAAACTGTCCAAAGAAAAAGAAAATGTAAGTTTACAGGAGAGGGCAAAAACCGTCTTTACTTTCAATGTAAGTCAATGTAAACTGATTTTATTCCAAGCAGCTTTGGAGCATTTATATTGGTCCACTCATCATAAAATTTTCTCACAAAGTAAAGGGCAGCTGCTGAGCTCAAATGACGTAGAAAAGTAAAAATCGACAAAAATGGAGTTTTTCTTTGCACAGTGACGATTTGTTAGATACCTTAGCCTTGCAGCTCCTGTTCAAAACCAACAAGCCAAACTTTGCCTACATTTGGGCTTAAGGGAAGTGTGTTTATGAAATTTGAAGGCCAGATGATCTTTTTTAACATGAGAAATGATCTCACAAGCTCTTTCTGCTTGTACGAGTGCTTAAGAGACACTAATGGTAAACAGTACCTAATGCAATGCAGCGAAATCAAACACTCTTATCAGTCGGCTTAATGGCTTTCTTCGTCATTCACGTTCCTTTAGTCCTCATTAGGCCGTTATCATGGTGACTGGCAGGGCAGGAAATGTCTCTCTACAGAGACAGTTCACTGAAAAATTACATTAACACAATTTCACAAATGTAGTGAACCAGCTAAGGCTAAGCTAAGGCGTTTGGTCTATTACGTTTTGTACTGGAGCTACATAACAAGTAATGGAAGCCTATTTTCCATCAATGACCATTGTGCTAACTTATCTCAGACTGTGTAGAGTTATTCATTAATCTGAAATAGACTTGTTCATGTGGTTTCTGACACTGTATGACACTCTGTTATCTATATGGACAAAAGTGCATTAGCACAGCTAAAAAGTCGCAGCCGACAGCATGAAGCCTGAAATTTGTCCGTATCATTGTCCGTGTTTATAGATAACTGTATGTCAAAGTGTAAAAGCAAGTCCAATCAAAATTACTTGACATTGCAAAATGGTTTTAGGCCAGTTTGTGATGGTTTAGGCATGCAGTTAGCACGATGTAGATTATAGCACATTACATGTTAGCTAAATTAGCCTTGTAGCTGCAGTGCAAATCTAAAGAGGCAAACTTCAGACACTAAACATGTCTTACCTGATCTACACTACAGACTTACACTCCAAAATATCATGGCAAGTGAAAACATCTTAAATGCACACAAAGCCCCAATGTGTGCAATTGAGGCTGTCCCGTTTATTTCTATACATTTACATGTTTTGAGTCATTTCATGTCTCTTGTTCTGTAATTGTCTTATTCTATAAGCAGCTACGTCTGCTTGTTTTGAACATCGTTTCTTGAAATGAGCAAAATTTTCTGCATTATGCCTTGAAATGGGGAAAATGATCTGCCAATAGAACAAGACAGTGCCTCTAGATCAGAGTTCTCAAACTTCCCCTGCTACAAAAACCAGCACAGATCAGCATCGCTGGTCACCAGCAAAACCAGTTTAGTTTTGGAAACTGTTATGCTGATCACCACCAAAAGCAGTATTTGTTGTGTTTTGGGTGCTGGTCATCTATGACTGTGATTTAGCTGTAATTAACTCTATTCCAACTAGGAACATCAATACCGATACTAGTATCGGGTATCGGCCCGATACTGTGCTCATTTACCTGTACTGGTGCTCATAAAAATTCACTTACATCAACATTCTGAAACCCGCTGCTACCATGGGACATAAGCCTAGTTAGTGTAGCTGCCATGCTAATGGACAGACCCTCTAGCTGGCAGTGAAGGAATCTTTGCTCACACAGAGAAGTGTTACTGACTCTGACCGTCAGACACAAAGTTGCTGGTCACTTCAAACATTCTGCCCTGGCAGATTCCCACCAGTGTGAATTTATCCCATTTTTAAACACACAAACACAATCACACAATTCCCCAGTACTGGTGGACACACATAGGCTAAACTCCCAGAGGGCAAAAAGTGTGTATGTCGATTTAGTCGACACAAATTAGCAGAGCTGCTGTAGTTCAGTTTCTCAGCATGTTTGCTCAGTACTCGGTGTGCAGTGTGTCATTTTGAAGGCACAGTGTGAGCATATAAATTATAGGCTTTGTCCATATATGATGGACTACTCAAACTTACAGTGTGAGTCACCAAAGAACAAGATATGTATATGTCTGGCTTTAGAGGACATTCAACTACAGCTCAATCAGCCAAACAAAAGACTCCAACAAGATGTAAAACTCCACAAGTGAGCTCCTTGGATTAGCCTCGAATGTGATTCCTGCTGTCACTGGGATATAGAAACTGATGTTGAGGCAGGTGAGGATCAGGGATCAAAACTATGAAACATACTTTACTCACAGCTGTACGGAAGCGCTTTGCTGGTGTGGCATAAAATCCATTCTTCTCCACTGCAGCGCTAATCGGTCCAAGGCAACTAATGTAGCATAGCTAGCTAATGCACTTAATTTAAAATCAACTAGGTTTCATTGATTTAACTGTTAAGGTACATTGCGCTCATTTACACCAACAACTGCTTAATTCTAATTAGGTAATTCATTATGGTATCAGACTCAGTATCAGCGAGTACTAAGAAATATGTACTCATACCTGTACTTGGTCTGAGAGAGATGGTATCGATGCACCCCCATCAAACCTTTATTCTAATTTAGACAGACAGTTAAATCTGCTTCCGTGGATTCATTCATGACAGAGTGACAGATAGAAGAAACGTATTGACTGAGCATGTAGATTTGTCTGGTTTAGCAACACTTGCAGTAACTTTACTCATGTTCAGCAGGAAAGCCGATGCTATCACAATAAGAGTCCCATATAATTCTAGTGTTGAATGTAAGTTTGCTTGATTAAATTAATAAAATAGTTACTAAACATTATGCATTTATACTACTACTATTATTATTATTATTATTATTATTATTATTATTATTACTATGCCTAAATGAGTGTATGTGTTATGTAGTTTGGATTCTTATTTTTAAAAGGGTAAACTTTTTCCTTGCATTTATTCAACTGTCCCTTTTAGAGAAGAAAACCTGGCTAGTGACTCTTACTTAATTACTTAGTTAAATAATTTTATACTATACTTACAACAGTCTCATAATGAGGAACATTGCATATTTTGACTAGACATCCCTTGCCAATTTCCATCCATCCATCCATCCATCCATCCATCATCTAAACCACTTATCCTTCTGGGTCGTGATGGGGTGCTGGAGCCTATCCCAGCTGTCCCTTGCCAATTTCCTTGTCAGTATTTCACAGTCGAACAGTGTGAATTTGAATTTTTCCCCAAAATATTTCTTAATCCTCATCATGCACATTCCTGATAATACTCCATTCTTCAGCTGCGTATAGTATAAATTATGTGGTAACGCTTTATTTGAACCTGCATAGGGACTTCATAATACATGTGTAAGCACTAAAAACATACTTCAATACTTATGAACAGCTTATGTCAATAATTGCAAGATGACATAAATGTTTACGACGTGAATGACACTGTACTGATCCGAGGGTATTTATTCCGTTTCGTCAGTTTGTGAGTACGGTGATTTTGTGATTCCTGGCATAAGCTGTTTATAAATATTTCTTCACAAATATGTTCCTCGGTGCTTCTGCATGTGTTATGAAGTAGGTAAGTAGGTGTGTATGTAGACCTTCAAATGAATTGTTACTGAATAAGCCATTAAAAGACAAACAGGTTTGTCTCTGTTCTGTGAGTAAATCACGGCGCTGCCTGGCGGCCCCTCTCACTCCCTGACTGCGGCTTGTTTGTTTTTCTCTCCATGCTCTGGATAACAGGTTGCCAAACAGATGCCTGATGGGTTAACACTTCTTGTTCTTCCCCTATTAGCAGGGTAAAGGTCACCGCAGTGGTTAAAGAGAGGGGGGGGTCAGACACAGTGGGGGGAAAGGGGAAATCCACTGGCACTGAAGACCCCACGGGGGGAGTGCTACTTCATAGAGGGGATCGAATTTCTGCAGCACCTGTTTAAGATCCTCACACATGCACACTCTCCCTTTCTCTCTCACGCTCTCTCTCACGCTCTCTCTCTCTCTCTCCCCCTCTTAAAGTTAAAGTCTCTCTCTTTTTCTTTCTTTCACTCTCTCCCTACCTTTTTCTCTTTGTCACTCTGTCATCTACCTTTCTCTCTCAGTCTCTCTCTCTCTCCACCTTTCTCTCTCTCTGTTTCGCCCTGTGCATCAGCTGGTGATCTGTAGCCCCTCAGCTCCTGAGACCCTCAGACCCTGAGTCTGTCCGCTTTAGCTGCCAGATGTTTACCAATCCTCTGTGCGTCTGTGTGTGTGTGAGAGAGCGAGAGAGAGAGCGAGAGCATTCTGTTCTCACACCCATGGTTCTCAAGTTCATCTTCAGGCATCATCAGCAGTATGACATGGTGACATATAATGTCTGTTTCACTCCAAAATATCACGACAACCTAACGTCATTGTAACCCGTTAGCTTCACGTCCAAGTTGGCGTCCAATGCAGCCTTGATGAAAAACAATGCTTCCTGGATTACTGTGTATAAACGTCTGTGTAGGTTTATGTCAGTTGTACTGAGGGTCTTGTGTAGGTGGAATGTAGTTCCATGAACTGTCCAGTACTGCCCTGCAGTAAAACGTTACCTAAATTGGTAACACTTTATGTGGATGAACCACTGTAGATGCTTTGTAGATGCTCAGTATATCTTTAAGTAACATTCAACTAAATTTCATGCAGATTTAAATGTAACTGAACTTGAAGTTGAGTGTGGAAGATTCTATTACATCTGACCCAAATCCTAAACTTAACCCTAATCCTAACCCTAACCTCAAGGCAAGACCTGCACCTACTCCTAAACCTAATCCTAACCCTAATGTTGTTGTCCAATGTTAAAGTGTCTGTAGATCATTTATAGGGGAGCTTCCAAATAAAGTATGACCCCTAAATTTCTTATGACAGTAAAAACTCATAACCCAAAGTAAAAATATCAGCCAGCCAGGAATCAACTGATTTCAGACCTGTGAGGGCTGTGCTGTAGGGCTGAGGGTGTGTGATTATGATGTTAAGAAATAATAACAATAATAACAATAATAATAATAATATATTTATTATCATATCTCCGAAATGGTAACTTTACAGGAGAAGGAAAAAACCTACTTTACTTTTAATATAAGTCAATAAAACCAGAATATTTTCAAAGTAATTTTGGGATGTTTCTTTTGGTCCATTCATCATGAAAATCTGACATAATGTAAAGACCAACAGGCATGTGTACCTATATGCAGTGATTATTTTGTAATAAGTGCCTATATAAACCCTTCAGTTTTCAAAAAAATAAAACATGGAGCTTTTGTAACAAGCACTTTACAAGCATCGTGGTGCTTCTGTAGGTTAGAACTGTTTTTCTGTGGTTCTGAAAAGCCTTTAAAATGTGCGAAAACCATACACACAAAAATTGATGAGAACTGTCAGCCTATTTCGCCTTGACAAGTTGAGGATAAAGGTCAGGAATGGTCAGTTTTGGGGCTGCTGCACATCACTACACTGTCAGCCCCCTATCTACAGCTCCAGATAGCCTTTCTAAATGGACAAGCACGCAATCACTCTATCTCCTGCGTACATCCTCTGTCTGCTCTCTATCAGATGGCCAGCCGGTCACCATTGACAGACATGGCTGAAATAACTCATGCGTATTTCACTTCGAGAGCGGAGGCAGATGGAACTCGCTGACTGTCCCAAACACTGTTTTTCCCACCCGACACACACTCACCCAACAATCACACTGCAGGGGGAGGCCAGGCCGGCTGCAGTTTCGGATTCTCTCTAATTTAATCTCACCTGATTCAACTCGTCAGACAATCATCAAACCCTGCATAAGCTGGGTCAGGTGTGGTAGAGCTGAGCTATTTTTACTTAGAAAAGTAGCAAAACACATTGTCCAAACATATATATATATATATATATATATATATATATATGTATATATATATATATATGTATGTTGGAGAAACGAGGTTCCGACAACAGCGACATATAAAAACGTAATGCATATATATATATATATATATATATATATATATATATATATATGTATATATATATATATATATACACACCGATCAGGCATAACATTATGACCACATCCTTGTTCCTACGCTCATTGTCCATTTTATCAGCTCCACTTACTATATAGGTGCACTTTGTAGTTCTACAGTTACAGACTGTAGTCCATCTGTTTCTCTGCATACTTTGTTAACCCCCTTTTACCCTGTTCTTCAGTGGACAGGACCCCCATGGACCCTCACAGAGCAGGTACTATTTGGGTGGTGGATCATTCTCAGCACTGCAGTAACACTGACGTGGTGGTGGTGGTGTGTTAGTGTGTGTTGTGCTGGTACGAGTGGATCAGACACAGCAGTGCTATCGTCTCTTGACTTTTTATGTCAAAAACTGAAAAATGTTTTCTTCTGACAGCAGCGATACATATATATATATATATAATATATATATATATGCGTTACATTTCTATATATCGCTGTTGTCGGAAGAAAACCTCGCATCTCCATTTTGTCGTTTTTCAGTTTTTGGCATAATTTAAAAATGCCTGTTACCCTTTACATTGCATGTAAATTTCATGATGAATGGACGAAAAGAAATGGTCCAAAATGACTTGGGAAAAAAGTCCCATTGACTTACATTAAAAGTAAAGTGTGTTTTTTCCTTCTCCTGTAAAGTCATCATTTTGGAGATACAAGGTTTTCTTCTGACAACAGCGATATATATATATATATATACATTATTTACCACTTTCTGTTTGTTTCAATGAGTTATATATGAGAAATAATAAAACTACATGTAAAAAGAAGCATTTTAAGGCATGTACAGTATAGGGGATTAATGTAAGAGGGTCAATTAAATAAGGTCATTCAAACAGCTCTAACTAATACTAGGACTGATAAGTACAGTTGACATGGACTTTGTTACCAAACACGTTGTATTGGTGATGTGCGATGGGTTATCAGTGACCAGCTGCTGCTTGGCCAGAGTTTGGTAGACACTGTGTGACACACACATCCCCATTGCCATGGCAACCGATGTGGAAACATAGGTGGGCCTTCAGAGGGCAGTGAAAGTTTCCACTGGTGATAATGTTTACAATGGATGTCACATTAGAAGTTGCACAAATAAAAGCAGGAACAGTTTTATTCCGTGCAATTCTTTAACATCATCCCAAAGCAGCTATAAAGGCAGCATGGAGCTTATTTTATACAGTGATAGTGACACAGAAAGCTCCAATACCACATGCCGATCCATTTTACTGTGACCAATGTGAACAAGCTCACCAACTACTCTGTTAGTTAGAGACAACAAACACAAACACTCTGAATGTCTCACATACATTTGGAATTGGGGCAGAAGTCTTGGGGGGGTGGTCCCCTGGGGTCAGTCTGGCTATGAGGTAACCAGGCATAACATTACGACCACGTCCTTGTTTCTACGCTCATTGTCCATTTTATCAGCTCCACTTACAATATTGGGGCACTTTGTAGTTCTACAGTTACAGACTGTAGTCCATCTGTTTCTCTGCATACTTTGTTAGCCCCCTTTTACCCTGTTCTTCAGTGGTCAGGACCCCCATGAACCCTCACAGAGCAGGTACTATTTGGGTGGAGGATCATTCTCAGCACTGCAGTAACACTGATGTGGTGGTGGTGTGTTAGCGTGTGTTGTGCTGGTATGAGTGGATCAGACACAGCAGTGCTGCTGGAGTTTTAAACACTGTGTCCACTCACTGTCCACTCTATTAGACACTCCTACCTTGTCAGTCCACCTTATAGATGTAAAGTCAGAGACATTAGCTCATCTGCTGCTGCACAGTTTGTGTTGGTCATCCTCTAGTCATTCATCAGTGGTCAAAGGATGTTGCCCGCAGGACGCCGTTGGCTGGATATTTTTGGTTGGTGGACTATTCTCAGTCCAGCAGTGACACTGAGGTGTTTAAAAACTCCAGCAGCACTGCTGTGTCTGATCCACTCAGACCAGCGCAACACACACTAACACACCACCACATCAGTGTTACTGCTGAGAATGATCCACCAACCAAATAGTACCTGGTCTGTGAGGGTCCACGGGGGTCCTGACCACTGAAGAACAGGGTAAAAGGGGGCTAACAAAGTATGTAGAGAAACAGATGGACTACAGTCTGTAACTGTAGAACTACAAAGTGCACCTATATAGTAAGTGGAGCTGATAAAATGGACAATGAGCACAGAAACAAGAAGGTGGTCATAATGTTATGCCTGATCGAGGTGTCACCAAACGGTGCTGGACACTGGCCCTCCAGGACCAGAGTTGTGCAGCCCTGATCTAAAGTTTGAGGAAACTTCTGGGTGTGTTAAACCCTAGGGCCCGATGCAAAATGCACATTTGACTTCTAGCCTTCATAAGTTCAGGACGGTTTAAGCTACAGACGATACACATATCAGAGCACTCAGCAGACCTGGCCCAGACTAAGGTAGCTCATGTCACTGAGCTGTGATGTCAGCATCAGTGAGTAATTTGGCTCGGAAACTCACCCAAAATGCTAATTTTATTGCTCTGCTTTAGGCTTCATATTCCAACAAAGGGTTAACAGTTTATCCAGGGGTAGGAGTCTAATGTGGAACATAATGAAAACGTACTTCCTGTGAGCGTATCCATTCTCTCCAAGAACTTACATTTCATTCAAGACAACCATGGGACTCCTCGAGTTAAATTTTTGGTCCTTTTACTCTTTACCCAAGCACAATTTAGACACTGTTCTCACTGATGATACATTGGTAAAAGAAATGGTTCAGTCAATCATGAAAATGTTGCTAATAATGAACGAAAGCAAATAGCCACTGATTAGCATTATCTGAATGACATCATGCTAATGGGTTGCCCCTTGCTTTCATTCATTGTTAGCAACATTAGCATATATGGTTCAGCTGCTCCTTTAACATGGACTACCTCCCCAAGCCAAACAAAGTCCTTCAAAACAAACATATATAAATTCAATCTTTACACCTGGACCGCAAAATCCTACTGTTTATCTTTCCTACTGTCTCTTATTCAACAAATCAGTAAGATAAACAACACCTTGCCTTGTATCAGCAGCAAAAAATGCCCTGTGTGGAAGAAGAAAAAAGCACAGTGATGTATAAAAAGCCCAACAGGGAGCCAAGAAAGGTTTATCTCCCCCGACTCCAACGCTCTCCGAATGGATATCCGGAATGACCTTTTCAAATTTAAGTGTAAGTGGATGTTTAAGAGGAACGGCTTTTGTTCCACATTACTAGATGCTATGTTGAGCAGTGAAGAATGCATGCTGACAAAAAAGGCTCCGCACTGCAAGTCAATGCCTCCATTAACAAGCTCTTAAAAGCCAGGCAGTTTATGAATAGGAGACTGTGGCCTTGAAGGTCAGAGAAACTTTAGTTAAACTCTCAGTAGCCCTCAATCCATATCCTTATATTGTCCGTGCCATGCTCCTCCAGTAAATATTGAAATACTTTATGTGTAATAACAGTCATTTCGACTTTTCTGGGGTTGGAGAAACCTCCTGAGCCTTCGACCTGGTTAAAAGAAGAGCTAAGAAAAAAACATATACACAATGGCAGTGACTTCTGCTATATGATTCATCGCTGGGTTTGGTCCATAGGACAACACATTTTCCATAGAAACTTGTCCTTATGCCACTTTATTAGAAAAGCCTACCTTATACTTCCATTCACTGGCCACTTTATTAGAAACACCTACCTTGTGCTTCCACTCACCGGCCACTTTATTAGAAACATCTGCCTTGTGCTTCTACTCACCGGCCACTTTATTAGAAACATCTACCTTATACTTCCATTCACTGGCCACTTTATTAGAAACGCCTACCTTGTGCTTCCATTCACTGGCCACTTTATTAGAAACGCCTACCTTGTGCTTCCACTCACCGGCCACTTTATTAGAAACATCTACCTTGTACTTCCACTCACTGGCCACTTTATTAGAAACGCCTACCTTGTGCTTCCACTCACTGGCCACTTCACTAAGAAACACTTCCCTTGCACTTCCACTCACTGGCCATATTATTAGAAACACTTTCCTTGTGCTTCCACTCACTGGCCATTTTATTAGAAACACTTTCCTTGTACTTCCACTCACTGGCCACTTTATTAGAAACACTTATCTTGTACTTCCACTAACTGGCCATTTTATTAGAAACATCTACCTTGTACTTCTACTCACCGGCCATATTATTAGAAATGCCTACCTTGTACTTTCATTCACTGGCCACTATATTAGAAACATCTACCTTGTTCTTCCACTCACTGGCCACTTTATTATAAACGCCTACCTTGTACTTCCACTCCCTGGCCATTGTATCAAAAATACCTTATTATTGGTCAGTTTCTGACCACAGGACTGTTTTTTTTACAGATATTATGTGGGTGGTGGATCATTCTCAGCACAGCAGTGACATTAATATAGGAGGGGTTTCTAATAAAGTGGTCAGTGAGTGGATATATCACTCTCGGCTACCTGTAGCACCACTTAACCTGAGAGTGCATTCTTCATGGAATCCCTGGGGGAAAAAAAAGCCTGAAAGCTGATCCTTCCCAGTGGAGCATAAACGCACAGTCATTCATCATTTGCCAACAGGTTTCTCCACACCTTCAATACACAAAGGTAAAAATAGGCCAAGCCACTCCTCCACTCCTCGCACTCAGCATCCTGTGGCTTTTACAGGAGCCAGAGAGCAGCAGCAGGCACTAAGCTCTTTTGGACAGTTTATTAAGCATTTCTGTTGGAGTAGACTAATAAGCAGTTTAGGTGTGATTTGCTTGCGGACTGAAAGAGATTAATTTCCAGCGCATGCAGAACTGATAATAGCTGCACAGCAGTTGATGTGTAAAAGGTGTGGTTAGCCAAATGTGCGCTAAAGAGAATATTCAGAGCTTTGTGTGTGTTTCAGGGTATTTCAGAGAGAATTCATTCCAAAGACAAATCTGGGAGCGGTAATGTGTAATAGAAATTGGCCTACAAAGCCCTCTATTTTATTCTTTTTTTTATCCACCCAACCAAAGGGTGCAGGGGCCACTGGAAGACTCAAGGTGAGAACTTTCCTCGTGTTGGTGTGAGAAGCATTCCACACTAGCGGTCTCCCTGTACAGCCTCAAGTCTTAAGGCTAGCATCGCAGATAGTACAAAGCACAGCTAGAAAATGTAGAAAGTGTCCGAGTGAGAGAGCTGATAAACATCAAGCTCATTTTACTCTCATTTCTTAGAGAATCTATCATGTGTGATTTCACAAACTCTTCACAAACTCACTGATTTCCAGCTAAAAGGTGTGTGCTGTGGCCTTATTTGTCACAGTTACCATCAGCGATTACAAAGCATGGTGAATGTTTTAAAAATGTGTATAAGCCCCACACTGTAAAAATCATTCAGTGTTTTAACTTTAAAAAGTAAGTAACCTGTCAAATAATAAGTTAACAGAATGTAAACCACATATTACTGTTTTATTAACTTACTATTAGACGTTCAGTGAACTAAATATTTTAAGGTAACCAGTTTACATACTTTATAAAGTTAAACCATTATGTATATATATATATATATATATATATATATATATATATATATATATATATATATATATATTTATTTACTTATTTATTTATACAACAGTTAGTTCCGGCCACACAAGCTGATTGGTTGAGAAGTGTTCTAACCATGCTGTTATTTCACCATAACATCACAGGTTTTTCACAAACACTGTATCACTCCGCTGAGACGCCGTTGCTAAGCAACGACTTTGACTGCTGTAGGAGACGCTCAAGCCATTTGAGCATTTTTACTTCTTACTTTGCCACAAACAGAAAATGGACACTTTTAAGATCACATTTGACCGACAGCCGATTTGGTCAGACTCTGAAGATGAGACGACACTAAATTCCCAAACTGTCAGTCGGTCTGTGTGGAGCTGGAGAACGAACTGCCGGCTGAGCAGCGAGTGGGCGGAGCTCGTTACTCTGACGTAGCAACAAGCTGCTTGTTAAGGAACTATAATTTGGTGCAGGAACTGCAAACATTAAAACATATTAAACGCCGCGTTCACAGCCCAGTTTATTAATTTATTACTGTATTTATTTAACTGTTGTATTAAAGCAATAGAATACTCGAGGAGTGTGTTATCATAAACAACATCACAGCTGTGATGATCTACAGCCACCAAATCACAGCTCCCTCTCGTGTTCTACATATATATATATATATATATATATATATATATATATATATATATGACTGTTTACAGGTAAAAGTAACTTTTTGTTACGCCTATATAGTAGGTGGATCTGATCAAATGGACTCCAAAGTGGTAAAGAGGCCAGTGAGTATAGATACAAGGAGGTGTACCTAATGAAGAGGCCAGTCAGTGTATATACACGCTTTCAAAATGCTAATTTAAAACATTCTCATTAGAAAGGATAGGAAGTGAGTTTTGTATCTGCAACTGCTTCATAAGTTCAGTTTAAGCTTTTAAAGTCAAAGTCTTTTATATGTTCATTGTGTTGATGTGTAGAACAGAAATGAAACAGTTTTGCCAAAGTTAAGATGTTGCATAAAACAAAACAATAGAGACAAATTATACACTAACAGACAATACAGAGGGTGAGAAGCAATAGAGAGATGACCCTCAGGGTAATACTGAGGCAAACACTGCACAGTGTAAACAGTAAAGGATTTAAACCCCCCCCCATGGTGTGCATTCCTTGAAATACCTTTTCTTACATTATTTTTCTTGTTTCTCTCTCACATCTCATTGAAACAAACACAGAAACTCTGTGGAGAGGGCTTTTGAACTTGAATCTAATAAACTCTTTTGTTCAGAGAAAACAACTTTTTTCTTTCATGTATTCTTATGTCTGCAGGAATCTCTTCAGTATACTGATATGTTTCATACAGCTTTTATTATGGTATGACTTCATAAATCAAGAGAAAACAGTCATAATATTCTATTTTAAAGTTGACCACCACTAAAAACAGGTGTGAACTAGTCTTTGTACTTGAACCACCATCCTTGTACTCAAGTTTATTTTTTTCATTTTTGTGCATATTTCTTTCCAATAAATAAACATTATTTTAATAATAACATCTGGTAACACCTTACTTGAACGGTGTCTACATAACACTTCATAACTTGTTCATGAATGTTAAAATCAACATTTATAAAGTATACATGTTTTACATAATTATTAATATGGACTACTATGTAATTTTACTGAGAGACATATTTTCAAAATAAAAGTCCTCATTTTTTCATTTTGAAAAACGTCATTATTTTTAGTGGAACGCCTCATTTTCTGGACAGCCAAAATAAAAATGACCTGGCTTTATCCCTTTGGGTCATTATGTTGAAATGAAATGAGGCATGTTACTGAAAATAATATAGTTTTTCAAAAAAAAATTAGGACTTTTATTTTGAAAATATATCTCGGTAAAATGACATCGTAGTCCATACTAATATGCTTTATGAATGTTGATTTAAACATTCATGTACACATTATGAAGCTTTTACGTAAGATGTTATGAATGTGTTATGTAGACACTCTTCAAGTAGTGTTACCACATTTTCTTGGGTCTCATTTGGGAAACTGATATCTATCTATCTATCTATCTATCTATCTATCTATCTATCTATCTATAATCTTTTTATATGATATAATATTTATATGATGTAATATTATCTATCTATAATAACAATGACCTATATTTGTGAAACAGCTACTGACCTTGGCTTTGCACCATGAAGGTCAGTGGGGTCTTCTTTTATGACGCAATACCTTGCCCACCTCTTTATTAAAGGCATTTTAGAAGAAAAGTCCTTTGTTGTGCTGCATGACATTTGAGGTTGAAGGTTTTTCAACGAGGTGAATGTTTCTCTGACTGCCCTAATGTGTCACATGATGGGACTTTATCATTTTTAATACATTTTCTTAATCTGTATACATGGTTGGATGGTCACACCACATGACATTTCTAGACTTTGGGAGGCATAAAGTCCCAAAATGAAATTAACTTTGATGCACTGAAAACATATTCATGTAAAGGAGGCTTTTTTTTTTTTTAATAATGTGAAATACACAATAGTACTGTGCCAAAAGTTTAGGTACCTGAGCAAATTAGGTCTAAAAAGTTGTTTATTTGGTCAGAAAAAAAAACACTAATATAACAAGAACTACAAATAATATTACAACAATAAGTAGTGATTTTATGTATGTCAGTGTTTTTTAAAAGTTCTTGTTACTTTTAACTATATTCATGTTCATCTGTATTTATTTTAATGATTATAATGTTTTTACAAGCAAAAACACATTTAATGCTGATATAAGATTTTCAGTAATGTGCTTATGTGTCTAAGACTTTTGCACAGTACATGTACAGTCAGAGTGCTGTATGTATTCATATAATAACTTAATAGGAATGTAATAGACTGAAACAAAAAACAGGGCATTCCATTTAAATAGCCTAGCAAAACAACAGTAATAACTCTGGACTAATGGTTCATCAGGAGTAACACTACTGTACAGCTTCACTGGCTGAAGCTGACCTCCAGAGAAGGGGCCTAAACTTAGCCCAGCTTGGAGAAGTTGGTTTTGGCTGAGTGATGAACGATCAGCACTGAGTTTATTTCATTAAAATAGCAGCAGAAAAGATAAGGGAGCTGGAAAAAAAGGAACAGCTTGGGCCTGAAGAGCTATTATGTATTTTATAGAGTCCTCCAGCGCCATCTGAGCAGCTGGGAGAGGAGAAGCATTTCCTGAGGCTGAGGGAGTGGAGTGGGTGTGCGAGTATGTGTATGTGTGTGGGGCTGAAGCAGCTACTCCAGGGCACTGAGAGCCGTCCATTAGGAGCGCATGAATCATGGCTCATGAGCCCGCTCTCCACTCCCCTTCAAAAACAAACCCATCTCCAGCAGCTCCTCTGAACGAGCCGCCGCAATCTCTCTATGCCAGAGATGGCTCTGGAGTGAGCCGGCACCGCCCTGGGACACTCTTTAAGAGTTCCCCGCCTCTTGCCTGCCTCTTAGCCTGCAGAAAACACACTTAATCCCTGCTGTCACCAAAAAAGAGCACCTCCAGGCTTGGAATTAGACTTTGTACCAGACAGAACGAGGGGGGAAAGTTGCCACCATAGCCAACACAGCAACAAAAAAACACATTATACCTTACATGGAGCTGATACAGCCAGTGCCTCCAGTGTTCCTCTATCTTGGAAGCAGTGCCAAAATAGAAATCTCAATTTTTGAGAATAGACTCTCACTCTGTTAAAGGGGAATTCCAGCAGTTTTCTAAATATCTGGGAAATGAAATGGTTGAAAAGTGAATAAACTCATTCAGAATGTTTGATATGAGATGAGCCATTTTAGAGAAACATGCATTTTTGTGTCTGCAAGAATCTCTTCAATTTACTGATGTGTTCCATGGCTTTTATTATGGTATTACTTGGGGGAAAAAAAGTCAATATTCTATTTTAAAGTTATTTACCCACCACTGAAAACATGTGTAAACTAGCCTTTGTACTTGGAACACCATCCTCCAACTGAAATAAATAAACATCATTTTAATACAATTTTTTCATGGGTTTCCTTGGGTCTCATTTGGTAAACTGAACCACAATAACCATAACTTATATTTGTGAAACAGCTACTGACCTTGGCATTGCACCACATGTTAGAATAAAAGTCCTTTGTTGTGCCGCATGACATTTGAGGACGAAGGTTTATCAGCGAATTTCAGCCCTAATGTGCAACATGATGGGACTTCTTACGTTTATCATTTTTAATACATATCCTAGCTTAGTCAGAAGACTAAACTCATTCAGAATGTTTTGATATGAGATGAGCCATTCTAGAGAAATGAGTCCGAATTGTTCACAGTGGTTGTGATAGGACATCCAAAGTCTCTCTAAAAGCTCCCTCACATAAAGTGAGTAGAATAGACAGTTATGAATACGCTGCCTGATAACTGACACATTGTCTGATGATAGTTTTGAGAAGGTTTTGGTCTAAAACATATTTTTAAAACACATGCATGGGACTGTAAGGAAAAGTATATTATATTTTTGCAGATGTACCACTATGTTACCATCATCAGCATTGCATGTAAAACTTAGAAGACACAAGTAGGTTCACTTGTTTTGTAAATAATCTGGATATATTTGTGTTGTAGACATTGTGACCCCTGGTTCCCATCACCACCACTGTAAAGAAATCAGAGTCTGTAAGTTTCTCTACAGTCAAACATTTCACATCAAGCCACCCTGAATCACTTTGGTTGCATGTCAACAATTGAATCATGCAGGAATTTTGAAAAAGTCCCATTCAAACTGCCCTCTTAAAATCTAAACTCTTATAAATGACCTCTTACTGAATTCAAAGGCAGCAGGTTAACTATGTAATTTGATGTGTATGCAGTCAGGCTTTTACTAGCCAGCATTGCCCTGGTTACCTGTGTTAAACTAGCTTTTACTGCTCACAAAGACACCATTAAAAGAAACTTGAAAACAGCAGGCTGGCTCATAGGAAGCTATATTTTTATTAGCCAGCAGTACCATGGACACCTGTTTATGTCTAGCTTTTATATAACAAAGAAACCAATTAAGTATCATCAATAAAGGGAAACATGACCCTTCACAACAACCAGCACATGCACTGACCAGGTTTTGATAATATTCACTCATGGGATATTGTGTTTCTTTAAAGCCACTAGTTAGCACACTTAAAACTAGATAAGCAAAGCTGCCGTTTCCTTTTTTTTCATCTTAACAATACCAAAAAAAGGACCAGCTGCTGACTTGTCAAGCAAAACAGCAATTTCTGGTCAGCTTCAAGTGAATTTTGTTGATGATGACGAATGTGGCTCTGTACAAACGTAAGCTCGATTCGGACAGGGTCCTGAGGTCATTTCCTCTTTTACAGGCGCTGCTCAGTGATTTTATTTCTGTCCAGATTGGCCATGTCTATGTTTTTCTGCCTCCTCTCCTGAGCAAATCACAGGCCGAATTACCTACTGTGTTGCAGCAACTCAGCGGTGGTCTGATAATTAGTCCCCAGGTAGATGTTACATTGGAAGAAATAGTTTTGGACAGTTGATACTCATCCAAATCATAAAACAATGGATTCTTTGAGAGATTCTGGTAACCATTTACTTGATCTGGGTGGTCTCTTTATGAGAGAACGTTAGCAGAAGAAGAAGGGCCCCCAAAGGTCCCAAAGGCCGATTGAAGGGTCAGTCATAAAGGTAGCTACAGGTATAAAGCATTACTTTATATTGACACATGAACAATAACATGAACATTTAATTTTCTAAAAATACTGACCACGTGTAATGCACACATCTAATTTCATAGAAAATACAATCCACTAGAAACTCACACATCCGATAGCCATCCTGATTTAAGATGTGTAAAATTTGTATCAGAGCCGTTCCACTGGTGTCAAATAGCTAGTAAATGTTAATGTTACAACTGACGTTAGCTCAGCTACTCTCCACATTTCTCAAAGGGTCAAAATGGCCTTCCTGTCTGGTCAGGTGGAAAAGCTAAATGGTCTTGCCCCAGAAAGCCCTAAAACATGCACACTGCCTAGAATCTCCAGTGTGTAAATATGTGTGTTATGTCATGACTTGAGGGTCTGGCGTGTAATGTGTGTGCTCAGCACTTCATTCTCTCCCACACACACACACACACTAATCTCTGTGGGAGAGCCAGTAGCGCTGACTGAGTCACAGGTGATGGGGAGGGGTTGGGCAGGGGTCAGGCCTCTGAAGCACTGCCGGCCTCCTGAGTGACCACAGCCTCAGAGCGCTGACCTGCTTTTGTTTTCCTGGCCGTCTCCCTAAAACCTTTTGTCCTCTCTCAGCCTCTCTGGAGCCAAGGGCAAGCCAAAGGTCAGAGAAACACAGCAAATACGTGGCCTGATGCAGATTACCGTTAATGCTGACCATTACAAGGATGCAAACTCGATTTGGTGCCATCACCAAGTCAACACATCCATGACTCATTAAGGGCTATGCAACTACTGATTTGTACCAGCTGACTAGTGATTTACTATATGTAACCTCTTTCTGCAGCCCTGCTAGTGGCCATTCCACCAGCTGGAAATCAAGGCTGATATTTTTATTAATGTATTAATATAATGAAACAGGATTTTTTTCGCAGATCTCTGTTAACTAGTACACTGTTGTGTGTGAAATGTGACTGTGTTGAGCTGCTAGTGAGCAACGAGGAGGTTAAAGGAAAAAACATTGACTTTCCAGACATCAATAAAAGTAGTTATGTACCTTAGTTAGTAAGGTAGTTAATGGTGGGTGCTTCATTTTGAGGCGATTATTGCTTGTATTTATTGTATTTTGTAGGTGATTATCGCTTGTTTTTAAGCAAAGTCTTACAACTTGTAGGTGACAGTGGAATTAAATACATTTCTTAAGAAATATTTCCAGACGAAAGGACATTACATACCAAATAAACGACACAGAAATATGAAAAATATTTGGGAATGTATCATGAACGTTATCTCTCACAGCACTATATCCATCCAGTTAACTTGTTTCATGAAAGCATCTGAGATTTTTCCCCACTTTCTAGCTCAAATGCGGTCAAAAGGTCAAAAAAGAGTCAAATTATGAGCTTTGACTTTCCACTTCTGAGTTACCGTAATAATTCTGTGAAAAATCTAACTTACCCAATTTTCCACTTACTCCACATGTAGTCGATCAGCCAAGACATATTGGGTGTCCAGATTCTACTCTTTAGTTTCAAACAGGAGCTACAAGGCTAACATTGCTAACAAACACCACTCGATAGTCACCCAAAAAGCCCAAATCATTTCTGTAAAAATACTTCTCTCAGTCCACTCAAACTGCATCCTGGTCTTCGTTAAAGTTGCACAGACTTGTCGATGTGGTTTATGACTTACTGTGAGCTATAAAAATAAACTTTACCGCTATGGGCAGCCATTTTAGACAACACCAGCGCTGGTATTCACAAAGCAGGACTGATCTTGGATCAGATTCCTCCATACTTATGACAGTCCTTGTCGAAAATACTGATTCTAGGTCAGCACTCCCAACTCCTGCGGGGGTTAATGAATACAGACCCTGTTGTCTAAAGCGGCTGTTTGCAGTTTTGTTCATTTTTAACAGTTCACAGTAAGTCACACTGTGTCCTAAACCACATCAACAAGTCTGTACACCCTTAATGAAGACCTGGATGAGGTTCTGAATGGGTACAAAGAAGTTTTGATGATGTATTTACAGAAAACATTTGGGCTATTTGGGTGACTATTGAGTTCTAGTGTTTGTTAGCAGTGCTAGCCTTGCCACTCCAGTTCTAAACTAAAGAAGCAGAATTTAGACTCCAAACATGTCTCATCTGTTCGATGTGGAAAACTATGTAAATTTAATCCAAATCATTGCTTCTGCTCCTGCTATATTTGCTATATTCCACGACTAAAATAGTGCCTGACCAGTCGACAGTTGCCCACAATGCCAAATACTGGACATATAAGATGACTAGTGAACTAGTCAACTCAGCACAACCCCTAACACACATTTACTTCCTTCTGGAGCAATGAATGATGGACATTCTCAAATATATCAAAATAAACCACTCTCCTTAGCAAGACTGGACACTGCATGCATCTCTTGCTGAAAGTGAATGGACCATGAATTCCAATCTGAACTTGGTAAAAGCATCCATGCAGAGAGCACAATAAGAGGCAAAATGTGGACTCTGAAGAGTTTAATGGGCAAGTACCCAAACCCATTACCATGGATAAAAAGAAAACAATGCGCGATAATCAATATTTCATGAGTGCAGCTAATGCATCCTTTTTATAGGATCTGGATACGAATGTCAGGGCTTTGCTTGTTTACCGTCGAGTGAGGGAAACATACAGTAGAGCGGAGCTTAAGGAGAGGCTGAAACAGAAGCTCTGAAAACCTTTTAGAGCAATGTAGAATGTCTTGTACTGGAGCCATCACAAAGTATAAACCGCTGTTAGTTCATGGCTTCGTGACTTTCCGGAACTGCACAACTGAAGATGACTTTAACGACTTACCAGAACTTCTCTTCTCCGAAGCAAAAGTTTAGGAAGAAAGCTTCTGCTCAGCTCCTTCAAGCCTGGGAGAGAGGAGAAAGAGACACTGTGAGAGAAAGCTTCCACCTGTTTAGTGGGAACATCTGTTGAGATACGCCCCAGCAAGTTTATAGCACTGAAGCAATGCAGTATTAATAACTTCAGCTGAAGAGACTTTTTCACTTCTCTGCAACGTACACTGAAAAAATAATGTGTGGTTTATTTGATTCAAATGCATGTATGCACATGAATGAAATACATTACACAGACACAACCTCCTTCAGCAGTGATTTATATATATATATATATATATATATATATATATATATATATATATATATATATATATATTTATAGATATATAGATATATAGATATATATATAATGGAATGGAAGTCAATGGAGGTTAGGGAACCAGCATTGTGACCGGAAGGTTGCCAGTTCGATCCCCTGAGCCAACAGGACATGATTGAAGTACCCTTGAATAAGGCACCTAACCCCCAAACTGCTCCCCAGGCACCGAGGATAGGGCTGCTCACTGCCCCCTAGTGTGTGCGTTCACTTGTATGCATGTATGCGGGTGTGTCATTGCACAGATGGGTAAAATGCAGAGGTCTAATTCCTCTGTGCCCTCTGCAAACACAGTTGGTCAATGGTTCTAAATTCTAAATTCAAATATATATATATATATATATATATAAATACACATCATCTAAACCGCTTATCCCTCTGGGTCGCGGTGGGGTGCTGAAGCCTATCCCAGCCGTCATTGGGCGGAAGGCAGGATACACCCTGGACAGGTCGCCAGTCCATCACGATCAGTATATATATATATATATATATATATATATATATATATATATATATATATCCTGCCCTGTGATGGCCTGGCATAACAAAAAAATTTACTCTTTCTCATGCATATGCATTACAGGAAGGGCTACACAAAAAAGGAAGGGTCACTCAAAAAAGGGGGTGGAGCCATGTTCTCATTTCACTCGATTTACTTAAGTTTGAGCAGCTCGAGGCGGCCGGTTGGGCTTCTTCCTCCACCTTTAAAAACTAGGCCTACATTTGCATTTGGGTCTCAAAAGATATCTTCCTTCCAGAACTGCTGCAGACACAGTGGCTTGGCAGAGAATCAGCCAAGAACATGAGCTGAAAAAATGTTCATCATCTGAATAACACTGTTTAATCTCTTAGAAACAGAGGGCGCAACATAAAATATGTTGTGATGAGGCTGCAATATGCGTGTGCAGTCTGTGTTATCTTTTCACAAACTTTATTTAGCTTTACTTAGCTGGAGTAAAATATCCCCTTGGCAGAATGATTTGATGGGAAAGAAACTTCACTTATTAACATTACAAAGTCCTGATCCCTGAATTTTTATTTTCTGCTTTGTTCCAAGCTTATTGACGCTTCATTAATTCACTGCGTGAGCCGTTAGTGGGTGGGGGCTACATGCAGTTTTGGTATGGCTATCGCTTTACATTGGCTTAGTTTATTTTTACTTTGGCTCAGAGGCTTCTCAGACTGGCCGCTTGACCAACACGTCCATCACAGCTATGAGGCTATGAGCTATCGGGCTGGTCAGGACCTTCCTTTGGGGCTAGGGACTCTATGAGGATTCCTGGGCCAGACACTTGAGCTACAATATGTTACACCACAGCTGCGTATCATCATGAACATTAAAATTATCATTCATATTACTAACGTTTTCTGTCTAGCTTGTTGCTAACAATACTCATTTACATTGAGGCATCTGTGCTTTATTCTACACTTTATAGCTTGAATGTGCAAAGGCACAAAAATGACAAGCTCTGACTTCTCACTTCTGAGTTAAGTCAAACAAACGTCTGCCACCGCCATGTTTCACACGTCCCTTGCAGCTATGAGCCCTGACAGGCTGGCAAGGACCGTCCTCCACAGCTAAGGACTCTTTCTGGGCTACTTGTTGGTATAGTCAGTGAGTGAGGTGCTTTGAATCAAAGGAAAACCTTTATAAATTAATTTATTTGCAACACTTGTTGACTTATACCGCATTCATTTATTGTCTGATACTATTTATGCAGACCAGACAAAATAGTTTCAGTGGAAAACAATGGGAAAAAACACCATTGCAATCAGCAAGAAACTAATTCTTAAGTATTGATTTACAAATCATTAGACATAATGACAATAATTAAGTCTAAATTTAGCCATACTTTGCTTATCTTCTTTATTCATGTGGAAATGCTGAACACATTTAAATCAAATCAACTAATTGCCTCACTTTTTTTCAACAATGTATGTATGATCTGGAAATTATCAGTGCATGTTTATCATTTGCTTCTATTGTTTTTCCAGCCAATTAAAAACAAGCTTTCAGCACTCCTGGAGAACTTCATTACGTGCTTCTTTATATGAGCCAGCTACCGAAAAGCACTTCTTAGCAAAAAGCAAAGAAAATAGACATCAAATGTATTCGTCTTACAGCAGAACTCAGACAGCTTCCCTGAGTTTGGCTTAAAATATCAGAAAGGGTGACCTTCCAGAGTGCTTTGTGCTCATTTGATAACTGCTGAACTGAAATGTTGCAAACAAAAAGCACAAAGCTGCCTGAGAGCGTATTCACTCACCAACCGATGTACAGAGAGGGTTTTATACCTATACTTCAGCTACTGAACAGCGGAGCTCTGAGATGAAGTCTGGCACAGTGCACAGTGCGCTGAGGACACTGGAGTGGAGTAATTGAGAATCAATGGAGGAGATTAGAGCTACAAGTTAGACTGGAGTCTTTATACCTGAACACAAAATATGAGCTTCACTGAAAATAAAACACTGAACTGCAGTGGGAGAGAGATTAGAGTCAATACTATAGTCTCTCTCTCTCTCTCTCTCTCTCTCTCTCTCTCTCTCTCTCGAATTCTCTGTCTTTTTCTCTTTCTTTTCTCTCTCGATCTTACTTTTTTCTCTCTTTCTATGACTTTCACTCTTTATTCTCTCTCTTATTTTTCTCCCTCTCAATCTCTCTCACTGTCTCTCTTTCTGACTTTCTCTCTCCATCCCTCTCTCTCTCCTTTTAGTTTCTCTTTATCGCTACAACTCACCCTCTTCCTTCCTTTTTCTTTCACTCTAATTTCTCCCTCTTTATTTCTTCCCTCCTCATTTCTTTCTCTATCTCTCCTTTTCTCTCCTTCTCTCTCTCTCTGTGTCTCTTACTCATTCTTTTTCCTCTTTCTCTTACTGTTTCTCACTCTTTGTTTTTTACTCTTAATTTTTCTCATTCTGTTTTTCTTTGTTTCTTATAATCTGTCTCTTATTTTCTCTCTCTGACTCACACTTCTTCATTCTCTTTCCTCGTCTTTCTCTCTTTTTTACTTTCTCTCTATTTCATTCTGTCTTTTTTAGTCTCTTTCTCACATTCTCTGTCTTTTTCTCTTTCTTCTCTCTCTCGATCTCTCTTGCTAACTCTCTCACTTTTTTCTCTTTCTATGTCTTTCATTCTTTTTTCTCTCTCCCATTATTTTTCTCCCTCTAATTCTCTCTGATTCTCTTTCTGATTTTCTCTCTCCATCTTTCTTTCTCTCTCTACAACTCACCCTCTTCTTTCTTTTTTTCTTTCTCTCTAATTCTCCCTCTCTCTTTCTCCCCTCTCTGTCTCTTGCTCATTCTTTTCCTTCTTTTTCTTACGGTCTCTAATTCTCTCTTTATTTCTCTTTTTGTTTTCTTTCATTCATTCTTTCCTTCTTTCTTTCTCTAAATCACTCACACCTCTTCATTCTCTCTTTCTTCCTCTCTCTCTATCACTCTTAATTTCTGCCCCTTTCACTTTTTCTATTTTTTCTCTTTCTTACTTTCTCTCTTCTTCATTCTGTTTTTAATTCTTGCTCTCTCTCCCTCTCACTCATTTTTTACTTTCTCTCAATCTCTCTCTCCCTTTCTTTGTCCCCTATTCTCCTTCGCTATCTCTCACTCATGTTTTACTTTCTCTGTCTACCTCAATCTCTCTCTCTCTTTATATCTGTCTTTATATCTCTCAATCTTCATTTCTTGATCTCTTTATCTCTCTCACTCTTTTCTTTTCTCTTAATATTACGTTATTTACCCCCTTACTTTCTTTCTACATCCCTCTCTCTGCCTCTCTCTCTCTCTCTCTCTCTCTCTCTCTCTCTCTTTTTTATTCAAGCTGTAGTGATCAAACTTCTACATGGTGGCTTCTCACTTCTGCACCACTGTGTGCTGTAAACAAACAGGACTGGAGAAGAAACCGAGTCTGCGAATGTGTTTGTGAACCTCACCCACAGTCAGCAGTGTCTGTGTTAAACATTAATCTGTTTAATCTTTTTTCCTCAGTGTCATTTTTCAACAAACATGCCGAGCAGTAAACAACATTACAAATCCAATCCAGAGCTCCTGGATTCCAGCACGTACTGTAGCCCTTATGTAGAGTTTTCACAGCAAAATCTCCCACACGAAATACGACATTGAGCACCACGACGACTTCAACCCGCCCACAGGCCCCCAAACTGGGATCATTATGTAAAGACTCGGCACAATTCCTTCCCAAAAACCTTTGGATTAAATGTGATCATGCATTACTGAGGCGTTACAAAGCACAGCGTGAAGTAAAAGCTCACACATCTCATTGATTCTCACCTAAAGATCATCTTTATGTGACCATCCAGCCTCCTTACTGTGCTGTTCACTATATATCAGACTATCACCCCTTAAATCAGCCCTTATATTATTGCATATCAGTGTTTTTGTAAGGCCTGTCCTCTGTGGGTGTCTTTTTCTTTGGTTTTCTGAATGTTATGGTGCTTGGAAGGTAATTGTTCCTCCAAACAGTTGTGAGTTGTTGTTATTATTGAGATAAGAACTTGTTTATACCCATCTCCAAATTACATATCCCAGTTATCTGGAGGTTGCAGGGAAATCTCTAAATAGTGTAGATGTACTTTTACTCTCCAGCTGTAATAATCTGGGTATAACGATAGAAATATAACTGTATCATAGGCTGATTGATAAAAATATAATAATATGGTCACTGGGCTGCACCCATTTCCATAGCTATTCTTATGTTCAAAGTTATGCCACTCCCATTTTCATAGTTATGCTACGTCCATTTCCATGGTCACACTAGATCAGGGGCCACATGCGGCTCTTTTACTGCCCTGTTGCGGCTCCACAGCAGAATTAGATTTGTAGGTAAAAATAAAATAATCCTCCTTTACAGTAAAATAAAGCTCTGCTGATCGTTCAACACAGTTTAACAGTAAATGGTCTTAAATGCTGGAGTTGATGTAGAACTGCTAATTCACCCTTTAACCCTGAAAATTGGCACGCAGACAACAATCTTGCCTAACTAGTAGTACAAACAGAGATTTAAAATGAACATCAATAATTTGGAGACGAATGGACTTTTAGTAGCCTTCCAGGTGGTTTCCTTATACGTTTAATCTGCAATGAGAAACTGTCAAACACTTTTTTGTTGAGAGACATTTTACAAGAAAATATTCTATTTTTGCCAAAAGGGTTTCCTGCAGGAGATGCGAGAAAAGCGGCTATAGCTGAGCTAAAGCTTAAAGCAGAGCAAAGTAAGTCTGCGTTTTCATTTATATTAAATATATTAGCCTACACTTTTACATCAGCACATACTGAGACATATATGCAGCCAGGATGGTAAAATGAACATAAAATGTTGTGGCTCCCAAGGTGGTTTGATTTTTGTTGAAAGGACAACATGGCTCTTTTTAACATTTGGGCTGCCAACCCTGCACTACACGCTAAAACCCACTTTCATGGTTACACTAGGGTCGATGATATTGTGGCGCTAGTGGGGAAAGCCCCCGCTTGTTGTGGACAAATGCGGTAGCCAGAACAGCCCAAAAAAATCACATTTTTTGTGCATTACTGAGCCAAACGTTACAAATTATTTATGAGGTTTTTGTCAGATTTTACCAGTGATTTCATATATATTTTTGAAACGGTAATTTTAGTTTATTTTTTATTATTTATATTTAGTTTTGAGTATTTTGGTCTCTCCATATTCAGATAGGAACCTGGTCTTTTATGGCTGGAAATAACTGCCTGGCAATGTGCAGAGATGACCGGACAGACTTTCCCATAAGGACTTTGGCTACATCCACCTTCATGGTTAAATTGTTCCAATTTCCATGGTTCTTCACCCCAATTTCATTAATTACACTGCAGCCCATTTCCATGATTACAAAAAAAATAAAACTAAAACATTACCATGGTTACACTACACCCATTGGAACGGTTACACTACACCCATTTCAATAGTTACACTACACTTATCATGTTTACACTACACCTATTTCCATAGTTACGCTACACCCATTATTATGGTTATACCACTCATCTCTATGGTCACCTTGCATCCATTTCTTTGGGTTCCCTCAAGCCATTACCATTGTTATGCTGGGATCATTACTGGCTGAATGGTATTATAGTGAAAATTAAGCAAAAATATTTGTTTTAAACACCCAAAACTATCAAGAAGATAAAGAAGAAAACAGCAGTACGTAACTTTAATAATATTACACTGACATTAACTCTATTATTAATTAAATAATATTACTGACATAATTCATGTATTACAAGATAAAGAGTGAAACTGGGTGACTTAGCTAGTTGACACTAGTTAGCATTAGCAGTAAGCATTTGCCTTACAGAAGTCGATATTGTTGTCCCAATGATTGCTAGCTTGTGTAGCCTAAGTTGGCTGGCTGCCTAATATTCATGGTAAGAATTATTGCTATACTACACATATGAAATTGCATCATCTACAACTTGAGACTAAAAGCAGCACAAAAAGCTTTTCTGATTGTTACTATTATTTTGATAGGATAGCTGGTCAATTTCATCATAATGTGATACATTCAGTCTGACTGCCTTAAATGTATGTAGGCCACAAATACATAAACTAGCTTTCAGTTGTCTTTTTTGTATTTGTGTATCTTCACAGTGAAACTAAAATGTTACCCTTATTGTTTTTAGATTATTTGATATTATTGCCAAAATCAGTGGTAGACTGGTGAAACGTTCTTCAGGGAACCAAAAGCGCTTCACTCTAAAGAACCTCTTTTTGGCACCCTTATTTTAAGAGTGTAGGTGAGATTTCCTCCCGTCAGCATCTCAGTGGGAGCAGGGAGTATATCTCTCGTGGCCGGGGGAGGGAGTGATAATATCCCTCCAGACCATGGCCTGGGGAGCGCTTTAGCACAGCAGGACTGGGAGTCTGCAGGGGTCTTGTGTTATTCTATCTCCCATTCTGCTCTTAATTGCTGTGTGAACGGCCCTGTTTGGGCACAAACAGCTCAATCAGGTGTGATTACAGGCCCACACTGATGGAACGGCATCAGAAGCCCAGGGGAATCCAGCTTCTATTGACAGAGAGAGGGGCCGCCATGTCTACTACCCTAAAGGTGGTATGGGCAAAAAGAGGGGGAGGGTAATTTTTAAAAGAGAGAGAGTGAGAGAGAGAGAGAAAGGGAGAATACCTCAACGTCCCTAATGTAAATGCTCAGTAATGTATGACTTAGTTGACCCACAGATGAGCAGGCTAGATGGACTGGACTCACTGGCCAGGTCTAATCTCCAATAAAATAACTCATCAGTCACGCGATGTACTGATCAGTCAATAATCCAATCAAACACTGGAGAAATCAGTGACCTGCCATGACTGATCAATCACATCGATCGATTAAACCTCCAGAGAGTTTCCACGTCTCCCAGCCGAATTGTTCTGAGAAGGAAAGGGTTTTTAGATTGCCTCATTAAGCTGTGTGCTTTTTAGGACATTTTCAGGACTTCATAAACAGGGTTGAGCTCCAGAATTCTCCTGACCATTAAAAAAATAAATAAAAAAAAATATATATATATATATATATATGTATATACATATATATATATATATATATATATATATATACATATCAACAAGTAAATGAACTCGTACTTTTTTAAGTAATGTTTTTAGGTAGATCTGACAAGCCACTTTTTACCGTACATATATACACAATATACATATATATATAAAAATCATCAAAAAAAACACATATTTAACAGAAAATTACATAGAAACAGCAACTAAATGTAAAATCCTATTTTCAGCATTTGATTTGACACTCTTTACAGCTTCCATAAAACCTTACTGCACATCTCAGATGTCCACTTTTGGTGTTCTAGTGCAAATTACCAGTGCAAAGTTGTTGGAGTCCCATTTTCTCCAGTTTTGGAAACTAGAAGCTTTATGCTGACACCAAAAATGAATAACCTGTGTTTTAATTGGAAACTGTATAAACAAATGGGTGGTCACTTACTTTTGCACAGTACTGTGTATATGTATATATACATATATATTGCTGCTGTCGGAACAAAACTCAATCTCAATTTTTACTGTTTTTCAGTTTTTGACATAATTTGAAAATACATGTTGCCCTTAACATTGTGTTTCATGGTGAATGGACTAAAAGAAACGGCCCAAAATTACTTGGAAAAACTCTGGTTCTACAGACTTACATTACAAGTTAAGTATGTTTTTTCCTTCTCCTATAAAGTTACTATTTTGGAGTTTTTTGGAGATATTAGGTTTTGTTCCGACAACACTGTATGCATACATACGTATGTGTGTAAATTTATCTATATATATATATATATATATATAGACCCTCATTGACCCTCACAGAGCAGGTACTATTTGGGTGGTGGATCATTCTCAGTTTGTGTTGGTCATCCTCTGTTGGCTGGATATTTTTGGTTGGTGGACTATTCTCAGTCCAGCAGTGACACTGAGGTGTTTAAAAACTCCAGCAGCACTGCTGTGTCTGATCCACTCAGACCAGCGCAACACACACTAACACACCACCACCACATCAGTGTTACTGCAGTGCTGAGAATGATCCACCACCCCAATAGTACCTGCTCTGTGAGGGTCCATGGGGGTCCTGACCACTGAAGAACAGGGTAAAAGGGGGCTAACAAAGTATCAGAGAAGCAGATGGACTACAGTCTGTAACTGTAGAACTACAAAGTGCACCTATATAGTAAGTGGAGCTGATAAAATGGACAATGAGCATAGAAACAAGGAGGTGGTCATAATGCCAGATCAGTGTGTGTGTATATATATATATATATATATATATATATATATATATATATATATGCATCATACGTATAACAATAACTATTATTATTATTATTAGATTATAGATACTTGTGCAATACACGTACATATAGACAATACTTATTGGGCATATTACTAGTACATATAGGTACTTACACATATATTACATATGGGTCATGTGTAGGCAGTTCTGTATTCACTGTCATAACACAATATTGTAACTGAAATAGTTAATGTACATTAATGCAATGAGAATCTATTCTAAGTAATTTTGTAGTATTTGTATTGATCCATTCATCATGAAATATTCACGCAATGTATGGGCAGCTGGTGTTTTCAAAAATGGAATTAGAAGGTTTTGAATTGTCAGCATGATGTATAATAAATAAGAGCTATACGTATGAACCCATATCCTGCATGTGTGCATGCCGCACAGCTTATGTCCACAGCACACAGCTATGCTGAAGCACGAACTCAATATAAAGCCACCACGCAATAGAATACATTCAGGAAGCACAGGTCAGGTAAACATGGTTCCTAATCAGACAGGTAGAGCTGCTCTCACTGTCTCTAGAACCTCTGCCTCCCTCCCCACACCAGCTATTCCAGCAGCAGAGCCGCAGAGCATCTGAAATATATGCATCTGTGTGCCAGCAAATTACAACTGCGAAAGGAGCGCGCCTCGCGTTTCCCCGAATTAGACCCTGCTATTTGCAGCTGCTCAGAGAGGGCATTGCTGAAAAATAAATAAATAATTTTTAAAAATGAAAGAAGATATATGCTTTAGTGGGTAAAGCTAAACAACAAACGACAGCCTCGGCCTTCAAGTAGAACAATGGTATCGTTAGATAACAGGCTGTTCTCTTTTCAGGAGCGACCCCTGGGTTAATGAACATAACTGCATCTCTTCATGCCTCATTAGATCTTTACATCTTCCCACAGCGCTAATGCTATTGACAGCAGCGCCAGGAACACAGTGCTACACTGAGCAAGCCGACTACAGCAGCTCTGAAATGCCTGGAAACAGTTAGCAATACTCTACAAACTCAGCAGAACAGGTCATGCTTACTCAATAGGGCCTTCTCCACCGCAGCAACTTCTCCAACTTTTTCAGGAACTCAGATCTTTTCCAGGAAAACAGAACTTTTGGCAGGACTCAGAACTTTTTAAGGGGAATTCAGAACTTTTATGCTGTGTTGCACCTCCAGGGCCAACTTGACTTTCTTTAGTGTCCAGAATAGATACTTTACCACTGGGACTGAGGCTTATTCACTGAGAGGAGTTAATTGATCAAACACAATGCTGGTAACCATTACCTCTGTAAAATACTTTACCTCCTTTAAAATACTACCAGTTGGATTTCTGAAGCGAGCATTATTAACCCTGTAAATGGTCAAGACCTGCCGGCGCGTCCAGGCTTTATTCTTAACCTTTATTACTTAAAGGGACGCTGGGGCCAACATAAGAAGTGTAGCCATTGCTATGTGTGTTTGAAGCATGCCTACCCATCTCCTACAGAGTCATAGTATCTCAAGAGTGAGATATTCCAGCTTGAGGATTGAGAAAACTCCCTTCTGATGATGTATCTTGAAGGTAGGAGGAAAACTACAAGCACTTTGGCCAGATATACAAGGCCACTAGCTGTTTTTTCACTAGCTGGTTAATACAGAAGGAAGCCAGATAGCTAATGATACTGTTAGCAGTCAGCGTTTCTTTACTGCCATGGGGGGATTCCTACTGGTTGTTTAATGTATTTGCATAATGCATGCTGGGTATTGTAGTGAGAGAACACTAAAAGACGCGAACACAAAATGAATTCCGGATGCAATGCTGCGCCATTACAGAACATGATAAATAACATAATAAATGCTGCTTCTGTCCCCTTTAAGAATACAGATTGTATAATTTTATATGTACGACATGAAAAGCCATAGGATGTAATGAGCCTGGGAATTAAAGTGATTAACCTATTAAGATGCAACTAGCTAGTTCAAACCGGACAGACTGACCAATCATGAAGTCCTACTTGGAATACAAGTTTATGTCATCAGCATGAACTGAAAGTTTTTTTTTGGGGGGGGGATGTGTATGTGTGTGTGTGTGTGTGTGTGTGTGTGTGTGTATGTGTGTGTGTGTATGGGTGTGTCTTGGTGAACTGGGGAATATGCCATAATATGAAGCAGCTGTGGGGGAAAATGTCCAATGAAAAACAGACACACTGTAAAAACCTGGCTTTTTTACAATTCAATTCAAAATCTACCAGTCAACCACTGCTAAGGCTCTGGGACTCTGGGTCTCCCATAGTGAGATCCATTATCCACAAATGGAGAAAACTTGGAACAGTGGTGAACTTTCTTAGGAGCGGCTGACCTACCAAAATTTCACCAAGAGCACATCAACGACTCATCCAGGAGGCGACAAAAGAACCCAGGCGAACATCTAAAAAACTGAGGGCCTCACTTGCCTCATTTTAGGTCATTGTACATGATTCCACAATAACAAAGACACTGGGCAACAATGGCATCCACGGGAGAGGTGCAAGGTACAAATCACCGCTGACCAAAAAGAACACAAAGGCTTGTTTCACATTCGTGAAAAAAAAACATCTAGATGACACTTTTGGGATAATATTCTGTGGACTGATGAGTCAAAGGTGGAACTTTTTGGCAGACACGTGTCCTGTTACATCTGGCATAAACCTAACATGCTTTCCACCATAAGAACATCATACAAACAGTCAAACATGGTGGTGGTAGTGTGATGATCTGGGGCTGCTTTGCTTCTGCAGCACCAGGACGACTTGTCATAACTGATGGAACCATGAGTTCTGCTCTCTATCAGAAAATCCTGAAGGAGAATGTTCGCCTGTCAGTTTGTGACCTAAAGTTCAGGCACATTTGGGTTATGCAGCAGGACAATGATCTGAAACACACAAGCAAGTCCACCTCTCAATGGCTCAAAGGAAACAAAATTAAGGTTTTGGAGTAGCCGAGTCAGAGTCCTGACTTGAACGCCATCTCAAGACCTTAAATGGTCAGTTCATGCTCAAAGACCCTCCAATGTAGCCATATTAAAACAATTCTGCAAAGAGTTGGCCAAAGTTCCTCCACAATGATGTAAAAGACTCATCGCAAGTTATCGCAATCATTTGATTGCAGTTGTTACTTCCAAGGGTGGCACAACCAGTTATTAGGTTATTAGGTTTGGGGGGCAATTACTTTTTCACATGCGTGATATAGGTTTTGGATAAATTTGTATCTTCAATAAATGGAATGATCATTTAAAAGCTGCATCTTTTGTTTACTGTTGTCTTTATCTTATGTTAAAATTAGTTGAAGGATCTGAAACATTTAAATGTAACAAATTAGAAAAAATAGAAGAAATCAGGTGAGGGGCAAATACTTTTTCACAGCACTGTATTTCATTGAAGATCTAACAGTAAATTAACAAAACAATCTTCAGCATGTTACATTCTGGTAAGTTATTATTTGAGGTTATTTGAAAAATCTACTTTTGAGGCAGGCAGGTTACATATTTAGAGTTCTAAATCATTTTTTATGCTGCACTATGGGTGATTCACAACATCTGATTTACATAATGGCTCACGGTTCTTGCACCCTGGTGGAAAATAAACAAGACCACTCTCAGCAAACGTGTAGTCTTAGTTCCAGACTATTTTTAACCCTTCAAATGGAAAAAAGAGACCTTAGTGAGAAATCAAGGCAGAAACTTTGAAGTGAACTCCACATGCCTGTTCTATGAGGTATGTGCAGGTGCAAGTCTCATAATCTAACACCCTGTAGGGATTCTGTAGATCAGCAGCTCCCAGTCTACAGTCCAGAGGACTCCGCACATTTTGGTGTTTTTCTCTAATCTAATGCACATAATCCAACTCGCGAAAGGCTTGACATTTAGCTTGTGAGCTGAATTGGGTGTGTTAGAGCAGTAAACACCAAACCGTGTCCCCAAGAGTGACATTCAGTACCTGCAGTGGCAGATCTTGACTATCACAGCTAGACCTGCTGTTCAGGCCCTGAGACCTCTATGAGGTTTAGAGAACACAGATCTGGCAGTGGTTAAACTGAGCGTTTTACACGAAAGACTATAAATCACATGCAGCCTCAGCAAACTGCAATTTCCACTGTGTCAATACACAACCAAATCTGTTTGTGTCAATGGGGCTTAATTACAGTTTCACTTTCCTCTCTTCTTCTACAGCGTCTCAGTTTAACAAAGCGCTGAGCAGAATGACTGATTCAACAGAACGAAGGGGTTTTCACTGTCTGGCTGTTTAAAACGTAACACAGAGCAGCATCTGCAGAAACCAGACACAAAATCTCCAGCATTTACCAGCGTTATTCCTCATCATCATCATCACAGTCATGACCATCATCTCCATCATTATTATCATCATCATCATCACCACTATGATCATTACCATCATCACCACCATCATCACAGCCATGACCATCATCTCCATCATTATTATCATCATAATCATCACCACTATGATCATTACCATCATCACCACCATCATCACAGTCATGACCATCATCTCCATCATTATTCATCATCATCATCATCACCACTATGATCATTACCATCATCACCACCATCATCACAGTCATGACCATCATCTCCATCATTATTTCTCATCATCATCACAGTCATGACCATCACCTCCATCATTATTCCTCATCATCATCATCACAGTCATGGCCATCATCTCCATCATTATTATCATCATAATCATCACCACTATGATCATTACCATCATCACCACCATCATCACAGTCATGACCATCATCTCCATCATTATTCCTCATCATCATCACAGTCATGACCATCATCTCCAGTATTATTATCATCATAATCATCACCACTATGATCATTACCATCATCACCACCACCATCATCACCATCATTACTATCATCACCATTATCATCATCATCATCATCAACACCATCATTAACATCATTAACATCATGATCATCACCAGCATCACCATAAAATCGTAACCATCATCACCATCATCATACTATCATCACCATCATCACCATCATTAACATCATGATCATCACCATCACCATTATTCACATTATCACAATCATCATGATCATCATCATCACCATCACATCATCATCATGATAATCATTAGCATCACCATCATCACCACCATCATCACGATCATCAACATCAACATCATCATCATCAACACCACCATCATCATCATTAACATCTTTAACATCATCACCGTCAGCCTCATCACCATCATGATAATCATCACCATCATCATCATGATCACCATAACCATCATCATCATCATTCAGGTCCAACACAGGAGAAAATGTAATTTTTCTGAAATGTAATGTTTCTTCTTTCTCTCTTGCTCTCTCTACACCCTCTCTGTCTCTCTCCCTCTCTTTCTCTCTCTCACTTTCTCTCTCGCTCCCCTCGCCGCCTCCTTCAGAGTCTCCTTTACTTCTCCCAAATGTAATTCGACCCGCTCCCAGTGGCTAAATTAGATCAGCACCCAATAGCCATTAGCTCCTTCATTTAAAGAGATCTATGCAGTCATAAGGGCTGTTTGGAGTTAATTATGCTGCCTGTCTGCGTGTAGCCTGTGGCCACGGGCCACTCAGATGGGGAGATTATTGAGTTTTATCGCACTTTTAATGGATCCCTCCCCCCTCCTCACCTCCATTCAGCTCACAGACCGGGCTGTAAACCCCCATCTAAAGCTTTAACGCTGTAACACCGGGCCCTGCCCCGCTCCGATAAGGAGCTGTGACAAAAGACATTGATTCGGCCCATAAGGATTAAAGAGACGCCAGCGTCTATGCAGGGTCGATGGGCGTCTCACGCGCGATGGAAAAACTCATAAAGCTTGAGAATGCTGAACACTGCGGGGGGTTAAACATGTCACCAAGATACAATAGTGACTTTTGTTGAGTATGACCTCTGGAGTGACCCTACTGAAGGTCAGTATGATGATAGAAGACCTGAAGCTGGGAGATAAAGAGGAGCCATTAAGAATAACCTTTCATTCCTGATAAATGAATTAAAATCAGAACACTTTAAAATGATCCCTGAATATTGCTCAAAAACAGCATCCTACTGTAAGAGTGATAGTTTGGCAAAGTGATAGGTCAGCAAAAACTGTAAAAATAAATAAATAAATAAATAAATAATAATAATAATAATAATAACAAACAACAGTCTGGCAGTTACTACAGTTTTTGGTTATAATATTATGGCATCTGCCATGAGCCACACTGCAGTTTGGATCAGTGTCTTCTAATTTTGTTTGTACAGAAACATCAGCTCAAATATTTATGAGGTCTCAGCAGCGTGAAATTATGATGAATGTTAAGTTGGATTCATCTAAAAATTGCATGAATTCTGATCTGGCTGTTCAGACTGAGTCACATTGCCGCATATCAGATATGTATCGGATTTCAGTACCACATATGAAGGAATCCCGAATCGGAATTGAAAATGTCAGATTCAGTGTGTTTTCGCTATTCACACTGCCACACAGATAACACACGGGTCATTCTACAGAAACATCCACTTTATCGATCCTTAGGAGGCACTAGTGTTACTGATCGTCACTGGTGTTACTGATCGTCACTGGTGTTACTGATCCTCATTGGTGTTACACATAAGAAACGTAACACCAGAAACATTTTTACTGAAAAATGCATTTTACAAAATGGCTGCTACAGAGCATCAAACCACATGTTGTCAATCATGGAATATCCACTAAAATATGTAATTTAATCCATTTGTATTCTATTTTTTCACAATTACCTCAGAATAAAGTCAGTCACACCAGTGACTTCAGCTAAAAGCTTCATATGAAATCATGAGCTAAATGAGAAAATCTCTGATAACTGAAAGACACAGTGGACTCACCATGAGCTTTTCTTCATAGATCCTCAGAAAACAGGTAAAAGGAAGTCAAGCGATGTCATCAGTGTGATTTTTATTTCAAAATAAGAGTTTTTTTGTTACACAGTAACACCAGTGACATGACTCCTGGGGACCACAACATTCTTTATATATTTTGTAATATTTATTTGGCATTTGTTTTCTTTATGTCAGTTCAATCATAAATTTATAGTCATGTATAGATTATTGCAGTTAAAATAGCAGAAAAACGTTTTTTACCTCAAAATATGGCCTCAACCTTTACACATGACTGTGGGGACGAGCTCTTCTGGGGTGCTTGGGATTCTACATAATTAATTTAAAAACCAGTATTGGTAAATTGATGACTCAGGAAGGTGTAATTGTTAAAATATCGTATTGTTTTATTTTAAAACGTAAATAAATTGTAACCCTGACATTTTTTTTTCAAGTGTAATATATCTGTAAATGCTAGGGACACAAAAATGGACGTTTCCATAGAATGACTCATACCTGTGTCACATATGAAGAAAAAGATCAGATTTGTGCCACGTTAACCTGCTGTGTGAACAAAGCCTCTGTGTGTGAAATGGTGTGACTCTGTGTTGAGCTGCTAGCGAGCAATGGTAGCTGAAAGGGGAGGAGTGAGACCCTCTGCTGTGAAAACAAGTCACACCTCACCACAAAGACAGCTGGCTGAGATAAAAACAGACAGCATGACTGCAGCTTTCCTTATATGAAACGATCCTACACAAATGACACAATAAAAACTGCATTTAAACACAATAAAAAAGCTTTAATAAATGTTGATCTACTTGCTCTCTGAAAATGATCATCCAGCTTCTCGTTTTGTAAATCATACAATTTCCACTGAACTATATTCCATCAACCTGTAAACTGAAGAAAACAGTTTATAGAACAAAAACTGAGGGACCTCAAAAAGGGAAGCTGCCTTTTAAGGCTACTATGAAAAGGGGTTTGCTGAAACCAAATGAGAAAAAAACCCATAAATGATGATAAAAGTTTAATTCCATGAAATCGATATGAGCAGAGCATAAAAATCGACTTCAGCTTGACATTTATCGCTGCTCTCACTGCGACACATTGTATGAAGTGCAGCTGAGGTTTGTGCTGTATCTGGTATGCGACACTACATGTGTCCGGTGCACAGTGGCCTAAAGCTGCTCAGATTGCTGCTCTGTCCACAGCAGAGTCCACAGCACTGGGCAAAATGGATACTGAATAATTTAGAGCGTCAGATTAATAGAGACACAGACACACACATACTTCACACAGTTTCATCACTTTCCCTCCCTCTACCCCCCACACTGCATTTCTCCTCCTAATGTCAGTCTTCAGACACACCACTCGGAAGCTGAGCCTCAGATTTCTGACCATTAAAGGTCTCATATCCTACTTTTGTCTTGCATTTTATTTATGTCCCCTGACACACGCTGATAAGGTTCATCTGGTTCTATGTACCAAAAACAGTCACATTTTTCCAAATTTATTTTCCAATCCCTCCTTATTCCTTGGAATCCCTTGTTACAGTGCCTTTAAGACTGATATATGCAAATAAGCTCTGCTCTGATTGGCTGCCCTTCGTTGTGCCTTATTTAAAAAGCAGTCCAGGCTGAAACTCTGCTTATAACTTTAGTGAGAATGGGTAGTGCTAAACTGCAAACTGAATGGGTGGATATATGTAAAAGCACTGTTTTTGTAAAACAGAGAATTTGAAATTGGCTGATTTTGAACTTAGTTTACACATATGTACTGCATGGACTGGGGGGTGTGTTTGAAACTTTAACAGTGCTTACATATTACGAGAAACTCTTATTTAAAAAAGGTTTTTCATGATATGGAACAAGTTTCCAGATGACGATGGAAACGTCAGATATCTTGTATCCTCAATGCTTTTTTCTTTCCCTAAATAAATAAAACAAAATAGGTCATCACAAATTTTCAGCAGACCCTATCACCATGACAACATTTACATGCCTGTATCTCTCAAACGGTCACGCAGAAAGGACACAGAAAGACTGTTTTAATTTAAACATGTAAACACAGCATTTACTTGCTCCACTGTTTCTTTCGGTGGTGAAATCTTTGAGCTGAGTTGAGCTACTTCCTACTTATCTAGTCATGCGAGGTCAGATGTAATCTCTTTAACGAGAACATCTGAGGACAGCTATGAGAAATTCTGGACTAAAAGAATATTGCAGTCTTCAACCATTCACCCTGAAGACCGACTACTAGTGCTGCAAATGGCAGAACTCTGGTCAACATTTAACAGACTAGCATTCCATAACTACTAGAATGGCCATAGAAGTCATTTTGACTGAATTTTAAATGTTTATTTATACCACAACACAATGAAACTAATAATTTTGCCATGTTGGCATATGTCATGAGAAATGTGATATTGTAATAATTTATTAAGATTGTAATTATTTATTATTAATATACATTTTTTCCCTGTTTATGGTACTGGTGATAAGTTTTCTAATGATTCAGCTAGTTGGTCAGTTGGTTGTGGTCATTCTCACTCTGGCAAAGTCTCTTTAAGTGGAGTTGCTGATTTTTTAAAATTTCTGTGTCATGTTTATCATGAGATGTAAACAAAGTCAGTCAGAGTGGTTTGATGTGAAATGGTTACTCGTAGAGAAACTTAGACTCAGATTCCTTTACAGTGGTGGTGATAGGAACCAGGGCTCACAATGTCTACAACACAAATATAGCCATTTTATTTATCTTATGCATGTAATGTCCATAATGGTAAAATGCCAGAAAACAAAGTTTTCTTTGGGGATTATTTTGCTCTATAACGTCCTGTGTGGACCTCTCCACCATGAATACATTGGAAAAAATACACTCTAAACAATAATCCAATCTCAAAACTATCGCAAAACAATGTCTGAGGCATCAGGCAGCATATTTATAACCATTTCATGCAATAACTTCCTGTGAGGGAGCTTTAAACTCTTCAGCCATGTGGTTCCTATCACCACAGTCAGTGAACAATTCTGACTCTAGGTTTCTCTAGAACAGGCATTTCACATCAAACCACTCTGAATCACTTTTTTTACAGCATAATAATTAATTTTTTTTTTTTAAAAATTGGAAATTTGGTGGAATTCCCCTTCAATGCTTGCTAGCTGGCCTCGTCAGCCTGTAACCAGCCCCCTTAAAATGAAATCCCGGCTACAACACTGGTGTGCGCCTATCAGCCTCTGACGCAGTTCTATCATCCACCACATACGCAGCTCCTACTCCTCTGTGCTGTGGCCTCTGAGCTGGAACAGGAACGAGGATTCTATTTAAAAGCCTCCTTCACTCCCACAGCCGCTCCGAGGCCAGAGCCGAACGCCATGTGAGCTCAGAGTTTGAGTAGGAAAAAACTCGGCCCAAATACAGCCGCCTCCGCCGCTCTGACCCCAGCACAGGTCACACCTTGCAGCTGAGATCATGCACTGTAATATATACCTGCAGTTTAAAAAGTCCAGTAAACAGCCATTAAGAGCTTTTACAACAACTTCTAAAAGGGCCCATATCCTCCACTTTTCTTGCAGCCTATCCCCCTCCTCCTGCCCCCTGAAGTCTGTATCTAATGTTTGTGTGGTTTTATACATGAAAAACAGCCAACATTCATTTTTACATCATTATTTGTCAACCTTTCTTTATGTCTTAGTGACATCACAATCATGATGAACTCAGCTTAGTTTCCATATATGGAAAAAAAAACCTGTTTTTCAATGATATGGGCACTTTAATGCACTGAATACGAACTGCAATGTTCATTTTCACATAGAGTGAAAAATATGGACACACCTACTCAAAGAAAGGGTTTCCTCTTTTTACTTATTTAATATTTTAGTATAATAGCGAAGACATCACAACTATGCAATAGCACATACGCAATTACTCAAATCAGAAACTGTGACCTTCTAGTAAACAGAGCTATTTAGATCCACCTTACCAACGACACACCTAATTGGCTCAAACGCATTAACGAGGAGAGACATTCCACTAATTAACTTTTAACGAGGCACGCATAGTAATTAGGATGATATAGTAGTTGGCAACAGCATTTTCGAATGCTACACTTCGCTGAGATCCTAAATGAAAAGTATTTGTTTGTAGGGGCAAAAATATTCTTTTTCTATTTAAAATGAAAATTAAAACATCTTGAAATTTTAGTTTCACTTTTTATATTCATCTTAAAGTACAATTTTCAAGCACGTAAGTGTTCAGCTTTAGATCAAAAAGTCTTTAAGATAACAATGCACTACTGTCTGTATGTACGTTTGCAATATTAACAATGTTTGTTATTTTGTATGCAATAATAACATATCGCTGCTGTCAGAACAAAACTTCATATATTCAAAATGGTAACTTTACAGGAGAAGGAAAAAACCTACTTTACTTTTAATGTAAGTCAATGGAACCAGACTTTTTTATAAGTAATTTTGGGTCATTTCTTTTGGTCTATTAATCATGAAATTTACAAACAATGTAAAGAGCAACAGGCGTTTTCAAATTATGTCAAAAACTGAAAAACGACGAAAATGGAAATACGAGGTTTTGGTCTGACAGCAGCGATATACAATGTGGATTTAAATATTACAGACTAGTCACCAAAAGATAGTTTAAAGATTTATTTAATATTTCCAGAATTCTGTGAAGAAGATGAATAAAATGATAAATAACACACTAAGTATCTATTATCTGTCTGCCTTAAAGGGGAATGCCACTGAATTTTCAAAACATCTATATAATTAAATATTTGAGATGTAAACAAAGTCATTCAGAGTGGTTTGGTGTGAAATGCTCTGTACTAGAGAAATTTACAGGGTCAGAATCCTTTACAGTGGTGGTGGTGATAGGAACCAGACGTCCACCTCTAAAAGCCTCCTCACAGAAATTGATTTATGAATATGCAGCCTGATGTCTAAAACACTGTTGTCTTCATAGATGCTATTGGACTACAACGTATTTTTTATATATGTCATTCACGGTGGAGAGGTGCATGTAGTGTTATACGACCAAAGAGTGTCTACAATCAACCATTTCACACCAAACGACTCTGAACGACTCTGTTTACATCTCGACCACCAAATTATAAAAAAATGTAAAAAATCTGGTGAAATTCCCTCTTTAAGATTTGATCTCCACTTTTGAAATGTGATGAACTCTGGATGTTAATTCTTAATTCTGCCTGTCATTTTGCTCATTATTCTGGAAACATTAACATTTCTTCATTTCTATTTACAGCCTGGGCGGCACGGTGGTGCAGTGGGTAGCCCTGTTGCCTCACAGCAAGAAGGGCCTGGGTTCGATTCCCAGCCGGGTGACCAGGGTCATTTCTGTGTGGAGTTTGCCTCTTCTCCCCGTGTCTGCGTGGGTTTCCTCTGGGTACTCCGGTTTCCTCCCACAGTCCAAAGACATGCAGTCAGGCTGATTGGACGTGCTAAATTGCCCCTAGGTGTGATTGTATATGTCTGTCTGCCCTGCGATGGACTGGCGACCTGTCCAGGGTGTATCCTGCCTTCCACCCAATGACAGCTGGGATAGGCTCCAGCACCCCACTGTGACCCAGAAGGATAAGCGGTTTAGATGATGTATGTATGTATGTATTTACAGCCTCATAGTGACCTGCTAATTATTCAAAACTAATGAAATTGACCATATTAGAATATATATATATCACATTTACACATTTATCTGCATCTAAATTGGCATTATATGATATAAAACAGTGATTCCAGTTATTCTTTTGAACGATATTATTTCATCAGTCAGAAACATCCACATATTTCACTGGGACTGTACGTAACAGTCAGTTGGAATGATGTGCTGCTGTTTGTTTTTACATTTAAAAGTTCAGTGTTTGGATTCTGCTTTAGAAGTCCTGTCGTCCTCCTCTATATCAGTATGTCTCTCTAGCACTGGCCTGTAGGCTCCTGCTGACCGGAGCCAGGTCCATTAAACCAAACTCGTCACACTGCGAACAGCTGCTCACTGCCCTCACTGAATACTTAACATGCAGACACGGACCCTCACTCTCCAGCGCCCCACTCCCTCAGCCTGTCAGCCCGGTCCTTACTCAGCACTAAATCTCAGTGCTCGCAGGATTCAGGCTGTGATTTGTCATGCGATCCGCAGGCAGGAGAAAGCGGCAGCAGAGAAGCGGCTGAGTTTGAGGCAAAAGACCGACAGAGTGCAGAGAATTCTGCATAACAATCCATCCACTCTAACAGCCCACCAGGCAGACACATGATGGAGGAGAAGGGGCTGAATAAAGATGCTCTGTAGAGCCACTAAGTGAGATTTCTCCAGCTACTGAGAAGCAGCTGTACCAGCCACTTTATTAGAAACTCGCCTCTTGCTGGTGTACAGCTAGACACTGTAGCTCATCTGTCAATGGACCATTTGTATAAATGACCCTCTGGTCCATCATCACTTTCTGAACCCTGTCTATTAGAGCCAGACCCTCAGCCCAAGCCATAAAGATCCAAACAAGAAACAAATGTGATAATTTCTGCTATGGGATTTCCAATAGTGTGTTCGTACAAAGCCAACGATGGTCACATGAACATTTCTTCGGCATTCTAGATTGAAGACGGACATTTAAAGCTCGACATTAAAGGGCCTGTTTCTAATAAAGTGGCCAGTGACTGGAAGTACAAGGTAGATGTTTCCTATATAGTGGCTAGTACGTGGAAGTGCAGGGTAGGTGTTTCTAATAAAGCGGCCAGTGAGTGGAAGCGCAGGGTAGGTGTTTCTAATAAAGTGGCCAGTGAGTGCAGATATGCATATAGCCCAGAAAACAGACAAAATCATATATCTCACTCCTGATCCTGAAGGGAAAGGGGTTCTCTAAGGAATGATCCCAGCGCACTGAGAATTCAAAATAAATCCTTGTTCTTGGAAAGCCACCCCCCCCACTCTCTATCCCACTCCTCACCTCCTGGGTCTGTTTATTTTCTCCACTCTCATTCATCTCCCTCTGTATGTAGGGGGAGAATGGATGAATGTAGCTCAATATAGCTCACTATGTTAGTGCATAGCCTTAGTGAGTAATGAATCATTTTCTCTGATGCTGCATGTGGGCACGTGACTCGTGGTTTTTTTTTTTTAACTATTGCAGAGGAAATAATCAAATTTCCCTACACATCATCAGCTCAGTTACCTTAAAGACCACGCTTTTTAAAATGAAAGGGTGATGTAGCACGGAAACAGTGCCACGCTAGCAAAGTGTACTCCTTCATACAGGCCACATGGAAATGAATTGTTTTCACATTGTTGTCACAAAAATCAGTGCACGCACACAGTCTGCCCATTCAGCCCACAGCAGTTTAGCACCCTCCATTTGTGTTGAAGTTATAAGAAGTGTTTTAGAATAAGGCACGATACAAGACAGCCAGTCAGAATGCAGCTCATTTACATATGGTTGACCCTTTGGCAATTGTTGCAAAACAACTAAGAAAAAAAAAACAAAATTGTATTCATTTTACTTAAATGTTTTTGGTACTTCATTAGTGATCAGATCGGATTTGTGTGTCCAGACCTCACCAGTCTATCTGCAAGGGTTGCTGGGTAATGACGTAAGCATCAGTAACTATGTAACTACGCTGGTGATGAGGATTTCAAACACGGAAGCAGGAGAAATGGAGGTGCATCATCTCATCCTCCAAGCTCCCCAAAATTCTCTGGCATAAGCAGGAATCTTTGGTGCTCTTCTTGAATCCGAGCACTCCAGTCACTCTAGATTTGACGTCGTTGTTGTTTGTCACGTTGCGAGTGACGCAGAAGACACTGAAATTCTATGTGAGCGGCCAGAGCGGCCAGACTGAGATGCATGTGTAAAAATTGGAAAATTTGATTGGAATTGCATTTCAAACCAGCTCCAAATGTGGTTTGGATCCAATTTGCAAAAATCTGATTTCATGTGTATTTTTGCTGTCCAATCTATCAACAATCAATCTGGATACAATCTGGATGTGCCAATAATCGGATTTGGGCTGGCAGTCTGAACAAGGCCATAAAGACATCTAAGGAGCCCTGACCTCAACCCCACTGAACACCTTTGGGATGAACTGGAACATCGATGACAAGCCTGGACTTCCCATTCAGCATCAATATCTGATCTCAAAAAAAGCTAAATTTTGACTGAATGAGCACAAATTCCCACAGACACACTCCAAAATCTTTCAAGAAGAGTGTAGGCTGCTACAGCCGCAAAGGGTGGAGGAGAACTCCATATTAATGTCCATGGTTTTGGAATGAAAGCTCATACAGGTTTGATGTTCTGGTGTCCACATACTTTTGGCCATATAGTGTATATTGACTTAAAGGCATGGGAACAAAAACAGCCTGTTTAACTCTGAGAGATAAAGAGAGGTTGGAAAACGGTCATGTAAAAATAAACGGCACATTTTTGTATATAACATCATATAAAACCACTCAAATGGACTTCATGGAGAAAAATAAACGGCAAGAAAAATGTAGATTATGGGCTTTTAACTGCACGTCCATTTACCTGTACTATGAAAAAACAGAGCTAAAGAGTGGGCAGTAAACGTTCAAAAAATAGCACAGAAATGGCACTTTAAAGGGCACGAATACACACCTACACACGTGCGTATGCCCACACACATGTGCACCATGTCCGAGCTAAAAAATGACCTCAGCAGCTAAAAGAGTGTATGAAGCGTGCAGGCTTGGAGGGGCTGATGAGGCACATTCTGCAGCACCTCCTACATAAAACTCCATCATATAAAGGTCAACAGTGAGCTTTTATATACAAACCAAGCGCAGTTATGGTGAGCAGAGCCTGAACGAATGAGAGAAAAACTAAACATTAGAAGCAGCGTAGCTCTCTTCACTGTACAGAGGCAGAAACTACACAACATGTCAAAAGTTTGGATTGAATGTATGTTTTATCATAATATTAAAGAAAATGTAAAAACAGATTTACACACTTTTCCACCTACCCTAGATGTAGTCAATCAGCCAAGACATGTTTGGAGACCAAATTTTACTTCTTTAGTTTACAACTAGAGCTACGAGGCTAACGTTGCAAGTCAATAGTCACCCAAATCTTTTCCGTAAATACATCTCCAAAACAACTCTCAACCCGCTCAAACTACATCCAGCTCTTCAGTAAGGTCGTACAGACTTGTTGATGTGGTTTGGGATGCAGTATGACTTACTGTAAACTATAAAAATGAAGCTGAATGCAGTGGGCAGACACTTTAGACAACAGGGGTGGTGTGCTGAACTATGACTCACACAGGATCTGACTCCACTTCATGTTTACGTATGTCACGCAGGCCTATGTATGCTAGATTGAGGCCCAAATTATGTTATTTCCATTTATAAATAGAACTGAAGATATATGGTTATTAATAGAAACAATATTAATATTGATAACAGTCGTATTAATATTCATATTGAGCCCATATTAACCCCTCAAACGCTAAGGGTCTCTATGTGGGATCGCAGTTAGTAGTTTCTCTCTTATAACTACAGAACGTACAGATTAGCTTCATAGTAGCCACTGAATAGTAAGTCTTAAAGGGCAATTTCACCAGTTTTTCAAAATTTCTGTACAATTCAGTTTTTTCCAACGTCGGAGAGTGACGTCAAGCCAACTCTGGGTGTGGACGTCAGCCTAATTTCCATTTTCAATTAAATTTGACGTTTGTCCAAAGTTGGAGGGTGACGTCAAACCAACGTTGGGTTTTCATCAGACTGATTTTCATTTTTAACTAAAATTCACCATCTGTCCAACATCGGAAGGTTGATATCAAGCCAACATTGGATTTTGACATCAGACTGATTTTCATTTTTAACTAAAATTCAATGTCTGTCCAATGTTGGAGGGTGACGCTAAGCCAACGTTGGGTTTTCATCAGACTGATTTTCATTTTCAACTATAATTCAACGTCGGAGGGTGAAGTCAAGCCAATATTGGGTTTGGGCATCGGTCCAATTTTCATTTTCAACTAAAATTCAACATCTGTCCAATGTCAGAAGGTTGACATCAAGCCAACAGTGGGTTCGGACGTCAGCCTGATTCTCATTTTCAACTAAAATTCAACATCTGTCCAACATTGGAGGGTGACATCAAGCCAATGTTGGGTTTGGACATCAGTCCACTTTTCATTTTCAACTAAAATTCAACGTCTGTCCAACATCGGATAGTTGATGTCAAGCCAACGCTGGGTTTGGACGTCAGCCGGATTTTCATTTTCAACTAAAATTTAACATCTGTCCAACGTCGGAAGGTTGATCTCAAGCCAACATTGGATTTGGACGTCAGCCAGATTTTTTTAACTAAAATTCAATGTCTGTCCAGCGTCTGGGTTTTGAATTTCACGTTTGTAAGCATCTATAAACACATAACATGTTATAATGCCTTCATACGACATTATAAACATGATTATAAACATTTATAAAAATTAATTACACTGGATTACACTTTATAGCCATGTTTATTATGCATTATGAATTGTTAATATAATGCATTATAAGTAGTGTTGATAACATGTTATACTGTCAGTGCCAAAGAAGTCAGTCCCAGCTTGGAGAGCGTAAAGTAAAGACAAATACCAAGCTAACGGTGGTGTACATTACCTTTCCCACATTGGGTAAAACACTGATGGCAGCACTAGTTTAAACTCTGACATTTGAAGCCTGTAATGTGCTTTATTGTGAATGTTTTAGTGTTTCAGTAAATCCTTCAGTAAATACTTCAACTTGAAGCCTCACTCTTAACACTGGAGGAGGTTTTAGTACAGCACGCTTCACTTTACTTAGAGCGGACAAATACGACTTATGAGCTCTTATAATTTGTTATGATCAGTACTTATAATGTATTATATTAACAATTCATAATGCATAATAAACATGGCTATAACATATAATGCATTTTTATAAATATTTATAGCCATGTTTATAATGCCTAATGAATGCATTATAACATGTTATGAATATGTTTACAGATTCTTACAAAGGTGACATTCATAGAAAGTGTTACCAGTTTTCCTTGGGGCCTCACAGCGCCCTGCATGTACTGCATGTACGTTTGCAATGAACAGATTTAGAAAATACATTTTAGGTCTCAAAACTCTAGTAAAGCAATGTCTCAGACATCAAGCAGCATATTCACACCTAACTTTCTGTGAGGGAGCTTTTAGAGGTGGACGTCTGGTTCCTATCACTGACACTGTGAACAATTCTGACTCTAGTTTCTCTAGAACAGATCATTTCACACCAAACCACTGAATGACTTTAGGACATGAACGATTTAATGATGCAGATATGTTTGAAAAAGTTATAAAAATCAAAGGTGACCCCCTCCATTCTATGGCCAGTTGCTCTAGTGGTGGATGATCAGTGAGGAAGTCATTGTTAAGGGTCCTGTTGAACAGAGCGAGCAGAGGGATGATTAGAGCGATTCTAATCACACGCTGCGGGAGGTTATTGACAACGGAGGAGAAATGAGCCTCTAACAGTTTATCATCTGCTTTGGTGCTCGATAGCTCAGTTTGCCACTCCACAGGAAAACAAACAGCAGCATGAAAAAACAACACACGAACCAGCAGTCGATAGAGCTTCCACAGCCCCGTCGCCTCACGCTGGAGCGCAGGCATGTCACCCCCTTCAATGCAAAGGCAGGAGTACTCAGGGAAGTATTTTATGTCAAGTGTGCGCCGTAGCATCAATGTTAGATGAACGTGGGGAGGAACATACTGTAGAGACAGGCTTTCTGTTCGAAGCCTGATGTCGCTTTCTTGTAAAGTGAAGGAACAAAGGCAGTGAATGGCTAAATATTTAATGGGAGGATTTATATCAATTTTTAATCCTCAGCACCATTTCCCCTCGATTTCCCCAGCCTGGCCTCAGTCCCAGCCTGAGCATGCAAACATCAAGAGCACAGACGTCTAATGAAATAACGGAGCGTGGTACAGCGCCGGAAAGCTTTTTCACACTGTCCCATAAATCTCACGCTCTCAGTAAAGATGCTGTGAAAAATCTGCTGGATGTGCCGTTACTGCCAAACTGACTGACAGCAGCTTTGTTGCTTATCTTCAGCCTTTCTGGAATCCGTCTGCAGGAAGACAGACCAGCTTCAACCTTAAATAAAGCAGAAATGATTACTTTTTCAGAAGAATTTGTTTTACTTACTTCTTTAGTCGGTTAATTACTTAGTTAATTAGTTACTGATTATTTATCGTAACTAGTTAGTTGATTATTTAATTAGTTAGTGGTTATTGATTAATTTGTATGTTTGTCACAATGTGTTTAGCTAGAAATTACTTAGGTAATAAGTTGCTAATTATTTATTTATTTATTTATTTACCTTTCTATTTACAAGCAAAATATATCAATCATTATTTTAGCAGATATTTTATTATTTATAAGCATCATTTTTTTTACTTATTATATCATTATCAATTTTATATTATTATTATTTTTTAATCATCCTTTTTATTATTTATGAATTATTTATTCATTTATTTATTTATTGAGCAAGTTAGTTTCATCGATAAATATTTAGTGACTATTTATACACTATGTTTATTTTAATATTTATTTAAAAGCCATAATAAATTAATTTTCAAAAAATATATATTTTTATTTTATTGTGTATGAGATATTATTAGCTATTTTGATTTATTATGAGATATAATCAGTTATTTTTATTTAGTATTTAATTCATTCTAAATAATGTCTTTAATTACAAAATATTTTATTAATTTATTTGTTTAGAAGCAATAATTAAATAATGTTGGTATTTCATGATCAGTTGATTACTTTTATTTATTGTTTCATTAAAAAAACATTTTAAAGTGTAACATTGTTTTATGTATTGATCTACTTAGTTATTTAGTTAGCAACTATTTATGTAGTTGTTATCTTTATTTATTTATTTATTTATTTAGTTAGTTATTTATTTAGGAGCGATAATAAATGCAATATTATTTTAGTTATTACTTTACTTTTTATGAACTATTTATTTATCAATCAAACAAAAATAGATATTGTAGTACTTCTCTAAAATAACAGAAAAAAAAAACAGGAAAAAAAATCTTATTTATTTGTAACACACTGCACTAATCCATCCGTCCTCTCAGGCCTTTTACAGTGCTCTGTAATATGTATACTACACGTATCACATACATACACCTATAGCAGGTGGAAGAGTATTTGAAGTACACAGCAAATGCTGACCTACTGCTTGTAGTCCCTGACCCTCTCATCACTGCTGAGCGAGCGTGCGAAGCTTTCTGTGTGATTGTATGGAGGGCGTGTGGGAGGTAAAGCAAGTCCAAGTTCAGCATGTATTGATTTTCATCTGTGAGTGAGATGTTGTGTAACACTGCGCTGAGCCTCTTACTGATCACTCCTCAGCATTAGAGCAGATCTCTCCCTCATAAACACGGCCTGCTGAATTATTACACAGCCAAGCCCTCCAAAATGGCTTTTTAAAAAACTGATAGGAGCTTAAAGCTCCCGGCTGACCTCTGTGCATGGGACTGTGTGCAGCCTAGCGTTGCGTAATTCCCTCTCTAAACAAAGAAAACCCTCATGTCGCTGCTACAGGCCCTGTGGGGAGCTTTTCCATTAGGACAGAAGGACACAGCTATGGCCAGGAGGTACCTGCCAGGAGGAGAGGGAGACTTATTCACCAGTGTGAATTCATCCCAGTCACAGCGTGCACTTCAGCTTCCTCAGGTTTATTACAGACTTCATCCACACCACACAGGCTTCTCATGGGTATGTGAATGTCTGTGCCTGTCTGTGTTTATACAAGATCTCTGGTTTATTTTGATTAGCTTCTGGGGATTAAAGGTTAGGTTTAAGATTAGGCTTAGAAACATTACACATATGTATACGCACAGACACACAAATCTATATCAGGCATAACCTTTTACCCTGTTCTTCAGTGGTCAGGACCCCCGTGGACCCTCACAGAGCAGGTACTATTTGGGTGGTGGATCATTCTCAGCACTGCAGTAACACTGACGTGGTGGTGGTGTGTTAGTGTGTGTTGTGCTGGTCTGAGTGGATCAGACACAGCAGTGCTGCTGAAGTTTTTAAACACCTCAGAGTCACTGCTGGACTGAGAATAGTCCACCAACCAAAAATATCCAGCCAACACAAACTGTGCAGCAGCAGATGAGCTATCGTCTCTGACTTTACATCTACAAGGTGGACTGACAAGGTAGGAGTGTCTTAAAAGTGGACAGTGAGTGGACACAGTGTTTAAAAACTCCAGCAGCACTGCTGTGCCTGATCCACTCGTACCAGCACAACACACACTAACACACTCAGTGCTGAGAATGATCCACCACCCAAATAGTAGCTGCTCTGTGAGGGTCCATCCAGGGGTGTTAATATGGCATTTTACTCCAGAGCTGAACAATGGTGTTAAAGCCATTCACATTAATGTGATCCAGGGCACAGGTATGACATTTACACTGAGAGAGAGAGAGAGAGAGAGAGAGAGAGAGAGAATCTGAAATGAAAGCTTGGCCAAATTAACTTGTGATGTCATTATAGGTGAACTGCAGTTAAAATATACAAACCTGGCATTGTACATACATACGAGACACATTATTATGACTAGTGGCATCAAAGTTAACATTAGTAACATTAGTAAATTATTGACGCCACAAACAAAAATTAACGCCATTAACAAATTTTCCTAGTTTGACCCTTCAAACTACCCACAGTTCCACCCTGAAGCCCAGCTGCGGCACACTGTTGCTATAACTCTGCGACTGTAGACCCCATGTTGAAACACAGCTTTTACACGATTAGTTCAACTGATGGCTGTGAGTTTGTTTATCACACAGAGTGCACAGAGTCTGGAGCATCATTTACAAGCAAAACACATCACCAGCAGTAACATGCTGAACAGTTCTCGTGGGAGATCTATGGATAAATCAATGAGCAGCAAACTAACAAAAGCAACATCAAAGTGGAGCTCCAGTTCCCCTCGAGAGCCTTCACTGAAACAAGAATCCATGAGCTGTATGAACGAGAGCGAGAGGCTACATTCATGGAGGAGCGGGACCATTGACTGTATATGTGATATACATGATATATACCAGGGGTGTCAAACTCAATCACTAAAGAGGCCATATTAAAAAATCTCATCAAATCTGTGGGCCAGAGAAAAAAATATTTTTATTTAACTTTTAATTAATGTTGTGCTGTAACCCTGACTGGCCATTGTTTAGTCCAAATAGTAAAATATAGGCACTTGTAGTGGACCCTGAAATATTACATGAATACTTGAAATACTGAAATAGTTTAAATGTCACCAGGAGCTCAGTCTTTTAAACCTGCCTATCTGCTTAACTGGACACCTGGTATCTTTTCTTTGTTCATTAAAACTTGGGCTACATTTCTGAGCTGCTGAGCTGATGTTAGGTGTTTATATTGGTTGGACTGCAGCTGAAATGCAGCTGGTGTGTTTGGTGATATGACTGGTGTGGAATTGAGGTGTAACCACTGTCCCATATATCGTTGTTGGGGTAGGAGAGTCAGAGCACACATTACAATGCAGTGCATGCTGGGGACTGTAGTGCAGTGCACTGTGAAACGGGCTAATATTAATAGAAAACTAAAATCCTTTTGTGGGCCGGGTAGGATTGTGTGTTTGACACATGGGATATATACACTCATTGAACATGCAGCCACTGCTGCTCTCACTGGACGCAGTGATGAAAACGGTAAACTGTTTTCGACTTCAGGTGCACAGTTATTGAATTACTGAATGTAATAAATACACTCAAAATAAGTTCCAAAATAAGTTATAATGAATGCACTGCTTTACACAAGGAAAAAACAAACTCTTTAGATTCATATTTGAGCAAAATGTGATTGATCAAAATTAACTACACAAAACATGCAATTAATCACAATAATCATTTGATAACTCTATGTATTACATATTTAGAATGTATTACATATTCCTTATGTATAATGCCTACATATATAATATATATGGGACATATTATCATTACACACTTATATAATGAGACATATGTGTGACTGTGCAAGGTATAAGAATGTGTGTGTGTGTGTGTGTGTGTGTGTGTGTGTGTGTGTGTGTGTATAGGGGTCATGTAGCTCTATTTTAAAACCAGAATAAACTGTACTAGATTAAAAGGTAGAGTCTCTCTCTCTCTCTTCAGGGAAAGCCATCTGTCTCTGTGTTTCAGAGGAAAGGTAAGTAAGCGTGTGGTCACTGCGTGTGCAGTAGGTGACCTCTAGCTGCACTAAATCAAACAGAGCTCCTACTGACTGAGTTAAAGCTGCTGAGAATAAATTACCCACTACTGTCAAATGTTTAACATTGTTTAGTCCTCTCAAAGCTACCTAGTCAACTAACCAGTCGTAGCCGGTGAGCTGTCCATGTTGGAACAGCAAGACAAATCCAACAGGGACAAAATGTTAAAATTAGTAAAAATATAAACCCTGTAAATGGCACCTTACTTACATAATAACTTCAAATATTACATACCACTTAAAACAATGTGAGTCTGTAAAGGTGTTATATATATATATATATATATATATATATATATATATATATATATATATATGATTGATTTTCTAAGAGAAAATAAGTAAACACATCCTCTACAGAGAACACACTTCAATTTTGCAATTTTAGTGCATAATTAATATTTATTTATTTGTATTTAGCATAGGAAATAAACAGAAAATACAAACTGTGCCATAACTTTTGCACAAGCCACATATTATATTATATTTTACTTTCACAACATGTTCAATTCAGCAAATAAACAGTAATTGTGTATTAAAGTGTGCCGAACTGTGTTCTCTGTAGAGTCTAAGAACACTTAGAAAATCAACTAAACGTCGTTTGACCAGGGGTTCCTAAACTTTTACACACAGCTGTATGTAAAATAATGGAATAATAAAATAATGGAATAATGAGAGAGAAGAGATAGAGACAGACAAATAAAGAGAGAAAGAGACAGAAAGAGATGCATAGAGAAAGAGGAAAGAGAGAGAGACACACAGCAAGAGAGAGAGAGAGAGAGAGAGAGAGAGAGAGAGCAAGAGAGAGAGGAAAGAGACAGTGAGAAAGAGATGAAGAGGGTGAGAGCATGAGAAAGAGGAGGGAGAAAGATAAGACAGAGAGAATAAAGAGAGAAAGAGAGAGAGAGAGAGAGAGAGACAGAGACAGAGAGAGAGAGAGAGAGAGAGAGAGAGAGAGAGGGTGAGTGTGTATGTGTTTAGTTCTCAGAGGTGTTGGTAGAGTAGCAGCTGCTGTAGGATCAGTCAGAGCTCAGCGTTTTGTGCTCCGGTGGGGAGGATTGTGGTTTAATTAGCTGTAACCTTCCTGCTGGAGACCAGCACCATTACAAAGCACTGACAATACACACATACATGTGAACACATACGTCAACACATGAAGGTGGACAGCTCAGTCACAATTAAAACCCTCAGCCACTTTATTAGGACAGCCCAGTATGGATGATCTACAGATGCTCTGATTATGAATGAAAAAGGAGTGGGCAGTGTGACGATATTTATTGCTATTGTGCTAAATTATAGATGTCGCATCACTGTATTGTCCTCTGAGCATATGGTGGAAATGGTCAGTATTTAAAGAACACTGAACAACTGCATGCTTCATTACAAACACAGCTTAATCAAGACAGTATTTCATGATATACATTATTAGGAGTGGGCTTTAAACTTTCAGTTAATATCTGTGCTATATTATAATTAATACCATATTCATATCTTTGTTTTATTTCTTTGTTACCTACTTGTTGTATGAACTTGTTATATGTTTCGAGTTCATATTGTAGCCCCTAGTTGTCATTTCACTGGATGTAGTGCAGCTCAGACGCTAATGAGATATATATATATATATATATATATATATATATATATATATATATATATATATATATATATATATGTATAAGGAAAAACATTCTTAGTTTTGAAAGGAAGTTAAGGGAACTAGATTTTTTTCCAAGCACTTTTGGAGCATTTCTGGTGGTCTGTTCATCATACAATTTTGGCACATTGTAAAAGTGAACTGGCATTTTCAAATTCTGTAAAAACGTACAAAAACAACAACAATGGAAATATGAGGTTTTCTTCGGACAGATATATATGTGATATATATATATATATATATATATATATATATATATATATATATATATAGGTACATATATATGGATATATATATTAGATCTATATTTTATTGTGATATACCATATTTACATTATCAGTAAAGTTAGAGTTACACTAAGTGTTTGTTTTAAGGTTAGTAATAATTTAAGATGATGTTTATAGTTAACAAATCTGCAGAACATCATATTGGATACATATACACCTGCCGTGGTCTTGCACTGGCACATGTTGCAATAAAACTTAAATGTTTAAAAAGTGATGCATTTTTTTCTATTTTAAAGACTAAAATGTGTTACACCAACACAGTTTTGTCCTTTAGTTTGTTTCATTTTGAAAATGTGTTGATTTTATGTGGAAATGAAACACATTTGAATCAAGTAAATTCAATGCAGCACTTTTCTCATCAGTGTATAAAATTTCCATTCAATACACAAAACTAACTTGGTCAGCCGTGAGAGAGGGATAAAAGTTAATGCTCAGATCTCTTACCTCAACGTGCCTTAGAAGTTAAGTTCAGAGTCAGAGTGCAAAAGAAAAGAGCCGGAGCACAGGAAATCCAAAAGGCAAGATGGTAAACTGGTAGAATCCCAAAAAAGGCAGGTAGATCCACGTGGAGGTATGAATGTTGCCTCAAAGCTGACAGCCAGGTGTCCTTTCCAAGTGTTAAAGTCTAAAATACTGGAGCTTGACCACAGTGAGAGAGGCTTCCCCAAAACCACAAATCACACACAAACATGCATACTGTTAGTCTTTGGATGGTAGCGAAGATAACACCAACCAGAGTGAAGGAATGACCTCCGATCAGGAAAAGTGGAGTTTGTCCAACTGAGGAACCCAATAGAGTCCCACTATCTCAGACAGAGGAGCCCGTCCACGCACATACACGTTAACATACACATCCAAATACACACGTTCATGTAAAAGAGCAGCTGGAGACGAAACTGAGTGAGAAATGCTCCAAAATCTCCTTACCCTTCTCTCTCTCTCGCTCTCTCCGTGTGGCTCTCTCTCCGCTGTGTCCTGATCTGCTGCTGAAAAGCTGAGCCAATCCTCAGCACCTCCTCCCACCAGCACTAATCCACCCCCCTCCGTGCCAGCCCCTTTAATTCCAGCCAATCCAATGCAGAACCCCCCTCTCCGAGCTCCGCCTCCTGCTCTCCTACACCCCCCCCCACCTTCTTTTTCTCTGCGCTACTGAAGCCAGCACTGCCACAGGTTGGCAATGTACCGGCCAAACCGAGACTGCATGAGAAAAGACACAGTCATGCTCCGGCACACTTGGAAGGAAATGCAGTGCTGACTGCTGTTTGCAGCTCTTGCTGAAAGTGTGGCGATGTGCTCTATCTGCACTGATAAGGATGGCATTCATTTACACAGAGGACCAGAAAATGACACGGTAACTTTACAGGAGATGGGACAAAAATATGTCCTTGAAGGGAAATTCCTGCATAAATAAATGGTTGAGATGTAAAGAAAGTCATTCCGAGTGGGTTTACTGTGAAATGCTTCGTTCTAGAGAAACTCAGAGTCAGAATTGTTCACAGTGGTGGTGATAGGAACCAGACGTCTGTAGAGTATAATGCCTCTGAAAGCTCCCTCACCAAAAGTTATTGCATGAAATGTTTACAAATACAATGTTGGAGATCTTGAGATAAGACTTTTAGGAACAGTCGTGTGCAAAACGTGCAAATTTGTAGAAATTGTGCTCTAAGATGTGCATGAAATTACTATATTTAAATTTACAGTACAGGATTTGTCAACTTATTACTTTTTTCAATAAAACATGTAATTTCAGGTGCCAAATGGCAAAATAAAGCAAAATAGTCCCCAAATGAAACATAGTTTTTTCAGATTTACCACTATTTCATCATCATTAACATTACAGATTAAAATAATTACATTTACATCTACAATGACCCATTTCACATCAAACCACTCTGAATAGCCAAAGAGATAAAAAAAAAGTACAAAAAAAGCAAATATTTTGGTCAAAATACTGTTTGCGAATGTTATATTTAATAATGATACGTCAGATATTTACCAGCATACTTTAAATATATTGTTGCATCGGCATAGAATAAGACACAGGAAACATGCTCTTTTATTGACCAGGTAGCAAGTAGCAAGGGAGAACTGCCACTCAGCACTATCTCAATGGCCAGGACAGTGCGGCAGGTCACCTCTCACCATACAATGTCTATACATGGTGACTACAGACGAAACACCAACTGCCCCACTGCCCAGCACGGAACAGCAGAAAGAACCCGTCTGCGCTAATAACACTCACAGAACCACAAATATATACATCAAAATGACTCTTCTATTGTAATACGGCGCCCCCTTAAGGCTCCATATGATGCTGCTCTGCATGGCCACGTCTCCTGCACATCTACAGCCAGTAGTGAATCGATACAATATTGTGGCATCATTGTGGAATAAGACTTGGGAGACGTTGCACTAATGCTCTTTTATCAAGCATGCAGCAAGAAAGAACCACCGCTCAGCACTAACTGACATGACCAGGAAGCAGACAGGTCAGTTTTAACCTTAACCTTTGTGTGGTGTTGATGTTGTTGTTACTCAGTGGTCCGGTGGGCCCACCGCATTACTATTTTTAAATCAATACAGCCATAACAATTTATGTAAAAATACCAGATGTTTAAAATATCACATGTGGCCAGCATAGGGCTCTCCTTTAGCAGCTGTAGCCAGTCAGCAGCCTGTCCATGTTGTCCACCCTCACACACACACACACACACACACACACACACACACACACAGACACACACACACACAGACACACACACTAACAGCAGGCCGTGTAGGAGGAGAACAGAGTGAAAGCGACACAGCACCTCCACACTTTTACTCCCCGCAGGTTCACCCCAACACCACGTGTAATATAAATGTGTAGGGGTTGAACAGTGTGGAGTCATTGAAAGTGTGTTATTTTATATGTTCTTCACAGAAAATGAGCAACGACCAAGGAATCTGAGGTTGAAAAAATAATCAATTGCATCATTTTTTCTTTTCATCTAACTGCCCCTCAGCCCAGCACAGAATAGCACAACCTACATGTAGACAACTTAGACAACAATAAATGTCTCTCCTACTACAAGCATGGCACTCCCCAAGAGCCACTTTGCATGGCCGCTTTGCATGGCCATGCCTCCCGCGCTCCTACAGCAGGGTGACCAATGATGCCACAATACAAAGTATATCACAACTACATTATGTAGTAATATTAATGCAATACATTGCAGTATTTAGTCTGTGCATTATATATATATATATTTGCAAAAAAGAGGTAAAAAGATGAAAACTTTCCCTTTAACCATCCAGCCCTCTTTGTCCAGAGGACAATATGAAGGTGTATGTTGGACAGCAGAAGGTGAGCAGAGACTCATAGCCCATATGGGCCTGTCATTACAGCATGCAGGGGGGCAGGCCCTCTCTGACAGTGCATGTGACTGCAACAGCATACATTAAAGAGTGACACAGAGTGTAAAGATGCAGAGAGAGTCAACAGTCGCCTCCTCTCACTGTTTATTGGAGGAATACATCAGCCAAAAAGCTAATTTACCTCTAACCCCTAACATAGTCAAACAGCCAAGACATGTCTGGTGTCGGAAGTTTGTTCTTCAGTTTTGCTCTGGAGCTACGAGGCTAAGGTAGCTAACAAGCGATGGGCGCTCATGTTCGGGACTGTTCAAAAAAGATGAGCCATCGTTTATGTAATTTCTAGTGAAAATGGATATCAAGTACACGTTATTCATTTCCAGCATCGGCAGAAAACAGAAAACTACACAAAAGCCTCAACAACTGGACATAATTTCAGATCATTGTCAGTATTTAGTGTCTGTCGTTACCTTTATTACAGCTTCCATTTTTTTCAGGAGACTCACTTTCAGTTTCTCAAAGAATCTGCAGACACACCTCCAAAGTTCAGTCTTAGAAGCTGGTTGATAATTTACTGAAGTAATCAAACACATTCAGTGATGTTGAGGTCTGGACTCTGGGGTGGTCTGTCTCCTTTTCTCAGTGAGGTTCTTTTTGGCAGCTACACATCCTTTCAGACCCATAGCGCTGAGTCGTCTTCTCACAGTGGAAGGATGGACAGAAACACCTGTGGATGTTTTCAGATCTGAAGCAGCTTGATTTTCTCCTCTCTCTCAAAGATGAAAGCTTTAAGTGCTGTTTATCTGATGGGGGCAGTTTTGGTGTCTACCAGCCCTTGCAGATGGTTGCTGGGAGTCCCATTTTTTTCTACAGCTTTTATTATTTATTTATTTATTTATGTATTAGCTTTTAGAAGTTTTGGAAACTTGAGTGGATGGTCTACTCAGAAATATTTATTGAAAAATGAGTAACTTATACCTAATAGCTGTTTCAACTGGAAATTAAATAAATGAAGGGTGCTCTCTGACTTTTACACAGCTGTACACCAGTTAGTGTGTAAACGACACACCTAAATCAGCACACTTGCCTCAAACCGTGTTGAGTTTATTCAATAAGATCTAATAGACCTGCTTATGTAATACTGTATGACATGGAGATGGAGAAGATATACAGACTCGTTTGGCTTGTATTTGTGAGTAGGTGTGTATGTTTTACTGTGCCACTCCAAAACACAAGTGCCTGACCCTGAGCATGATGCAAAAGGTGCATTGTTAAGGATGTGATTTGGGAAGGCAGTTGTTTACAGCTTTATTGTTAGGCTAGCTACTGTAGCTGAGGTCAGCCAGGTCCAGAAACAGTGGAAAAGTTTTTATCTGACAATCTAACATGTTGTCTCATCGTTCACTGAGGAGAAAATGTCTCTTGTGGACGAGGAACATCCAGTGCTACCAGTTAGCTGTAGTTTTAGCTCATCTGAAGAGGCAGGCTCAGTTACTCATTCAACATGAAAAAGACTGATGTTGAACAATAAAGCATTTTTTCAAATGTATCTGCTTTTTAAAAATGTTTATACAATTAAATAGGTGAGACATAAAGAAAGGTTCGTTAAATTCTAGGTTTCCTTACAGAGTCAGAACTGTTCACACTGGTAGTGATAGGAACCAGACATCTGAAGCTTTTAAAAGCTTCCTCACAGAAAGTTATTACATGAAATGATTATGAATATGCTGCCTGACGTCTGAGACATTGTTTTATGATAGCTTTGGGATCATTTTTCGCCCACATGCAAGTTTTGTAAGGCAAAAACAATCCCCAACAAAACATATTTTTAGATTATCCCACTATTTTATCATCATCAACATATAAACACTTAAAAGGCACATGTAGGTTCACTGCTGGTTTTGGATAGTAAATAAAATGGCTATATTTGTGTTGTGGACATTGTGAGCCCTGGTTTCTATGAACACCACTGTAAAGAAACCTGACTCTCTAAATTTACACTGACATATGAAGAAATTTTGAAAAATCAGTGGTATTCCCCTTTAACACCAGGCTTATTACCTAAAAGGGTAGGCTTTTGGCCATATGTTAATTTTGGTTGGATATCTTGTGTATACCTGAATATCAAAAATAGTCGGAATGCACATCTCTAGCAGTGACCTCATCTCATCTCTTCGTTTCTTCCTCTTTCCAGTGTCCTCTCTCTCTCTCTCTCTCTCTCTCTCTCTCTCTGTTTCTGGGTGCAGTCAGAAAGCATTACTCTCAGCAGTGCGGCCACAGACGTCGGCCATCGCGCTAAAGCTTTTCACGCTCCAGAAAGCGCCGCCTACGAGCACAGGTCAAACACAACCACCCACCACACACACCTGCCCTGACCCCACCCCCCTCACATACACACATCACCGTTGGGCTGTGAAAGCGGTCAGTTTGTTGACAGCTGTTTGCCAAGCCAGAGGGTATTGATTATCTCTTGGGGGGACGAACGAGGCTGTCTTCTCTCTCTCTCTCTCTCTCTCTCTCTCTCTCTCTCTCTCTCTCTCTCACACACCCACTTTCCCTTCTCCCTCCATCTTTACTTCTCTCGCTCCGTGCGGGACAGGGGGACGGTTACGCCCACGGTCCAGACGAGTGCTGAATTTTTGATGCTTCCCCTGTGGCAGTGCGAGCGTGTTAATGGCTATCTTTAACACACGACCCCGAGATCAAAGGCCTGTCACTCACAGCCCAGACACGCCTTATCAATAATGTACCAGCAAAGACCAAATTAATACAGCAACACTCACTCACTCTCACACACACACAACTGTTTTCATACAACGTCAGGACGTTGGGGTCACACAGGCGTCCCATACAGTTCACAAACTTCATAATATAAACTAATATCACTGTTCTTTCAGTTAACAAGTGCAACAACTTACCATGATATAAATACATACTTAGACAATCACATGTTCAATCACACAATCTATCATTCACAAAACACGCTAACTGCAGTAAGGTCCTGAGGAAAGTGTACGAGGCCACGATGGTAACGCAGGAGTGCTTTGCATGTGCCGATCTAAAACGTGCCTCCTTTAGCTCTGCTGTCTTGGAAAAATGTTATTTCCTCATGACCCACTTTTTTACACTCGCATTCAAAAAGTCTGGCCTTCATTACATTTCCAGTCAAAACAGCCAGTACAAGTTCTTGAATTCATTATTTCTGAGGAGATTAGATTCAAGATAATCTATATTAAAAAACTAGTAGACCCCCAAAACTGTCCCCATCAGATAAACAGCACTTAAAGCTTTCATCTTTGAGAGAGAGGAGAAAATCAAGCTGCTTCAGATCTGAAAACATCCACAGGTGTTTCTGTCCATCCTTCCACTGTGAGAAGACGACTCAGCGCTGTGGGTCTGAAAGGATGTGTAGCTGTCAAGAAGAACCTCACTGAGAAAAGGAGACGGACAAAAACACTACAACACCAATACTGGACATTTGAGATGTGGAGTAATGTTTTATGGGTTGACAACACTAAATCTGTATTTGATTACTTGGATTGTGAGAAGCAGAAAATGCAACAAACAAACAATTTCAATTTAGTTGTTTCTCTGTAGTGTTTGGGTGACACTTTATGTTGAATGGTGCTTTTTAGATGAAACACTCAACAGACTCTCAGTAACGTGAAAAATATATGAGGGTTAGGATTAGGGCCAGGGTGAGGTTTAGGGTTAGGTTCTTGGTAAGGTTGGTAAGGTTAGGTTTTGCGTAATGGAAGTAACATATTAACAACACATCTACTTAATGTATCAACAGAACATCTACAAGATATGTACTTCAGTGTATTCAGATGCTTCACTGCTGCTACTTCACTGATATGTTGTTGATGTGTTACTGATAATCTGTTAAGAGTTTATTGATTATTATCATCATTAATCATTGTCCACTCTATTATTATTACCTTATTGGTCCACCTCATAGATGTAAAGTCGGGGACAATAACTCATCTGTTGCTGCACAGTTTGTGTTGGTCAACCACTAGTCATTCATCAGTGGTCACAGGACGCTGTTGGCTGGATATTTTTGGTTGGTGGACTATTCTCAGTCCAGCAGTGACACTGAGGGGTTTAAAAACTCCAGCAGCACTGCTGTGTCTGATCCACTCAGACCAGCGCAACACACACTAACACACCACCACCACGACGTCAGTGTTACTGCAGTGCTGAGAATGATCCACCATCCAAATAGTACCTGCTCTGTGAGGGTCCATGGGGGTCTACAGTTACAGATGGACTACAGTCTGTAACTGTAGAACTACAAAGTGCACCTATATGGTCGGTGAAGCTGATAAAATGGACAGTGAATGTGTTTACATGCACTCAATAATCCGTTCATAAACGGATTTCTGCAGTTATCTGATTATTCAGCATACTCCGATACAGCATACTCCAATTTCTTAGATATCAAATTGAAATCTGATAAAAAGAGCGGGATTTCAGCTGAGTAATCAGATTTCTCAGTGTATGTGAACTCTTACTCTGATTTCTTTCAGATGTCTCAGTCTGTGCATGTGCAAAAAAAGACCGCCGAACCAGAAATAAGTGAGCAGCAAAATACTTTTGAAGCAACGCTGAAACCAAACACATGCTTGACGAAATGAAGGATTTAAATATTCTTCATCTTCCAGATGATGTATGTTTTCAGGTAAAGTGACACGAAGTTTGAGTTTTACATCACATTTATGTCACGTCTTCTTCTGTGAGTTTATTAGCTGGTTGTAAAGCAGAAATCTGATTACTGTCTGACTCATGTAGACCTGGAGTTTCCCCATTATCTGATTACTCAAGAGCATGTAAACGCTTTGATCGAATTACTGACAAAAACTGATTTTCTGCAGTTATCGGATTATTAAGTGCATGTAAACGCACTCATTGAGGGTAGAAACAAGGAGGTGTCCTTTTTAGGAAGTGGCCTGTCAGTGTGTATGTGTGTGTGTGTGTGTGTGTGTGTCTATATCTATGTGTAACACATATAGGATATTACTACACATAGCTACTTAGAGCTATTTAACATCTAAAAGTAATACTAATATTTTCCCACATGTATTATATTTATGGCTTTGCCCTTTTTTTTGTCTACTACAAATTTAGGACATTGTTGTTCTAAAAACATGCAAACAAAAACACACAAAGGTGTGAACAGTATCAGTAAATGGAATTAGATCAAAAAGATGAATCAGAGACGAGGCTTTATGTTCAGGACTGGTCTTTCTGTGTTATTATCGGTGCTTGTTGTGCTGTGCAGGATCAGTACACTATCCTCTATTGATAACCTCCACATCCATATTCATGTCACTGCATCGCTCTGCATACCATCCATTTAAATTAGACATCTCCCTTTCATGTGCACACATGTCATAAACACACAGTGGAATAAGCACACAGAGGCCATACACTGCCTGTCAGGAGAGCACGGGGCTGAAGAAACCGCACTCTCGCGGGCAGAAGATGGACGGCTCCGAAAATGAAAACTCAAACAACAGGAAGAAACAAGGCAAAAAGGAGGAAAAAGTTTGAGCAACCATGTGTAACCTCATCCTCCCTCGAGTAATTCTGTGATTTCAAGGAGACAGGAGAGAGAGGGGGGCGGGGGAGCGAGAGAGGGCGAAAGAGAGAGAGAAAGAGAGGGAGACAGAGAGAGAAAGAGAGGGAGGAGGAGAGAGCGAGAGAAAAAGAGAAAGACAGAGAGAGAGAGAGAGAGAGAAAGAGAGAGGGAGAGAGAGAGAAAGAGAGAGGGGGAGAGAGAGAGAAACCAGCAATGAGTCACCAAAACATTTATGAATCTGGACAGCATTCAGAACCTCTCTCTGTTCTTTGTCTAACTTTCATTCTTTTTTTCTCTCTTTTCTTTCTCTAACACTCCCTTTTTCCTTTCTCTATCACTTTTCTCTTATTTCCTAAATCTGTTTTCTCTCTTTTGCTGTTTCTGTATCTTTCCCCTTTTTCTCTTTTGCCCTCTGTTCTCTCCCTCTTTCTGTTCTTTCTCTAACTTTTTTGTCCTTTCATTCTATCGTTCTGTCTCTGTTCTTTCTCCAACACCCTCTGTTTTCTTATTCCCTAACTCTCTTTCTTTTTCTACCTCTCTCTCTTTCTCCTGCTCCTGTGGCGAACCATGGCTATTAGTGCTAAGCCTTCACTTCAAATGTCAAAACTCTGCCAAAAACAGAGAAAAAGCACTTCTATGAAAATGCTAATATTGCTAACTTCTGCTAGCACTGTTATAGTATTCTAGGAATGTGTTAGTTCCAAGGCCCATGTGTCAAACGCAAGGCCCGCAGGCCAAGTCAGGCCCGTAACACATCCTATTCGGCCTGCCAAATTATTTTATTTTCTATTCTAACTAGCCCATTTCACTCTGAGATGCACTACAGTCCCCAGCATGCACTGCAACATAGAGTGCGTCTATGTGCACTCAATAATCCAATAATAATCAGATGTCTGCAGTTGTCAGATTAATCAAATGGCCATGTAAACGCCGATCAAGAAATCTGATTAAGAAATCCAATAAAGGGGCTGGATTTTAGCTCAGTAATCAGATTTCTCAGTGCATGTAAACCCTTACTCTGATTTCTTTCAGATTTCTCAGTCTGCCCAACTACATTTAAATATTCTTCATCTTTATCTAGATGATGTTTGTTCATCATTTCAAGTAAAGTGGCGCAATTTTAAAAAAAATGCCGTGGCATGAAGTTTGAGTCTGAAGCGCATGTAAACGAGTTGATTGGATTACTGACAAAATCTGACTTTCTTCAGTTTTCAGTGCATGTAAACGCACCCTCTAGTGTGCGTTCTGACCCCCTTCCTCCAAAAACAATCTCTGGGCCAGCAGGTCACAAAAAGAAAAGATGCCTGGTGTTCAAGCAAATGGGCAGTTTTAAAAATCTACTGGAAACAATTTATTTTATTTAGAATTATTTTTGAATAAGTGTTCAGTGCCTATTTTGCTGTGGCAGTTTGGGCATATTTTGAATAAACAATGGGCCGTTCGAGTCATGGCAAAATGTGAAGTAGAAACAAAATAATAACACAGCTGGCCCACGGATTTTTTAGATTTTTTAATGTGACCCTTTTAGTGATTGAGTTTGACACCTCTGTTCTAATGATCATTTTTTTGTCCGTTCTAGATTAAACAGACACATTTGAAGCTTGTAAAAGACATTGCTTATGCTTTATTATATTAACATATTTTCTACCTTGTAGCAGTTTTACAGAGACTCTCTCAGTAAAGAGTGCTGACATAGAGCTGCTTCCATTTCTAACAGCAAACTGACACCTGCCTGGACTACGGCTCGTATTTATAGTCAGTGATGTATCGTATGAAAATGTGATTGGTTGACTCCGCTGTCCCTTGTTAATTATGTTAATGGCTGCTCTGATAGGCCTTCAGAACAGTGGCCAGTTGCACCAGCTGTGCGTAAGTTCAAATGTAGGCTAGTTGTAACGTAAATTTATGCATTACAAATTAAAACGAGTTGCAGCACAAACTAGTTTTAATGTTGAGCTTAGTAGTTACTAAATATTCACACCCCCTCAGCAGGTGTAAGTGTTGGGGAAGCATCAGAAACCATGTAGAAAGCACAAAAAGACCAACAATATGACTTTTTTGGTTAATTAAGCTAAAAACTCTAAACGCTATACGCTGAGATTTTACTCACAGCTCTAATCATCGGCCTGGTTTAAACTCCGAGCATGAAGCTAAACACTCACAGCTCCAGCTCAGTGAGACTCAAATGGCTTTTAGCCCAAACAGCTAAACTGATCTGCTGTAGTGTCGGTTATCCAGAAACCATCGATTAAAAAGCTGCATATTTGGTTTCTCAGTGAAATATTAAAGAATAAACAGACAGTGGTTCTAGATAATTAGCTTTATTCAGTTTCACCTGTACACGTCGTTCTCTTCTATGCTGGATATTTTTCCATTGAAGAAGTCACATCAGCTGCAGCTGCATTTCCATGGCAGCGGGTTTACTGACTGGTTCTGAACACGTTATCGTCATGCTAAAGTGACGTATGCACTAGTTAGTGGTTACTAGTTAAGACACGACTTATGGGTTTGCGGTGCAGCCAAATTTAGTAAAAGGATAGTTTGAAACTAACTAGTGTAACTAAGGACTTAGTAAAGACGTTACGCCCAAACTTAAGTATAAACAAATGCAAACCTGGTGCAACACAGTCCAGCTCCTGAAGTCCTAACCAATGAGAAAACCCACTAGGCTGTTTCTACCGAAACATCAACCAAAACAGAACAATAAAACAAGAGTATTCCTGGAATAGTTGAGATTAAATCCAACAAAAAATAAAAAAATTAGACATTTTTTTTCTTTCACAAAAATCATCCAGTCTTCTCTGAAAGCCTAGAAGGCCCCCCATCTGTCTAACTCACTCTTTCTTTATTTCTCTCACTCTGTTCTTTCTACAGCTCCCTCTCTCTCAGTCTCTCTCTCTCCCTCTCTCTGTTTTTATGTCATTACTACCAGCCACCAATTACTGACAGCACCGATTAGACCTTCACATAAAGCACACATTTACACACACAGTGGGAACGAGTGAAAAGAACATTGCCAACAGCCCGGCAGGATGGAAGTACATGTGACATGTCTGAGTAACCCAGCAACCCACCGCCATCAATTAATGATACTATGAGCAAGGGGGCAGTACTGGGGGCAGAAACAGGGACAGCAGCAGGTCAGGGGCAGGGGGCATTGGGCACTGCGGCATAGTAAGGGCTGCATGGGCAAGGACGTTTCTCTCTGCTAGCAAACACACTGTTCAATTAGCATAGCCTGGGACACACTAGACACCGGCAGCACAGTGTGAGGTCCTGCAAGGACGTTTAACTTCTTTTCTAAACTTTCATGCTAATTGGCATTTTAAGACAAAAGAGGACACAGATCTGGGAGCACGTCAGGGCGAGAAAGTAGAGATAGAGCTCTGATCAGGCAAAATGACCTGTTTAAATTCAAAGTGGAAAACAGTGGAATGCCAAAAAAACCTACATTCCTAATGATAATAACTGTGATATTAGCTTGTAGTGTAACAACGACAACCATCATTGATAATCAATAAGTGCATTTACATGCACTCAATATTCCGATCACAATCAGATTTCTGCAGTTATCTGATTATTCAAATGGTCATGTAAACAGCACACTCCAATCTAGAAATCAGATTAAGAAATCCGATAAAGAGAGCTGGATTTCAGCCCAGTAATCAGATTTCTCAGTGCATGTAAACTCTTACTCTGATTTCTTTCGGATTTCTCAGTCTGCACATTGCGAAAACAGACTATGGTACCAGAAATAAGCAAGCAGTGTTGCCGTGAGACACAGCAAAACACTTTGGAAGTAACGCTGAAACCAACTACATCCTTAAAGAAATGAAAGATTTAATTATTCTTCATCTTCTAGATGATGTATGTTCATATTTTCAGGTAAAGTGGGCTGATGTTTTTATTAAAAAAGCCATAGCATGAAGTTTGAGTTAACGTTACCTTCATGTCACGTCGTCTTCTGTGAGTTTATTGGCTGATTGCAAAGCAGAAATCTGATTACTGTCTGACTCATGTAGACCTGGTCAGTTTCCCCATTATCTGATTACTCAAGTGCATGTAAACGTGTTGTTTGATTACTGACAAAATCTGATTTTCTGCAGTTATCTGATTATTAAGCACATGTAAACGCACTCATTGATAAATGAAATAAAGACTGAATATAATAATAATCTGCCACCCAAAATAACATTTAAATTATGGATACGCAGCCATCTTTGTGGAGAAATGTGAATCCCATTCACCCCCTTTCATCCCTCATTGCAGCTCAATACAGAGAGCCAACAGTGTCCAAGTCAATCTGATAACACATTTACAGACTTAGATTTTGTTTGGTTATTTTAATAAAACATATCTGCTGTTGGCATGGCCACTAGGCAGCCTGCAGAAACAGGTTACAGCAGGGATAAATGCAGGGCAAAGTTTGTTAAAGGTGGAAAAAGAATGTGAAATTAGTACCTCACCCAAGCCAGATGAATATTTCAGAAATAATGCAAACCCGACAAAGCCGATGTGAATAATCGAGTCTTATTGTGTTCAGACAAATATTTCAAGCATTTCAAACTCTACATACAGCAGAATACATGTGCTGCAATCTGAATGACTGAGTAAGAAAATACTCTAATATTGACTGCATAAACACATTTCCCATATCACTACACCAATTAATATTTCTTTGGCTCCAAGGCCTTTAACACCTCCGTAAAAGTCCCATACTTGGCACAAGCTTAGCTTGAGTACTTTTGCTACATTAAGATTTTTTTTTTAATCCCCTGTGTGAGCCTTGGCAGAGGAAGTGGAGCCAGACTGGAGCGGTAAAGCGAGCGAGTTTAAGAGGTTGGTGTATGTTTTTTTGGCGTGGGCAGTGTGTAAGAGGTGTTTTGGAGCTGTGGAATGTCACAGCAGATGGAGGCAGATGGCCATTCATATTCCTGAATCTCATTACCACCTCCCTGAGTTTCATATGATCACAATAAAACCCCCAAACAGATGCATCAGTCCATCAGCCTTCAGCCCAGTCAGGCATGCAAGAGCTTTTTACCAGCCAAAAGGGGCACTTTATACATGTCAAACACACACAAACACACACACACACACACACACACACACACACACACACAAACACACACACAGATGCACACAAGTAACCCCTGCCTTATCACCCTCAGACTCACACACAAACACACAGACACAGTAATGGAGGATGACATCTTCATAGCAAATGAGTGATACTAGAAGTGCACTAAGGATTGTTAGGTTATTGAATGAAGACAGAACTAAAACCCAACAGTTTTAGCTAGATGGATGGATGGACTGATGAATGGGTGGCTGGTCTCATGGATGGATGGTGAGTGGATGGTGAGTGGACTGATGAATGGATTGATGGAGGAATTGATGTTTTTATGAGTGGATGGTGAGTGGACTGATAAATGGATTGATGAATGAATCGATGTTTTTTAATGGAGGGTGAGTAGACTGACCAGTGCCTCAACTGACTAGTGGATGGATGTAAGGATGGGTGTATGGATGGATATATGGATGGATGAAAGGAGTGAAATATGTGACAGAACTGATGGTCTAATGGATAGGTGTATGGATAGATAGATGGATATGTGGATGGATATATGGATAGATACATGGATGGATGGATGGATGGAGTGATAGATGCGACAGAACTGATGGTCTAATGGATGGATGGATGTTTGGGAAGACTGATGAATGGATGGGTAGATACATGGATGAATGGATGGAATGAGTGACAGATATGACAGGACTGATGGTCTAATGGATGGATGCATGTTTGGAAAGACTGACGGATGGATATATGGATGGATGGAGTGACAGACGTGACTGAATTGATGTTCAAATCACTGGATGGACGGATAAACGGACTGATAAAATGTTGACTGGACTGATGGATGAGTGAATGAATTGATGCATGCATGGATGGATGACAGATGGATGGATGTTGGGTGGAGTTTTAGTGGACGGGTAAATGGGAGGAATGGATGTTTTTTTTTGGAGCCAGTCTTTATTTATCTACTTCCATTGACCGGTGCTTCAGAAATAGTTATGATAGTTCTGGTTAGATGGATGGAGTGACAGACTCATGACTGATGGTCTAATGGATGGATGGATGGCTGAACGGAGGAGAGAACTGATGGATAGATGTATGGATGGATGGATGGATGGATGGATGGAGTAACAGAAGTGACTGAACTGATGGGCAAATAGAAGTATGGATGGATAGACGGATGGATGGATGAACTGATTCAACTGAGTGGACAGATGGATTAGTGAGTGAATGGAGGGATGCATGGATGGATGACAGACGGATGGATGATGAACAGATTTTTAGTGGACGGGTAAATGGACTGATGGAGGAATGGATGTTTCTGTAGCTTATTGGAGCCAGCCTTCCATTGACCAGACCTTTAAATGTAGTTCTGACAGTTTTTGGTTGGTTGGTTGGTTGGCTGGATGGATGAATGGATGGATGGATGGATGGATGGATGGATGAAGGGGAAGACTGATGGATGTATGGATGGATGATGATTTGATGGATGGATGGAGTGACAGAAGTGACTTAACTGGTCAAAATGGTCAAATAGATGGATGGATACATGGATGGATGGACGGACTAATTCAATAGATTGATAGATTTTCAGTGGATGGGTAAATGGATTGATGGAGGAATGTGTGTTTTATGTAACTTATTGGAGCCATTACTTATTTATCTATTTCCATTGACCAGTCCTTCGAAAATAGTTCTGACAGTTCTGATAGTTCTGGTTAGATGGACAGATGGAGAAGCAGACATGACTAAACAGATGGTCAAATAGAGAGATACATGGTTCGATAGATGGATGTAAGCATGACAAAATGATGGATTAATTGCAGTTATTTCATTAAATCTATTTAAAAAGTACAGATAGACTGGCAGAATCAGTCACGGTGGAAGCAGAAGATTTTTTTGCCACATTTATTTTCAGTGCAGAAACAATACTAATAAGAGTTCCTTTGATAGGATCTCAGCCCTTCAGGTGCAGACAAATGTTCACTGTTACTGAACAGAGGCCATTCTCTGGTCCTCACTGCAGAAAGCACAATAAAGGAATACCCCTACTCTGTTAGTAAAGGCCAGTTTACAGACCACACGGCTGCTCAGGCTACAGACACTTAAGTGCTTTTCCTACTGGTGGAAAACACTCTGAGAAACTGAGTAAAAGTGTATATTGACAAAATGTCATTGCAATATGTACAAATTTCCCAAACACAGATGTCACCTGTTGTATTGCATCTGACCACAGGCCTTGTGCAGTGTTTTTCCACTTAAGTGATTCGTAGCCCAGGCTTCAGTGATAATATCCCGAGAAATGCAGCAGCTTCAGGGAGAAAAATGTGAGCTCATGCTGGTTCTGCTGTGGGTGTCAGAGGAAAAATGCAGTGGAAAAGCCTCAACCCTAGCCTCTTATTATGGGTTCTGAACAGAGGGGTGGCTGCCAGATCTGTCAGTAGCGTTGCAACGCGTGCAGTTAGTGAAGCATCACAACACATTATGGTCACATATGTCGTGAGTGATTTGCAGAATGCTGGCGGCGTAGCTGCACATTTATTTTGACAGGCGTCTATTGCTGCAAGCGTGAGTCACTGAAATATTACATGTATACAGAGCCATTGCAATAAAAGAAATGCAATGATCCATAGACTATCAGAACTATATCTGAAGGAATGGTCAGTGGAAATGGACGGAGAGGAAAACATGAAACAGCTTGGACCCTATCATCGCTGAGGTGATGGAGGTCAGACTGAATATTTTCTGCTCTTTGTTCTTGGTTTTTCACACGGGACAAAACCACATAAACAACCCCATACAGAAATAGTTCATTTCCTCCTGGCTCGGGCTGATCCACCGTGTATGTTGTCTCTAAGGGTAATTAAGGGCTTTTTTTAAGAACGTATTTAGTTTATGTGATTTCTGAGCATCTGTTTGCCTCGGGTACGGCTGTGCTGTCGGACTAAAATAGCGTCTGAGTGTTAAAGCTTGCAGACGGAGACGGAGCTGGGAGGCGGTGTAGCAGGTGGGCTCCAGCAAGCGTTTCCTGTGTTACATTCAAATGTGGTGCATATGGGAATGTGTTACCTGTATTAATCTAATCATATTCCTGATCTTACTATTCAAATCTAGTCTGGTGCTGTGTTCAAAACAATGCCATATTCACTATATAGTATATATTTCACAGTATAGTATTTATTTCATATTCCGTTTTCACCAGATAGTATACAATTTCTTAGTATAGTATATGCAATATTTCATATCCCATTGTCACTGTGGAATTGGTTCAAAGTCCGAGCTCAAAACATATTTCGGACTTTTAACTGACTTGGACTTCAGACTAAAATCCTTTTGCTTTGCGTGACCCTATGCCCTAATTATGTGTCTTCTATTGATCCAAATGATTGAATATTCCATTTTATTACTACTAAAAACAATCAACGCTATTGAAAGTTTACCCAGGGTTTCAGTAGTGACTGTTTCGGTAGTGACAATTTTAGCTCATCAGCAGAACTCAAAAAACACTAGCCAGTACATGTCAAGTCAAGTCAAATTTATTTGTATAGCGCTTTTTACAACTGATGTCACAAAGCAGCTTCACAGAAATCCATTAAAGACAAAGTTTTAACATGAAATGTAAATCCTCCAAGTGAGCAAGCCAGGGGCGACAGTGGCAAGGAAAAACTCCCTCAGAGCTGAGGAAGAAACCTTGGGAGGAACCAAGGCTCACATGGGGGGACCCATCCTCCTCTGGTCAAACTACCTACAAAATTATTATACTACTAAGATTAATAGTAGTAGTAGTAGTAATAGTAGTAGTAGTTAGGAGTCCATGAAAACTTCAGTGTAGAGTGGGAGTGGGCAGCTAGTCTAAGTCAAGTGGCGGTAGCTGGGCAAGTGGCGGCGACTGGGGCGTGGGCAACTGGTCTGAAGCGGATAGCAGGAGAGCTCCGCAGACAATCATCCATCAGTGTCCGTCCGGCAGGTGGGCAGTCGTTTACTCAGAAAAAGGTAGGGAGACTCGCAAACACAGCTTTGAACAGCTTTAGTTTACTTAATTGCGGAAGATATGTGTTTCTGTAGTGACGAAACTTAATGCTCCACACTGATTTTCAGACTTTGGGACATATTTATTTCAAAACAATGGGATCTAACTGCTCACCTTGTGGCCATGAAGGACAGGGATGCAGTCTCACTTCCTGCTCTAAAATGCAGGGGTGTGGCTGAAATAAGGCCCCGACTATAGACTACAACTTTTTGTGTTTCGGTAGTGACATGAAAACATGGGACAAGTTTTTATTATTTTTTTTTTTTTAATTGAAAGTTAAACTCATGATAATTGTAAATCATGATAATCAAAAAGATCCTAAAAAGGGAGCCCCGGCTTTGGGACAGACACCTACCAATAGAAAGCACACTATAAATTATGATTTTGAAAACTTTTTTTAAATAATTATTTTTATTGTGGGACTGCAGTTTGAATTAATTTGGTAAAATGATTCATATACTTAATATGCCATTCTCACTATACAGCATATATTTCATAGTATACTATGTATTTTGTATGCTGTTTTCCACTATATAGTTCATCTTGCACAATACTGCACTTTTTCTGCCATTTTGCAGTGGTCTGAAAACATAGTGGAAAACATACAGTACAGTCTGAAGGCCACTGCAATGCGTAGCATAGCAACACGTAGCAGAGCAACACGTAGCAGAGCCCTGCCAGAAAGGACAGCAATATGCATGAAGTTCCATTTATTTTTACACTCTACTTGTATTAATTTACTGAAATAAAACTTTAGACATCATTTCTCACGCTTGGTATCAGTTTACTTCATCTTTGCAAACTCTCTGTTTTCAAGCTGAAAGACACAAAGTGAATGAAAAAAACTATGCTAGCAAAATTACAACGTAATTCACCATTAGTAGCTGCCTGTTTATCTAAAAGACTGACTGCCATTGTGGTGCACTGTGGGATTGTTAAGGCCGCTGCACGCCGGTAAGGTGCCCAATCTCACATCCCTGTCCTGATTTCACTTCTCTTCATTCATACATATCACAGCTGTCAATCAACAACTCTGGGCAGAAGCTCAAAAGGCATAGGTAGACATGTATGTGCCTGACTTTTTATGAACTTCGAGATATTCGTAAACAAACGTAACTATGCTAGCACACAGCTGAATTAAATCTGTGAAGTTTTGCGGTTAACTGTAATGGATTGCAGGATACTGAAAACGTGCTAACTCACTAACTCTGGCCAAGGGTCCTTGGGAAGTGGCATCAGGATGGGGATGCAGGATTGGGCTTCACACTGAATGTGGGTATCACGTCGAGCAGCATCCAAAGATGCAAAATCATTGTGTTTCGTGGTGCTGCTCACAATGGCGCTGACACTGCACATCCATAGGCTCCAGCGCTTAGCAGCTTTGAGCACTGTACACTGATCAGGCATAACATTATGACCACCTCCTTGTTTCTACGCTCATTGTCCATTTTATCAGCTCCACTTACTATATAGGTGCACTTTGTAGTTCTACAGTTACAGACTGTAGTCCATCTGTTTCTCTACATACTTTGTTAGCCCCCTTTTACCCTGTTCTTCAGTGGTCAGGACTGATGTGGTGGTGGTGTGTTAGTGTGTGTTGTGCTGGTACGAGTGGATCAGACACTGTGTCCACTCACTGTCCACTCTATTAGACACTCCTACCTTGTCAGTCCACCTTGTAGATGTAAAGTCAGAGACGATAGCTCATCTGCTGCTGCACAGTTTGTGTTGGTCATTCTCTAGTCTTTCATCAGTGGTCACAGGACGCTGCCCACAGGACGCTGTTGGCTGGATATTTTTGGTTGGTGGACTATTCTCAGTCCAGCAGTGACACTGAGGTGTTTAAAAAGGGGTCCTGAACACTGAAGAACAGGGTAAAAGGGGGCTAACAAAATATGCAGAGAAACAGATGGACTACAGTCTGTAACTGTAGAACTACAAAGTGCACCTATATAGTAAGTGGAGCTGATAAAATGGACAGTGAGCGTAGAAACAAGGAGGTGGTCATAATGTTATGCCTGGTGTATTTCTCAGTGCGTCACAGCACACCACGATTAAAGCCAGATCAAGATCACAGTAGATCACATGTGTCTTTAAGTTCACACAGTGCTCCACGCCATATGCAGCAGAATGTGACTTCTGTCGCAGAGTGATGAGTAAATCAGTGCAATGTCAGTGAACAAAGTCATTTACTTCTATCGTTAATCCTGTGTTCTGCACCACTCCTGATTTCCCATTATAGGGAAAAGTGATTAGAGGACAACACAGCACTAGATATTGCACAATTCATCTAACACTCTCCATCCATCCCACAGAGGGTGATAAATAGTTAATGAGTTGAATGACGTAAGTTCAAGTAGGTGTTGAACTTTTAATTAAAGGGAGTTTAGTGAAATCAAATTTACACAAATCTCAGATGCAGTCGATCAGCCAAGAGGTCTGCTTCCATAGTTTTGCACTGGAGTTATAAACTAGTATAGCTAACAAGTGGTGGAAGGTAATATCCCACCAAATAGTAAATAGTGCATGGCACTGCATGCACACATCACGTACTTGCAGTGTGAGACCAGTTAGCTCCTGACCCAGTGTGTTCATATCCAAACAGAAGTAAAAAAGTAAAAAATAAAAAGTAAAAAACGTCTCTTCACTTTGTCTTATAAGTCTTAAAAGACTGTTTTGTGCTTGTGGCTCTGAATGTAGCTCATCCTTGATTTGATGTGTGGAGGCCATTTGGTGTTTACCACATTAATATTCACCCTGTTTTTCTGAGGAAAAAGGAAAACAATACACTCTTCTTTTGCTTTTTTATTCTTTTTTCCAAACTTTGTTTATGCATGTGGGCCCACTGCACAGTCCACCCTCTTCATCAAGACTGGGTCGAGTTGAGACATCAGAGAGAACAGCATGACTCTGTAACACGGCCAGTATAATAATACATACTACAATAACATAATATTATTATTATTATTAGGTTCCATTACTGTATTAAATGGTGGCGATCATATGGCCTGATTCACATATAATACCTCTGTGTGGCGTGAACTCGCTCCTGCTAGCCTTTCATACATTCAGCGTTTGTGCTGTGGAGCAGAGCAGCAAGAAAGTTATACAGTCATCATTTATCCAAACGGATAAACAGTCAACTCAGCTGCTCTGTTCAGTACAAATCTAATTAGTAAAAGAGCACGATACATTTGTTTACTCTCGACAGCATTCTGACTTGTGACTGGGCGACAGATTCAAACCTGGTGAACCAACCAGGAAATCTGCGTGCAGCACAGAATGTTTCACTAGCATTTGATTTAATGTTCATGGATTAAATGAACCCTTGTGTGGTGTTGGGGTCTGTGGGACCCATTTTCAATGTTTAACAAAAGAAAAAAGATGTGATATGTTATTATTTCAAACCCAGATTCTTGGTCTTTTATCATTTTCTGTGAAGAACATATAAATAACCCATTATTCACCCCCACACATTTATATTACACATGTGGTGTTGGGTGAACCTGCGGGGAGTAAAAGTGTGGAGGTGCTGTGTCCTTCACTCTGTTCTCCTCCTACATGGCCTGCTGTAAGTGTGTGTGTGTGTATGTGTTTGTGTATATATATATATGTGTGTGTGTGAGGGTGGACAATATGGACAGGCTGCTGACTCACAACACAGGACACTTGTGATATTTTAAACATCTGGTATTTATATATATATATATATATTGCTATGGCTGTATTGATTTAAAAAACTAATGCGGACCACTAATGCGGACCACTGAGTAACAAATGTTTTATGAAGGCCTTAAACTAAATGTAACGTTTTACAAAGCTGCAAAAACAGCTTTTGTGATGTCATAAAATCCAATGCTTTTACATACATTTAACTTATAGCACTTTAGCTCTGCCCATTTATGATTGATTCATAAAGGATTCTCATGGGTTAGTAGGTGTTCTGGGACTTTTCAGATGCGTTTGATAGTTTCCTAATGGGATCTAAAGGTGCCGTACAGGAAGCTAGTGCTCTCTCATGGTAACCATTAAGCCAATTAGAAAAGCCAATTAGAAAGCAAAACCAAAAGGTTCTAATTCTAAAAGTTCCAAAGGTCTTTTTTAGCAGGTTTGTTTGTTTCAATGGATGAAGAGAGATTAGAAAATAGTCATGTAAAAATGAACGATAACTATATTCAGTACATAAACACATGCAAAAAATCTGAAAAATTAAATCACTACAAAATCAAATACACTGAAAATGTATGATATGGTCCCTTTAAGTCCATCATTACTTCCCACCTCTGCTCTTCACATACAGTACAAGAAAGCTGTTTTTATGGACAGTCATGGTCAATGTGCTTATTACAGAGTAATCCTGCTGTTCGGAACAAATGATGCACTTCGAAATGCCTCAACATATAATTACCTATATAAGCATATTTTCAAGCAGCTGTTGCAGGAATGACTGCTGTTCAGCACAGCAGCTATTACCACTAGAAAGGAACTGCTCTTTGCTAGCATCTCTAGTAAAGATCTTGCCTTGGTGGGTAAAATCAGGCTGAGCATTCAGCGCAGTCGTGTACACAACCGTTTGAAGGAATCTACAGTGTGCCATCTGCATAATAGAAGTCTGGGAGAGCTCAGCAGGTGGTGTCTGCTAGCCGCGAGCGCGTTAGCAAGCTAGCAAGCTGCTCCACACATTCAAAGCAGACAGCAGCGAGAGATTCCCGCTGTGAGGGTGAAAGAAATGAGGAGACGCCACCATAGGCCCACTGCAGACACACAAACACTGTATACTACACAAACACAGACACATACCTGCTTTCAAAGATTTGAGGCTATACAGATTAGCAGCAAAGTGCTGCCAGGAAAATAGCAAGCTTAACATTCCAACAAAAGGCCTTATTTACTGTATGAAAGGCCAGATTCATCTTGGCTAACGTGCCACCTTTAACTGGATGCATAACCTCGCTGGTTAACACTACTAGGAAGGCATAAGTTACCTTGTATGGATATTTATTTCGTCAAATTTGCCTGTTGACTAATATATATATATCACACCCCTGGTTAATATCAGTAAAATGACAAAATAGTACTTCATTAAAAAAGACTACATACATTTTAAATTGAAAAATGGGATACCTGCTGTTATGTTTTATTAAAAAATAATCAAGTTAGATGGGCTATATTGAAATTATATATGCCACTGCAGAAAGTCAGTGGGAAAAAAGTGAGTACTGTGATGCAATTTCCAATTAAGGCTAATTATTTGACCTGTTTCACCCTTTGACCCAAATATTCATGGCTGATTATTTGTTTGCAAGAAAAATAACTCAATTTTGGCCTCTTAAGGGCTGTGCAATCCATCAATGCTCCACATGACAAGGAATTATCAGAAAAAGAAAGAAACCAGATAGTCACACGGATGGAAAAGTGTACAAGAACAACTGGTAAACTACTGAAATACATAAGCTGAAACCCAGCTTCAGCAGTTTACTGGGAAATATCAGAGGAGCCACACTACCAGTTTACAAGATGCCAAAGTACACATCTCACTCGTTTTATACATCTATATTTCTTATATATCTTGCAATGAAAAACAACCTGGTGCTTCCAGGCCTGGTGCTTTAAGGTTTCTCTTCAGGTTTATCTTTAGAGAGTGCTCAGACAGGGCATCAGATATTCAAGTCACCTTCTACCTACAGCATCCAAAAAGAAAACCATTACTAACAAATTGGCAAAAAAACTGCAAGACTAAGGTTTACAAAAGAACATGAAAAAAGGCCCTGTTGAATGTTGGCAGTACATTCTCAGGTCAGATGAAACTGATATCAACTTGTTTGGATCAGATGGAGTTCAGCATATTTGGCATGGGCCTTACAGTGACTGCATAGTTCTAACTGTGAAACATGGTGGAGGTAGTGTGATATTATGGGGCTCTATGGTTTCAGCAGGTGTAGGAGAGATGACTTTCATAGATGTCATCATAAACACTAGTGTGTACATGAAAATACTGAATGAATGATTTCCGCTCTCAAGACATTCGGCAAAGGCATGTTCCAAAATGACAGTGATCCTAAACAAACAGTGAAAAGCACGTAAGAGTTTTTAAAAAGAAGAAACTGAAAATGTAAGAAAAAGTTAGCAATCAGTTGAGTTCACTTCATTTTTTGATCTTTTTTGTGCTAGACTTAACAGCCCAAAGTATGTGGACTCCTCTCCTAATAATGGAGTTCAGGTGTTTCAGCACACCTATTGCATTAACGTGTATAAAATCAAGCGCATAGCCATGTAATCTCCATAGACAACACTGGTAGTAGAATGAGTTGTACTGAAGAGCTTGATGCCACCTCTGTCACAAGTTTGTGAAATTTCTTCCCTGCTAGATCTTCTCCGGTCAATTGTAAGTGCTATTATTGTGAAATGGAAGCATCTAGAACAGCAACAGCTCAACCACCAAGCAGTGGACTATGCTTGTAGTTTGTAGCATGTAAAACTCACCTGCCCTCTGTTCTATCACCCAGTGCTTTGCAAACTGCCACTGGAAGCAACATCGGTACAAGAACTGTGCAAGGAGAGCTTCATGAAGTGGGTTTCCATGGCTGAGCAGCTGCATACAAACCTAGATCATGATACACAATGCCAAGTATCAGCAAGAGTGGTATAAAGCATGCTGCCACTGGACTCTGAAGCAGTGGGAACGTATCCTCTGGAGTGATAAATCATGCTTCACTATCTGGTAGTCTGAGGGACAACACTACCTACCAGAATGCATAGTGCCAACTGTAAAGTTTGGTGGAGGAGAGATAATGGTCTGGGGTCGTTTTTCAGGGTTTGAGCCCCTTAGTTAAGCTGAAGGCTGATGTTAATGCCACAGCTTACTAAGACATTTTAGACAATTAAATGCTTCCAACTTTGTGGCAGCAGTTTAAGGAAGACCCTTTGCTGTTCCAGTATGACTGAGCCCCTGTGCACAGAGCGAGGTCCATAAAGACATGGTTTGAGTTTGGTGTAGAGGAACTCCAGTGTTCTGCACAGATCCCTGACCTCAACCCCACTGAACACCTTTGGGGTGAATTGGAACGTCAATTGTGATCCAGGCCTTTTCGTCCAACATCAGTGCCTGAATCCACAAGTGCTCCTTTGACTGAATGGGCACAAATTTCCACAGACACACTCGAACATCTTGTGGAAAGAAGAGTGGAGGCTGTTATAGATGCAAAGGGGGCCAAAGTCATATTAATATCCATAGTTCTGGAATGGGATATTCAACAAGCTCAAACAGGTGTGAAAGTCAGGTGTCCACATACTTTTGGCCATATAGTGTACTGCTTTGGGGTTGGAGTAAATAATTAGTAACTCTTAAGCTCAACGTAAATACTGGTTTGTGCGGTGCAGTTCACTCTGATTTAGTAATGCATTAACCTGAACTTAGTAAACTCTTAGGTTATAACCAGCCCACATTTGAACGTAATGTACCAGCCACTGAAGTTAAAGAGGCTACGGTAACAAGAAGAGATATTTAGTTGACTGTAATGCAGTGATAAGTTGATCTACTAAGCCTTTATAGTGGACCGTCCTTAAAAAAATTTACAAAATATACTTGCTTTAACAGGCAGGGTGGAGCAGGGGTCAGAGAGAGTAAGGTTTGGGCCTGATCGTAGCTGATGTTGTCAGTAGCTAAGCTGTGAGCTTCCTTTTATCACCTTTGACGGTTTCCCTGAAACAGATCTATTAAACATTTTGACAGATGGTGGAAAGGTGGAACAGAAAGCTCTAAGTGTCTTCTGAGAGGTATGCAGGTAAGTTCACACCTGTCTTCTTTCTCCGCTCCTGCATGACCCTCTCTGCCCTGCGTTACTCATACTTCCCTCTCTCTCACTTCTCAACCTCATCTCTTACTTTTCTCTTCTTTCTCCTGTGCTGTATATCAGAGCTACATGCAGGCATTTTGGTGCTCATAATGCCAGTGGAACGTGGTCAAAAGTTATTAATTGATCTCAAAAGAAAAAATATATATAATATTACATAATATATGAACAGCTTTTCAGATAATATTTGAAATAAAAACTAATTTTGGAACCCAACACGTTGCCACAAAGCTAACATGCTCCTTTGGCCCCTTTGAAATACTTGAAGCTTTAGGATTAGTTGGACAGTCACTAAGTTTGCTTATATTAGATCATATCGCTAAATAAACGCAACCAGCCATTAGGTCAGACACAAAGAAGAAGATTAATTTTAGACTGAAACTTTTTTTCTCACTATCAGGTAAAGATAGCTAACAATATAGGCTTATAAACACTAGCAATGCAGGCTCATAAAACGCTATGCTCACTGAGTATGAGAGGTCAAACTAAGATATAATTTGACATACTGCTGCCATAAACCTAAAAAAGGGACTCTTTTAACCTGTCAGAAATGGCCTTCCATTCCACTTCCGTAACTGAGCAAAAATACTGGCAGCCATGCTAGTGCTAAAAGGACTAGCTTCTCACAGGTGCTAGCAATATGTACTATCAGTCTAAATCGGAGTAGGTTGTTCATTATAATAATCTTCTCCACTATTTTGCACTTTGAGAAGGAAACTGCAATTAATGCATATCGTCGCTGTCCAATGAAAAACAAGTATCTCCAAAACAGTAACTTTACAGGAGAGACCAAAACATTCTTTACTTTCAATGTAAGTTAATGGAAAAAGTTTTTATTCTAAGCAATTTTGAAGCATTTCTATTGGTCCAATCCTCATGAAATTTTCACACAATGTAAAGGAGAACTGCTGAGTTTGAATAATGCAGAAAAGTAAAACTTGCAAAAAATGGAGTTACATGTTATTCATTGGACAGCCACGATATGTAACGAGGCAGCTCAAAATGGCAGCAACTGCTTCTTTGGTCATTTGATGCCTTTGGCTCGGAAGCAGGAAGTCAGAGTTCAAAATTGGGTCATTATTTGACCTCGGCGAGTTCTGGCTATGAAGTGGGAAAATCATGGACACTTGTGTGAAAGTGAGTATTGTTAGCAACAAGCTAGCCAGCTAACATTATGGCTTTGAGTGATAACTTTAATGGTCAAGATGTATTTACCTTCTCAAACCTTCACTTTATGGTCTGACCCACTGAACTAAATATTAGATATTAATATTATACAAAAATTAAGACAAAATTACACTTTTCAGTCACTCTAGGAGTCTCAAAGTACCAACCCACAGGTCACATCTGGCCAGAAAGACAGCTTCATATATTACAATTTGTCCTTAAACCCAGGCTGCGATGACTTTTTCTGAGACTAAATATTTGGTTAAACATATGATGTACATAAAATCAGTTTAGGCTGATGATAAAGTTGAAAAGCATAAATAGAGCGCTGCATGCAGGAGGCACCATTCAAACGAAAACAGCACAGCATGAGCGCTGCACACTGAGTGGGCATGACTGTAATTTAGCTATAACTAACTTATTCTAATTTAGACAGATAAATCTGGCAGTTAAATCTGCCTTCGTGAATTCATTCATGACACAGTGGTAGATAGAGCGAGTCAGAATAAAGAAATGAATGGAAATATCAAACATATCCACTGAGAATACAGATTTAAACATGCTGCCAACACTCCACTCACATTCAGCAGGAAAGCAAAATCCATCACAATAAGAGTCCCATATTAAACTACTGTTAAATGTAAGTGTACTTGATTAAACTGAGCTCTGAATACTAAAATATTTATTCAACACTATCTACTTATACTACTGCCCTGCAATGGACTGGCGATCTGTCCAGGGTGTATCCTGCCTTCCGCCCAATGACAGCTGGGATAGGCTCCAGCTCCACCCGCAATCCAGAGGGATAAGCGGTTTAGATGATGTGTGTGTGTGTGTACTTATACTAAAATCACTAGTAATAGTACACATACACACACACACACTTTCAAAGCCGCTTATCCTTCTGGGTCGCGGGGGGAGATGGAGCCTATCCCAATTGTCATTGGGCGGAAGGCAGGATACACCCTGGACAGGTACTAGTAATAGTAATAATCATAAATTATTATCATTAATAGCAGTAGTAATAGTAGTAGTTTGTGGTTACAGATAAATTGCTGATAAACATTTACTAAGATGTGCTGAAATGAGCGTATGTTATTTAGTTAAACTTCATATATGAAAAAAACTATGGCACATATTTCACCCTGCATTTTTCAACCGGCTGCCCTTGGAGAAGACCACCTGGCTAGTGGCCCTCCGCTGTGTAAAAAGTGGGAGTCCAGTTATTTAGCCTTTAGCCACTGCTGTATCCTGTCAGTTGTTATAGTATCTGCATTAGTTGGTTAAATGTGAGGTCAGCAATCATGTGTTGTGTTTTTTTATTCAAAATTGTATCCTCTGGTTATAGTAATGTGTGAGGAATATTCTAACGATTTAGATAATGTACAGTAAAGCGGGTTAATTGGTGGTTGTCATCCTCACTGCAGCATTTCCTTTGGTATACTTGCTAGATTCCACCCAACCTGTAATCAGCCTCCCCATTGAGTTGAGGTTTTATTTTAGTCTTGTAGAAATGATGCATACATTTGAATCAAATTCATTCAATACTGCATTGTTTTCGGCTCAATAAAGACTGTCAATCTACAACCCAAGCCTTTTTTCTGTCAGCCGTGTGAACCACTGTTCTACGGTTATATTTGTGTTGTAGACATTGCAAGCCCTGGTTCCTGTCACCACCACTGTACAATGAACCATTTCACATCAAACCACTCGGAATGACTTTGTTTACATCTCAGAAATTGTGAAAAAAAATACGGAATCCCACTTTGACAGATACATACTCAAATCAGTGCTTTAAAAAGGCACAATACAGGGCAGCCAATCAGAACAGACCTCATTTACATACCATTGTTCTATGTCTACAATTTTCCCCCATTCTATAATCTCTATTTCCTCTCTCTCTTTCTCGCTCACTAATCCCTCTGTTCCTGTTCCTGTTGAGTCTCTGTTGTTGCTCCAGCACCGGAACACCTCCGCCAGGCCCTGACCGCGGCCTGGAAGGTTTTTTCCCTCAAAACTGGAGAGGGATTATGGGGCTGGCTAATCATACACCTGTCCACTCCACGAGTTCACAGCCTGTGTGACTGACAGACTCTTCGCTAATCTCCTTCTTCGCTTTGTGTTTCTTTCCTTTCATCAGGAACCCAATTACACCGCCGAGGAAGCTCAAATAAACAAGCGGAGCTTTATACAGTCACACCCCCCACCACACACACACATACAGCACCACCTCAAACTAAAATCAATCAGCATCATGAGATGCCTGCTTAGTAAACTGCACGAGGTTGAAGCGAGTCATCGATCTGTGAGCCAAGCAGAACAGCACTGCTGGCTTTAAAGACCTACCGATTCCTTATATCACAGTGGGGTTTTGTATGCTTGTTTATAAAACAGTTCTGGTTCTAAAATCTGACTTCCAATCAATAAGCCAAGAGAAACTGTGCTCTACAGTGATTTTACCACAGGTATGGGATGTTGTTATGCAGTTGGTATTAATGTCAATATCAATATTCAAAAAATAGTGTCAATATTCAGTTGTCTCCCACTGGAAATATCTGCATTACTATGGCGTGTTTCATGTAAATCAGGTGCTGACAAGTTGGCTCGTGATTCATGCACTGAAGCTGATTCATCATTTGTACTTAAATCTCCAATTGTTTCCGTGTCATATCGCTGCTGTTGGAACAAAACCTCGTATCACGATTTTTGTTGTTTTTCTGTTTTTGACATTATTTGAAAATGCCTATTGCTCTTTACATTGTGTGTAAATTTCATGATGAATGGACCAAAAGAAATGTCCCAAAACTACTTGGAAAAGATTCTGGTTCCACTGACTTACATTAAAAGTTAAGTATGTTTTTTGGTTCTCTTGTAAAGTTATTATTTTGGAGATACAAGGTTTTTTTCCAACAACAGCGATATGAAAGTTTCATAAATCGGATGAAGAACAATTCGTATAACATTAAAGTTGCATATATCTGCACTCTTTTTTACACAACTCTAATGTATAAGGCCCATTATGTGTGTAAATCTGAAGTGGATATATATCTATGGGAAGTATATTAAATAACAAAAAGTGTCTTAATACTCATTTCCCTTCACTGTAACAAAAAGAATAATACAAAGTACTGCAATAAAGTACAAATCATTAAGCATTTTCCACCCCGTGCAAAGTGACTATCACCCTAGATATTAATCACTCTAGTCTTCACTTTCAGCATCTTATCAGTGCAGAAAATGAACAGTTTTTTACATTTCTGTATTTTCTGTTAAAAATGAGGGAGACTGAAGACTGGAGTCAAAGTTTCAGGCACTGAAAATCAGAAAATGTGTGAACTCACAAAATCGAACGAGTCCTGCGAGGCCTTGTGTACTGGAAGAATGCTAAATGAGGTTAAACATGCCAAATATTCCATTATTCATCTGACGATCACAGTGATGCTTTTGATAAACTGATTGAAATGCAAAGGGTAAAACCAAAGCCCACCATTTCCTGCAGGAACATCTGATATCTGTGATGAACAGTGTTTTACAATGAGCAGAATAAATCAAAAACATGAAAAACACAAATGAAACATTCAGTTAAGCTGAACTTTTCACAAAATATGTCTTATTTTAAAAAAAACAATGCATCTAACTGTTTTTGGCCTAATGAAGAAGGGTGTGGGGTGGGTCAGTGAATAATAAGGTGCTTCTTTAATCAGTTTATTTTACTTCAAGCAGGAGCTTTGACCTTTGTTTGTGTGTGTGTATGTGTATGTGCATAAGTCAGAAACATCTATTCATTTATTTTATTTCCAGTCAAAACCACCATTAAGTACAAATTGTTCATTTTTCTCAAGAACCTTTTAAGGAAATTAGATACAAGATAATCCACTTGATTAAGAAACAGGAAAGTTAAAACAAAATAAGTTGAAAAAAACAGAAGTTTCCAAAACTGGAATTTAAAAAGTGAAAAGCTACAGAGAAGATGGGGCTCCTAACAGCCATCTGGAAGACCTGGTAGACACCAAAACTGGCCCCATCAGATAAACAGCACTTAAAGCTTTCATCTTTGAGAGAGAGGAGAAAATCAAGCTGCTTCAGATCTGAAAACATCCACAGGTGTTTCTGTCCATCCTTCCACTGTGAGAAGACGACTCAGCGCTGTGGGTCTGAAAGGATGTGTAGCTGTCAAGAAGAACCTCACTGAGAAAAGGAGACGGACACATCAAACAAAGAAGCTGTATACTGTGTATGCATATATGTTTGTTAGTGATGGTATGTGTATAATTGTCAGACTGATAGTGAGATGGATAAACAGTACACAGTATTGTAAGTAAGTAATCTTCAATTTATTCAGGTCACAGGAGAACTAAGGCCAAACAGGCTACAGGAGGCGCAATCCTGGAGCTGAGATATCGAAATGTATTAGTCAAATGTGGGGGTTGAGAGCAAGGTGGTGTAAAGTCATATATATATGCGCTTCCTTTTGTTATGCAGATTCATTGCTTGTCTAAACTTAATATAATCAATGCCATGTCTAAGGCTTAATGTCTACTGCATTTTTATAGATACAGTTACAGCAATGAAATCAAGGCAACAAATAAAGTCATGCTTTTCTGCCCTGTTTTTCAATGCGCAGTGTTCCAGAACACAACCCCTTAAAATCTCAGGCGTATTATATACCAAGGCTTATTATGCAGTAACTGCAGGGACTTCAGTGCAAACAGGCTGAGCTATTCTTAGGTTATAGAAGTGTGTAATAAAACTCTGGGCCCACCAGTGGGCCCTGGCCATGTAAGGGGTTTTAATGTGTATCTTCTAAACATGAGCACAAGGTCAGTCAATCACATCAGTACAAAATTAACACTACTAGGAAATGCTCTTACACATGTTCTTAAAGGGGAATTCCAAAGATTTTTCAAACTTTCTGCATAATTAAATGTTTGAGATGTAAACAGACTCATTCAGAGTGGTTTGGTGTCAAAGGCTCCGTTCTAGAGAAACTTGCTGAGTCCGAATGTTTCACAGTGGTGGTGATAGGAACCAGACATCTGAAGTGTTAAATGCCTTAGAAAAACTTTGTCTGATGTCTAAGACATTGTTTTATGATTATTTTGAAATAAGCTTGTGGTCTAAAACTTATTTGACCAAAATCTAATCTAGCATGGAAAGAGATACATGTAGACTATGTAAGGCAAAATAGTTCCCAAAGAAATCTTTCTGGGTTCACCACTATTTTACTGTCATCAGCATCCAATATATAAAAACTTCACCGGTTCACTGGTGGTTTTGGATTGTAAATAAAATGGCTATATTCGTGCTGTTGTATCGTGACAGAACTGACCAGATGCTCACAGATGAAATAAGGACAGTAGGCTTTACTAGTTAGATCAGGGGTGTCAAACTCAACCACTAAAGGGGCCATATTAAAAATCTCAACAAATCCATGGGCCAGAATAAAAAATGTTTTTATTTCATTTTTAATTAATGTTGTGCTATAACTCAACATTGATTATATTAATTCTATGTTCTATTACGTTAAAACATCAGCAGTAAAATATAAGCATTTGTTGTAGACCTTGAAATATTACATGAATACCTGAAATATTCAAAATCTAAATGTCCCCAGCAGCTCTGTCTTTTAAACCTACCTATCTGCTTGAACTGGACACCTGTCATCCTTTCTTTGCTGCAAGTTCATTAAGATTTGGGCTCGTTTTCTGAGCTGCTGAGCTGATGTTAGGTGTTTATATTGATTCAACTGCAGCTGAAATCCAGCTAGTGTGTTTGGTGATATGACTGGTGTGGAACTGTGTAGAATTGTATAGAACTGAGGTGTAACTGTTCCATAGACTGTTGTTGGGGTAGGAGAGTCAGAGTGCATATTACTTTGAAATGCATGCTGGGGATTGTAGTTGTAGTTGTGAAACAGGCTAATATTAATAGAAAATTAAAATGCTTTTGCAGGCCAGATGGGATTTTGTCCTGGGCCTGATCTGGCCCGCGGGCCTTGTGTTTGACACATGGGAGTTAGAACGTGATCCAAACTTGTAGTCAGAAAACAGGCACAGGTCAAATCCAAAACAGGCCAAAAACACAAAGGGACAAACAGCAAAAACAGGAAAGCATGATCCCAAAGGGCAAGGCAAAAAGGTAAAGTCCAAAGTCCAAAAACACAGTTCGATACACAGGAAGAAACACTCGGTAGCTCAAACGAAAGAAGCAATACTTCACAAATGACTAAACTAAAACTAGGGCTTTAAATAGTACTTATCACAGATCGTATGACAAATAAGACAGGTACATAAGATTAGTATTCAGGCGAAGGGGAACAGCGATTGGCTGAGGATGGTAGTGTGACAGTCACGTGATCACAAAGGGAGTTCTGGGAATTGGAGTTCTCCAAGGAATCGGTTCCAGAGGCATGCGTGACAGCTGTAGATATTGCAAAGCCTGGTTCCCATCACCACCACTGCAAAGAAAGTGTAAGTTTCTCTACAGTGAACCATTTCACATCAAACCTCTCTGAATGACTTTGTTCACATCTCAGATGTTATTTCATTTGTTCTGACAGATACATAAAGTCTTATTATTTCAGTGCTTTTCAATAATGCACAATACAGTGCAGCCAATCAGAACAGACATCAGTCTTAATGGAACAGTAACGAAAACAGCCTGTTCAATTCTAAGGCATAAAGAGAGTTTGGAAAATGGTCATGTTAACATGAGGTGTGACTGTTTTTGATACATTAAACCACACAAACTTTACATGTGAAGCTCAGGGGGAAAAATGAAAGAAAGTAGGATGTAAAATAATAAGGTAAGATATGTGTCCTTTAACCCCTTACATGGCCATGGGCCCACCAGCAGGCCCAAAGTTCTCTTACACACTTCTGTAGTCTAAAAATAGCTCAGCCAGTTTGCACTGAAGTCCCTGTAGTACTGAATAATAAGCCTTAGTGTGTAATTAGACTGGGATTTTAGGGGTTCAGTACTGAGTTCAAGCAGTGGAACTTTTAGTACATCCAGCATCAGCATGAGAACTGAAGTGTGTTCGGCTCTACTTCTCTATATTTTAATCCGTTTGGTTTTAAAAAAAAGCTCCACAGTAAGAGTTGTGAACTGGCTGAGCTGAACCACAACAACAGAATGAAAAGAAAGCCGAAAAATAGAATTAGTAACTAAATCTTAATAGCTAAAATGTAAACGAGTACAAAGTCGATTCTTTCCCTGAGTAGAAGTGTTAGCCTTTGAAAAAGTACAAATCCTTCAAAACAGTACCTGAGTACATGCAACTATCCACTTCTGGTCCTTAAAGGGGAATTCCACCACTTTTTTAAAATTTCTGCATAATTAAATTGTTGTGATGTAATCAAATCCATTCAGAGTGGTTTGATGAAATGATTCATTGTAGACAAACTTACCCACTCAGATTTCTTTACAGTGGTGGTGACAGGAACCAGGGGTTGCCAGGTCTACAACACAAATATAGCCATTTTATTTATGTCCAGAATAACCAGTGAACCTACACGTGTCCTTTGAGTTTTAATATGTAAAATAATAACATAAAACATTGTACAATAGTGGTATATCAGGAAATAAAAGCTTCTATCTTACCTTAATACCCTGCATGTACACTTCCACCTATTTTAAAAATATATATTTTATACCAAAACCTTAACTAAAGGTATCCTAAAACAATTAAAGAGATATCAAGTAATATACTAATTACCACTTCATGTATTAGCTCTGTGTGAGGGAGCTTTCAGAGATATTAAACTGTTCAGATGCCACTCAGATTTCTTTACAGTGGTGGTAACAGGAACCAAGGGTTGCCAGGTCTACAAGACAAATATAGGCATTTTATTTACTCTCCAGAATGACCAGTAAACCTACACATATCTTTTGAGATTTAATAGGTAAAATACTAATGTAAAACACTGTAAAACAGTGGTACATCTGACAAAATACATTTCTAGTTTACCTTTAAACCCTGTAAGTACATTCCACCTTAAAGTTATTTTAAAAAGTATATATTATGCCAAAACCTTATCTAAACCTATTAGAAAACAATAGAAGAAGCAATATACATCAAGCAATACACGTATTACCATTTCATGTGTGAGGGAGCTTTTAGAGGCATTAAACAGTTCAGACGTCTAGTTCTTATCACTACTACTGTAAACGATCAGCACATTTCACACAAAACCACTCTGAATGACTTTGTTTACATCTATTTATACAGAAATGTTGAGAGATGGGGGGAATTCCACTTTAATATCTACAGATTAAGAAAAACTGGAAGCGTAACTCTCTTGTAAATGAAAAATTTCACTGATCGTTATGGCTGTAATCGTCGAAAAGAAACGCTCCACTGATCCAGGCCTGATCGATACACATATCAATGCAGTTAAACTCATACATATACAAGCAATTTCATGCCTCATAGCATCTTCTATGTAAAATCCTATACGTGTGCAAAGAAAACTGCTCCACAAACAGCGCCAAAATACCTGCGTCCCAGGTGTAGCTCTCTGTGCCAAGGACAGAGAAATATATGACATGTCAAGTTCGTTCCACCTTGATATCTTCTTTCAGGTCTAATTAAAAAACTGTCATGAGAGGAGACTCTTTTGAGGCTTACGATGTCAGAGCAGACACAGAGACATCAGGGACTGCAGCTGCGACGCCTCATCACTTCAGTTCTCTTCAGTGTTTTCTGGTCTGCAATTAAACCAGAGACAATGAAAGAGACAGGAACGTCGGTCAAACAAGGAGTTCAAATTGTTAGATGCTGTTCAGAGAAAGATGAATGGACAAATGTGCAAGGGTGTGACCGGCCAAACTGCCAACAGAACAATATGGCTTTTTACAGAGCAATTTAAGAGGTCAGTGATATGTACAATAAGAACATTTTGAATCATAAGCCAATGACTGTTTTTGATATGCAACATTTCATTTCGTCTTTTTTTGTCAGTGATGATGTTAATACTGGCTGCCTTATTAGAAACAGGTTTTTATAGGCTCACTACTGAGTCAGAATTAGTGCTGTGCTGAGAATGATCCACCTAAATAATAACTGGTCAACAGGAGTTCTGTGGTCAGAAATTAACCAGTGATAAATGCGATGGATGGCAGCTGATAAATTGTGCAATAACAAATGCGCTACAGTCCTGTACGGTAGCTCATAAAGGAGCTCATAGAGTTTCTAATAAAGTGGCCAATGAGTGGAAGTACGGGGGGGGTGTTTCTAATAAAGTGGCCAGTGAGTGGATGTACAAGGTGGGTGTTTCTAATATAGTGGCCAGTGAGTAGATGTACAAGGTGGGTGTTTCTAATAAAGTGGCCAGTAAGTGGGAGAACAGAGTGAGTGTTTCTAATAAAGTGGCCAGTGAGTGGAAGTCCAGGGTGGGTGTTTCTAATAAAGTGACCAGTAAGTGGGAGAACAGGGGGGGTGTTTCTAATAAAGTGGCCAGTAAGTGGGAGAACAGGGTGAGTGTTTCTAATAAAGTGGCCAGTGAGTGGATGTACAAGGTGGGTGTTTCTAATAAAGTGGCCAGTGAGCAGAAGTAGAGGGAAGGGGTTTCTAATAAAGTGGCCAGTGAGTGGAAGTACAGTTTGGGTATTTCTAATGAAGTGGTCAGTGTGTGAAAATACAGGATGTGTGTTTCTAATGACGTGGCCAGTAAGTGGGAGAACAGGGTGAGTGTTTCTAATAAAGTGGCCAGTGAGTGGAGGTACAAGGTGAGTGTTGCTAATAAAGTGGCCAGTGAGTGGGAGTACATAGTATGCGTTTCTGATAAAGTGGCCAGTAAGTGGGAGAACAGGGTGAGTGTTTCTAATAAAGTGGCCAGTGAGTGGAGGTACAAGGTGAGTGTTGCTAATAAAGTGGCCAGTGAGTGGGAGTACATAGTATGTGTTTCTGATAAAGTGGCCAGTAAGTGGGAGAACAGGGTGAGTGTTTCTAATAAAGTGGCCAGTGAGTGGAGGTACAAGGTGAGTGTTGCTAATAAAGTGGCCAGTGAGTGGGAGTACATAGTATGCGTTTCTGATAAAGTGGCCAGTAAGTGGGAGAACAGGGTGAGTGTTTCTAATAAAGTGGCCAGTGAGTGGAGGTACAAGGTGAGTGTTGCTAATAAAGTGGCCAGTGAGTGGGAGTACATAGTATGCGTTTCTGATAAAGTGGCCAGTGAGCAGAGGCATTTTAAAAATTTGCGTGCGGCTTATACTGAAATGTACAGATTGCATTGCGAACAAAACATTATGTCAGTCAGATACTGCATTCAGTTCAGTTTAATGCAGTGCCAGTATGAAGCCAGTGCCATCAGTCTGCTATCATCTCCTCCCCAATTACTTTAATCCTCTCACTTCCACCACACTCTGTGCACTTCATTACACTGATGTTCATAAATGGTCAAAAGAACATCAAAGAACCAAAGATCATTTTCTTCAGATGTGTCTATTCAGGTAGCCGTCTGTTCCTGGGGTCGAACGAGGACGCTCGTAACGGCTCTCATGTTCATTATGTTTGCTTAAAGAGAGTGTTAATTACCTGTGAAAGAGCACCACCACAGATGTTCCTTTAGAGAGCACAAATGTGACGGAAAACCATTTACGACGAGAGAAAAGGCAGAACATCAAAGCAAAATGCTCCAGAGTCACAAGGTCTGTGTTTGGGTACAAATGTTTAGTCTGGGTCTTGTGTAAATCACAGCGATCAGAAGTGCCTCTCCGCTCTTTTAATCCTGAGTTTGGGTTAATGGCTGTTTGGGACGTCTGAGGGTTTTTAGAGCGTACAAACCGAATCAGACGCCTCCTCAGCCAGCTTAGCTCGGAATTCGCAGCTAGAATAAGGCAAAGGCAACACAGCGCGAGTGTCGTTCTCTCTTTCTGTCTCTTTATTTTTTCTGTCTTTCTCCTTTCTTTCTCTCTCTTCCCCCTCCCTTTTTCATTTTTCTTTCTCTTCTGTCTTCCTTTATTTACTCACTCACCCACTTTCCTCCCTCTTTCTCTCCTCTCTCGCCCCTAGCCCTTTCTTCACACTTTCTTTATCTCTCTCCCTCCGTCCATTCACTCTTTCAGTCTTTCTTTCTGATTCTCACTTTCTCTTTTTCTGCCTCTTTACTAATTTTCTGGTTCTTTCTTATTCTTCACTCTTTCTCCATTATTTCTCTCTCTGTCTCTCCACACTCTTTCCCTCCCTCTCTCTCCCCTTTCTTACTTCTTTCTCTTGCTCTCTCCCACTCTCTTCATTGTTTTGTCTTTCTCTCTTTTCCCCTCCTTGTTTATTTTCCTTTCTCCTCTGTCTTCCTCTATTTCCTTCCTCTTTCTCTCTTTCTCCCACTTTCCTCCCTCTTTCTCTCCTCTCTCGCCCCTAGCCCTTTCTTCACACTTTCTTTATCTCTCTCCCTCTGTCCATTCATGCTTTCTTTCTCTTTTACTCCACACTCTTTCTGTCTTTCTTTCTGATTCTCTCTCTCTTTTACTCTCTGATTCTCACTTTCTCTTTTTCTGCCTCTTTACTTGTATTTTCTGGTTCTTTCTTTTTCTTCACTCTTTCTCTGCTATTTCTCTTTCTGTTTTTCCACACTCTTTCCCTCCATCTCTCTCCTCTTTCTTACTTCTTTCTCTTCCCCTCTCTCTCTTCTCCCTCCCACTCTCTTCATTTTTTTGTCTTTGTCCTGTCTTTCTCTCTCTTGCCCTCCTTCTTAATTTTCCTTTCTCCTCTGTCTTTCTCTACTTTCTCTCTCTCTCTCACTCTCACTCTCCTCTTCTCTCCTCTCTCGCTCCTAGCCCTCCCTTCTTCATTTTTCTGGTTCTTTCTTTCTTCACTCTTTCTCCCTCTCTCTCTTCTTTCTTACTTCTTTCTCTTCCGCTCCCTCTCTCTCATTTTTTCCGTCTTTTGCCTTTCTTTCTCTCTTCCCCCTCTATTCTTCTTAATTTTTCTTTCTCTTCTGCCTTCCTCTTTCTCCCACTTTCCTCCCTCTTCCTCTCCTCTCTCACCCCAGCCCTCTCTTCACTCTTTCTTTATCTCTCTCATTCTCCACTCTTTCTCTCTCCCTCTTTCTTTCTCTCTCTGTCCATTCATGCTCTCTCTCTCTTTTACTACACACTCTGTCTTTCTTTCTGATTCTCTCTCTTTTTCTCTTCTCCACATTTTCTCTCTCTCTCTCTCTTGTATCCATCCCATACAAAGGTCCCTCAAATCCTGCTGCCCTTTGAGGCAGCGTTATCAGCCAAACTGGCTTGTTCAGTATGACATTAATTAACCTCGTTTAATTAATGCTTTTGTTAGAGTGCCAAAAGCATGACCGGGTGTCTAGAAAGCGCTCAGGTCCGAAGCAGGGGACGTAGCAGCGTCAAAGTTTTAAACCACCCCCTTCATCATCTTTCCGAGCGCTCCCGCTTGTCTGGAAAACGATTTGATGCTCCACAACACCTTTCAAAAGCACTGCATTAAGGGAGATGATGTACGTGTGTGTCTGGCCCAGGGCACCATGGCTCCACTGGATTGTTTTGGCAGGTTGCTTCCAAATCACTGCGTCCCCCACCGAGCTAGCAAGCAGCAAAATGAGAGCAATGAGTTTTAATTGACTGTCTTGCTCGCCAATAACGCGCTGAGTGATTTCTAAGTGGCCTACTTGCTCATCAGTTCAGGGCAGAGCGGCTTCGCTGCTGCCTGCCTGCCTCTTCAGACGCAAATGTATGAAAAGCAGGGAGCTAAACAAGCCTGAAAGACTGACATTCAGCCAGAGATGCAAATGTTTCTCTACAGACACTAAAGTGGAAGGAAATCAGCTAAATTAACTTGCTTATGAGATACATTTTCTTGTGTTCCTTCTTTAGAGCATTCAAAATCGGTGTAGTTACTTGACAAAAGTGCAGAGGTTGGTAGTAACTAGCAACACTGTCCCATGTACTCAACTACTTACATGTGCTCAAGTACAGTTGTAATGGATTTGCACTTTTCTGAGTACTTTCAAATACATTTCGACAATGTCCAAAGAAAAATCTCTCTAAAATGGTAGCGTTACAAGAGAAAGCAAGAACTTCTTAACTTTCAATATAAGTTGATGTAAAGAGGTTTTATTCCAAGTGATTTTGCAGCAGTTCTACTGGTCTGTTCATCATGAAATTATCACACAATGTAAAAGACAGCTTCCACATTCAAGTCATGTAGAAAAATAAAAATGACCAAAATGGAGGTTTTTTTTTTTTGAACAATGAAGATTTGTAAAGAAAGGAATCCATTTTCTCCCCAGTTCCACTTCAGTCATTCACATTCAGGGCTGGAATACCAAGAAACTAGAAAACTGGACCTTTTTCCATTGACCACCAGCCCAGATTTATGGTTGCTCAAAATTGGTACCAACAGGACTGAATGGTACTCAAGGCTGCTCTCCTCTTTTTTGCTACCACTTACAATTTACACTGTAAAAATGGTGTCCTGTCAAGTGAAATGGTCTTAAATCTAGTCAATCTATCTAATATTTCTTATTTTGAGAAGGTTGAGCACTTATAAGATTATCTAGCTTATTATCTCACTATAATGGCAGATAATTTCGCTTGTTTCAAGCGCATTTCTTAAAATAAGCAAAACTATCTGCCAGTATAATGAGAATGTTTTACTTAATAAAATCACTTAAAACAAGTAAAAAAATGTGTGGAAATAAGTTAAACACTATGGAGCCCTGCTGGTGACATCCCTTATAAATTAAAATAAAGCATGGCCATCACTTAGAAAGAAATTCCTATGCCTTACTAAGTTGTGGCCACAACTTCATTATTTTGTTCCCATGCCTTACTAAGTCGTCGCCACCCATTATTTTTCTTTATACAGGATGTCACCAGTGGAGCTCCGTAAAATAGTCTTAAATTAAACTTACAACAATCTCGACAGGAGAAATATTAGATATATTGACTAGATTTAAGGCAATATTATTATCATATTACTATGACAAGATACCGTTCCTTTTTTTACCATTTTTTGCAGCAAACAATTGTTTAGTTTAGTTTAGCAATAGTTTAAAGTCACAAGCACTACTTCATCACCAAAAGCAGCATCAGAATGGTATTGTCTGTCATCTCTCCAGCCTTGACTCTCTGGACTCCAATTCCCAGAACCCTCTGGGTGAACACATGTATGTGACATCACACCAATAGTATCAGAGATTAGCCTCACCTGACTATTGATTTGTTTCATCTGCTTTCATAGATCATGTGGTTAGGTCAGTTTAGTATATAGGCCCAGGCTTTAGCTTAGCTCTGTGTGAGGTATTGCTTCTTTCACAGAGCTACTGATCTTTCTTTCCCATGATCTGGTTGACTTTGTGTTTTTGACTGACCTGTATTTTTTGCCTGTTCCCTTTTGGATTTTGGTTGCCTGGCCCTATCGTTTGTTATGTTTGTTTATTGTTGTTTGTTGGTTATTCTGGATCTGACCTTTGCCTGGTTTCATGAAATAACATCACAGCTGTGATTTGGTCGCCGTAGATCATCACAGCCATGATGTTATTGGCAATAACACACAACCTCGAGTGTTCTATTGCTTTTATACAACAGTTAAAAAAATAAAGTAATAAATTAATAAACTGGGCCGTGAACGCTGCGTTTAATATGTTTTAATGTTCGCAGTTCCTTCACCAAATTATAGTTCCTTAACAAGCAGCTTGTTGCTACGTCAGAGTAACGAACTCCGCCCACTCGCTGCTCAGTCTGCTGTAAGCCATATAACTGCCGCAATATCAAGTTCAGCTCAGTTTTGTCAATTTTTGCTGAATCAGTATTAATGTTGTTTTGTTCCAGCCAGTCTGTAAAGCATCTTACAGCCCATTTAGTTTGGCGAATGGTATTGGGTTCATTTCTGGCTGATTCCAGGTTGTTTAGCTGTTCTTCTGTCACAGCTGCCGACTGAAAAGCTGCTCAGTGGTGATGACAGTTTGGGAATTTAGTGTAGCCTCATCTTCAGAGTCTGACCAGATTGGCTGTCGGTCAAATGTGATCTTAAAAGTGTCCATTTTCTGTTTGTGGCAAAGTAAGAAGTAAAAAAGTTCAAATGGCTCGAAGGTCTCCTACAGCTGTCAAAGTCGTTGCTTAGCAACGGCGTCTCAGCGGAGTGATACAGTGCTAAAAAACCGTGATGTTATGGTGAACAGCACTGTTAGAACGCTTCTCAACCAATCAGCTTGCATGGCCGGAACTAACTGTTGTATAAAAACCAGTAAAGCCTCTTTTGCTCATTGTACCTGCAAACATCTGACTAATTCTGTCTCGTTATGGGTATGATGATGATGTGTCGATTGCTAATTTTCAAAAAATTATTTTATAAAGAGTTTACTACAGTGACATAAGGACGCTAATGCTCTTAGCATTATGCTAACCCCCACAGAATTTTATCCTCTGTACATTTCTCCATAATTTCACTGGCTCTTCAGAGTTATGAGGTTGGTAAGAAGTCAAAAAATTAGTATTGCTACATACATGCAGTGACAGACCACTACAGACCACTTCTGCACACTGACATGACATCACATGAAAGTGAGGTTACTACTGTATTACAATAATATCATATAATAGCGAGTCCTCAAACTGTAGCTACAACTGCGGATGCAACTAAACTACCACACTTAAAGCTCGCAGGTCTTCACTGCAAAAAATGGTATCTTATCAAGTAAAATTATCTTAAATATAGTCAAGAAATCTAGTATTTCTCCTGTTGAGACTGTTGTCAGCTTTAAGACTATTTAACTTATTTCTAGATATTTTTTACTTGTTTTAAGTCATTTTATCAAGAAAAATAATCTCAATATATCGGCAGATAGTTGTGCTTGTTTTAAGAAATGCGCTTGAAACCAGCAAAATTATCTGCCAGTATAGTGAAATAATTTTACTTAATAAAATGACCTAAAACAAGTAAAAATTTCTGGAAATCAGCTAGATAATCTTATAATAAGTGCACAACCATCTCAAAATGGGAGTCTCTTGTACAGTTTAGCAGAAATATGTGTATTTTGGACCCTCAGCAACCTCATAATTCAGAGAATCCAGTGACATTTTGGGGAAAAATGTTTGTACAACACAACATATTAGGTTTGGAACGTTTTAGTTTACTACAGCACATGACAGTAGCAATCGTAGTAAATTCCATTCATTTTGGACATAGAGAAGTCCTAACACGGGCATGACAATGACTACAAAATGACGACATGACTTCAGAGGTCTACTGCTGACTGTTGTGCAGGTGACAGCATCTGGACTGCTGGACTTTGGCTCATACGTCTCATTTTGGAACATTATTATTTCATTTAAAAACAAAAGGATTCTACAAAGAGAAGAAACCAGTGGCCAGTTGCACCGGCTGTGTGTAAGTTCAAACGTAGGCTAGTTGTAACATAAGTGTTTACTAAGTTCAGGTTTATGATAACTAAATCAGAACGAGTTGCACCACAAACTAGTTTTAATGTTGAGCTTAGTAGTTACTAAGTATTCACACCCCTCTCAGCAGGTGTAAGTGTTGGGGAAGCATCAGAAACCATGTAGAAAGCACAAAAAGACCAAAATATGACTTTTTTGGTTAACTGAGCAAAAACTCTAAACGCAATACGCTGTGATTTTACTCACAGATCTAATCATCAGCCTGGTTTAAACTCTGAGCATGAAGCTAAACACTCACAGCTCCAGCTCAGTGAGACTCAGCTGCTGCACAAACATCTAAACTGAGGCTGCTGTTTTGTCGGTTATCCAGAAACCAGCATTTCAAAAGCTGCATATGTGGTTTTATCTGGAAAATATTAAAGAATAAGCAGACAGTGGTTCTAGATAATTAGCTTTATTCAGTTTAACCTGTACACATTGTTTTCTCCTCTGCTTGATATTTTTTTCCATTGAAAAAGTCAGAGCAGCTGCCACTGCGTTTCCATGGCAGCAGGTTTACCGATTGGTTCTGAACATGTTATCGTCATGTTAGAGCAACATACGCATTAGTTAGTGGTTACTAGTTAAGACACAACTTATGGATTTGTGGTGCAGCCAAATTTAGTAAAAGGATAGTTTGAAACTAACTAGTGTAACTAAGGACTTAGTAAAGACGTTACGCCCAAACTTAAGTATAAACGTACGCAAACCTGGTGCAACACAGTCCAGCTCCTATGCTGATAGATAACGATGTACTCAGAAATATCTGAAAGTATTTCATGAGAAACATTAATTATGAAATAACATTTAGATTTATGACATGACGACACTAGTCACAGGACACCTCATCCAATGGAAGCTCCATAAAGACCCAATTACCAAACAAACAAGCTTATTACAGTAATACTGAACGTAGTATAATATATAACCCTATACAACAGTGACCTTATTTAAACTGACCATGATTTAACATGTATTTGAGACAGCGGACTGCCCGGTGGGAAATGAGCTTCATTATTTCAAAATGACAGCACACGACTTTCACTCAAGAGTTCGTTCACCACAGCTTGCTGGGAAATGTATAAAATGTAGCCAAAGTAGTTCATTAATATTCCAAACACATTCAAAAGTGCTAATAATTTCTGAGAGTTGGACTACTTGTAAAGTCAGACTATTTCATCTTGAAGATTAGACACAGTGACTGATCGACGAAGAGAGACATTTCATTGGCTGGCAGCAGTGAATCACTATGCCTCAATCAGTAATGTCAGCAGGTATAACACTGCGGTGACTCATGAAACACACACACTCACGTCACTCTCACCCTTCCTCTGCTTTCGGCAGATGAGCAGTGTGCTTTCCATTCCCCGTCTCTCACTCCATCTCTTTTTCAGTAAAAGTCTCGTTGATGCAGGAATATAAATACATATCTGTGAATGAGGCAGCTTCATCCTGCTAATCACAAGCAGAGGATTTTTTTCTAAACAGTGAATATCTAAATCTGTCACAAGTGTTGTGAATAGTGAAGTATGAATATCTTAAATTCAGTTGAACTCAGTTTCATTTCTGTAGGGCTTCTTACAAAAGACCTTACCTAACAATAACATTTTTACTGTTATGACTGAATGATATTTATTGTGGTTTTGATTAGCATATCGCTGTTATTGGAAGAAAACCTTGTATCTCCAAAATAGTAACTTTACAGGAGAAGGAAAAAACAGACTTTACGTTTAATGTAAGTCAATGGAACCAGACTTTTTTCCAAGTCATTTTGGGTCATTTCTTCTAGTCCATTCATCATGAAATTTACAAGCAATGTAAAGGGTAACAGATATTTTCAAATTATGTCAAAAACAGAAAAACGTCAAAAATGGACTTGCAATGTTTTCTTCCGACAGCAGCGATATATCCAGTATATTTTCACACTTTCATGAATCAAGCATTTTTCATGTTGTGTAAAATATTACAATCATTTATGCATATTTATGCGCATTGTGAAAGATTAAATTTGGCATATTTGGTGAAATTTCTGTAAATCAGATTTCACCATACATGGGTTTGATGGATGAGAATTTGGGTGCAGGTGCAGCCCCTTAATGAATGTTGCAGAGGGAGTCAGATTCAGGAAAACTCTCTAAGACAGGGGCGTCAAACTCAACCACTACAAGGGCCATATTAAAAAATCTCAGCAAATCCATGGGCCAGCGGTGTTTTTCGTCACTTTTCTTGTTGCATGTCTGAATGCACACTATGTTGCAGTGCATCTCAGGCTGAAATGGGATAATAATAATAATAATAATAATAGAAAATTAAAATAATTTCACAGGCCAAATAGGACAGGCCTTGTGTTTGACACATGGGCTCTAAGAGAACCACAGAGAGGAACCAAGTCTGAAAAGGAAACTCTGCTAAAGAGCATATGGAAGAACCGCAGAGGAAGCAAGACTCAAAAAGGGAATCTCTAAAAGCATGAAGAAGAACCACTAAGAGGAACTAAGTCTCAAAAGAACTCTCCCGAAGAACATATAGAACATTCTTCATATAGAAAAATCTCTAAGAGAACCACTGAGAAGAGCCAAGAAGAAACTCTCTAAGAGCATGTGGAAGAACCATTAAGAGGAACCATAACTCAAAAGGAAACTCTTCTGAAGAACATGAGGAAGAACCACTGAGAGGAGCCGAGACTTAAAAAGGAGAAACACCTTAAGGGCATGAGAAAGAAACACTGAGAGCAAAGGAAAGGAAAAGGAAATCTCTCTTAGATCATAACCATGAATCACTGAGAGCTATAACAGCTATAATATGGATCTGTCATTAATATTATCCCAAAACAGAGCCAGCATGAAGTTGTTTCTTCTTCTTAAAGCTCAAACCTTTAATGGTTTCTGAACAGTAATATTTAACTCCAGCATTTGTTTAAAGAATAGATTCAGTCAATATTTCTCTTTCAGCTGCACCATTTGAAGAGACTGAAGGCTGAGTTTGACTCATCATTGTCATGCTACATTTCTTCAAAGTCGTCTTTTATGTCTCACTGAGAAACCTTTGCTCCGTCTTTCTGATTTGAATCTGTGCAGATGTGCGAGCGTTGCATGTCAGCAGCCTCTTAAATGCAGGCTTCAAACGATGTTGCTGATTTTTATGCCCTAAACAGGCTGATATGTCTGCGCTGTGAAAGGATTATTAAAATGATATTTATTTTTAAGAATTCCTTCAGATGCTGCTTTCAGATGAGCATCATTCAAGAGGGAATATCATGTTGGGGCTGAGGACTTCCAGCTCACCTTCTTTCTCTGTAACCATTATCACTGAAAAAAAAAAAACTCACATGCAGTAGGAAAATAATTGCCCCTTAAACTTAATAACTGGCTGTGTTACCTATAGCAACAACAACTACAACTAAATTGGTGCTATAACTGTAGATCAGTTTTTCACATCACTGTGGAGAATTTCTGGTCCACTTTACTTAGCAGAATTCAGACACATTGGAGGGTATTTAAGCATGGCAATTTAAGGTCCTGCCACAGCATCTCAATGTAGTTTCAGGACTTAATTTTGTTTCTTTCAAGTCACTCAGAGCTGAACTGGCTCTTCTGCTTCAGGTCATTGTCTTGCTTCATAACCCAAATGCACTTTAGCTTCAAATCATGGACTGACGATGGGATATTCTTCTACAGGTAGAGAGCAGAATCCATGGCTCTATTAATCACAGCAAGACAACAATGCCCTGAAGCACCAAAGCATCCCCACACCACCACACTACCACCACCATATTTCACTGTTGGTATGATGTTTCTATTGTTCTATTGTGCAGTGCTGTATTAACTTTATGCAAGATGTAAAGGGTACTACTATCTTCTGAAAAGTCCCACTTTCAACTCATCAGTCCACAGACCGTTATTCCAAAAGGCTTGGGGTCATATATATATATATATATACATATATATATATATATATATATATATATATATATATATATATATATACATACATATATATATATATATATATACATATATATATATATTTTATTTATTTATTTATTGCAACTTTCCTGTAGAGACCATTATTGTATCTTTCTAATGGTGAAATTATAATGTCTGAAGTTCCGTCGCTGTGCTCTTGGAAGAATTTTGGTAGGCCAAAATTTTGTGAAGATTCACTACTGTTTTCCAAGTTTTCTCCATTTGGGGATAATGGCTCTTACTGTGGTTCACAGTCTCAGGGCCTTAGAAATGGCTTTGTAACCCTGTCTAGGCTGGTATATTTCAACAGTTTTCTTTCTCATTTTTTCTGGAATATCTTTTGTGTGCTGTTTCTCGAGACCTTTCAGCCTACTTCGCATTGCTGGAAAGTTTCTATTTAAGTGATGTTCAGATTCAACAGTGCTGGCAGCAATCAAGCCTGGGTGTGTCTGGTTTAATTGATCCCAATTATTAGCTCTGTAATTGGTTGATTGAGTAATTAAGGGGGCAATTACTTTTTCACACAGGGCCAGTTGGTGTTGGATAAGTTTTTTCCTTCAATACATGAGATCATAATCCAGGTGCTCAAGATAAAATAAAAAAGTAGCATAGTTCTTGTCTGCAGTGACCTGCAAACTGTCTCCTTCCACACATAAAGTCATCAGAGGTCAGATATAATGTTAAATGGAAGGCCTGACTCTACACTACTAAAGGTACAGTAACCGAAGTCATTCTCCTGAAACAAATGGCTGAAGGGAAGTTTAGGAGGCGTCTGGCAGCTGCAGCTAAATGCAGGGATACAGAAGAGCAGGAGTAACTGGAGAAAGCGCTGACAGCAGAGAATATAATAAAGCAAGCAGCCGCTTCTGTTACACTGTTTGTTAAAGTCCAATAATATCTCAGCCCTGGAGGAGGATGGAGAAAGCTTTTATTCCAGTCTTCCTCTCCCTGAACCCGAAGACCAACTCATATTGTATCAAAAGTTCAACGCTTTTATAGTGTGGTATAATGTGGTAAACGCTTCAATATTCTAATTTGAAACCCTTTTGTTTCTTTATTTAAATATGCTAAACCTGTGTTGTATTTTTTCTATGGGTGAATCTGATTGTGCGTGTTAATTTGATGAGGATGGGCTGACTTTTTTCTTTCATTAGTATGTAAGACAGGCATGTCAAATTGGGGACCTTCCAGGCCAAAGTTCTGCGGATATTAGGCCTTGCTAATTAGCTGATGAGTTCAATCAGGTGAGTTTAATGAGGCAGTGTGCTGAAGTCTGCAGTATTTTGGCCCACGAGGACTGGAGTCTGACACATGTGGTGTAAAACATACAGGTGAAGAGTATTTTCCAAGGGATTTTGGAGCATTTCCATTGGTCTGGTTATCATGAAATGTTAAATAAAATGCGCAAAGGACAACTAGAGTTTTCTAAATTTACACAAAAAAGTAAGAAACATCAAAAACATGGGATGATCATGCAAAAAGAGTGGGTGGATATATTACCCGTGCAGCTGATAACATATAGCACTCAGTTTACTACAGTTAGAGCAACCCATGGTAACTGGATTTGCACTGATTTTCCTCTGCCTTTAAAAAAACAGCTGTAAAATTGCATTCAGGCCTCAAAAGTTGCTTTGTTGAGAGACTTCCTTTACAAATGACAGCAGCTACAGCTGTTAGATGGAGGCACAAGCAGTAAACATGAGCTAAGAGAATCTTTTCCATCTGAATAACACTGTTTAAGCTCTCGGGATCAAATGTAGGTTTACAGGAAGATGCAGTGCAAAATATTCTGTAATGCGCCCGCAGTCTTCTCGCAAGTTTCACAAACTCAAGGTTGTTAATTTGCTGCCTCTTTTAACTCCTGCCCTTACAAGTGAGCAGCTAGTGGGCGGGGCTACTTGCAGTGTTAAATTCAGGCGCATTGTAGGCGCATGTTGCAGTCACATCATGGCACACGGCGCCGGTGTCTGCGCTCGTCCACATATCTTGATGGGGAGGGATTCAGACAATGATAATTTAGTATGTTTTGGTGACGAACATTGTGATACTCTACACTTGGTATCAGTATCGCAGTCTGGATTCTCATATTGTGATGAACACTACTCCCAACTACTGGCACTGACCGAGGACAGGTGGTCACTCTACAGCGTCGGCCACAAAAGGCAGGAAGAGGGTTAGTAAAAGAGGGAGAAAACACGCTAAAGCCGTAATCCTCTGTGACAGAGCGGATAGGGTCATCAAAGCGGACGCACACCGGTGCATGGAAAACAGCGATTCATTAGAGAACACAAACAGCCTCATGTTTCTTTCAGAGGAACCTATTCTTACAGCGGTTTATAAGGTCGAGTGAGGAAACAGTCCTAATAGAGCCAAGCCGGCCTCAGGAAGAATTAGCATGACGTAGTAAGACAAATTCTTAAGAAGGAAATAGAAAAGAAATCCTTCTGAATGTCAATCCTGGAATAGACCTTTTCTGAACTTTACTGAAGCTTATACAATCTGGAGTTGTTTGAATTTAGCATTTTACAATGTATCTAAAAAAGATATTTTAACATGCAGGTTTGATGCCTGGTGTAATTAAAATAGCTGACAAAAGTTGTCAAGAGATTTTCACACAGCCACATGTAGAACTAGACATGTTAAAAAAACCATGCAAACATTTATTCCACGTTACTATAGTTACGTATCTAGGTTTAGCCTAGAAGGTGAGAAGAACAAGCAGGGGTGGAAATGGCCAGGTTTTACTGGTGTAACCCTACCGTTTGGTTTGTTTTGATTTTCTGTTCATGTTTCCACAACATTCACTGAGCAGAACATAATTTATCTTGTGTGGAAGATGAAAACGGCTGCCCCTTATCTAACGTTATACTGTTAGCTCTAGTGTTAGCTCATGTAATGTCACAGTGGCTAAAAGACACAGGGGTCGTTTCATTTTGAATGACTGAGAGTCAGTCTGCTTATTAAAAACTCACATTTCTGTGTGTTTATAAAATGTACTCCTTTGCTTTCTTTGCACTACTGAATTTGTTGTACAGCCTTGCTGGACAGATGACTGACAAAGTAACGCTACAGCAATTCTCAGACCAACAAATGATTCCTAATGACACCAAAATGGACATATATTTTTCGAAAAACAATACAATTTCTCAGTCCCAACATTTGATATTTGATAACCCTATTAACTGTAGGGTTTACATGTCATTGTATTGTATTTTCATTTACATTTTGCACAGCATCCCAACATTTATATAATGTATATAGAAAACTAAAAGAACCACTTATGCATTTAAATGGCTCTTTGAGTTGTCTGTATATTTCTCTTTAACCCTCTGGGGTTTGAGGGCTCGATTTTTTGAATATCCTCTTAAATTCTCCTTTAAAGGCTCTTCATATTACATGATACCCATGTTTCATATCAAAATGCTCCATTATCTTCACCAGTACTTTCTAAAACCGCTGCCGCAACTTCAGCAGCTGTGAAATCTTTGCACGCCATTTCACATCTGTCTCCAATGTGGACTGAATAAAGAATGAAGGGTTTGGTTGGGTCAGTCCTAAGTGATTTCCTGAGTGTTCATTGGTCAGTTTTACACAAAGTGTAGATGGACACAAGTCCAACAATTACACACAGTGATAGGCCGATGACGTGTATCTCAGCCCCTCTTCATAGCCTCATAAATCCAGATGTTAGTCACGTAGGATGTTGCTATAGGGTTGAATGGAAAGGACGACTCTACAGATCCAGGAAATGTTTGAATCGTATTTCTGTGCTGTATTACCACAAAGATTGAGAAACATATATATAGAATTTGATCTGTGGGTGAGTTCATGATCCCCAGAGAGTTAAAGAAAAATGGTTCTATATAGCACCAAAAAGCGTTCATAATTTTATGAGTCAAAAAACCCTTTTTCAGTTCTATATAGAACCATTTTTGCTAAGATAACGTGTTCTGCTTATTTGAGTTTAAGCTTAATGTGTCTTTAATGGCGTCAGCTATGTTAATAACACCAAGCTCCAATGACATTGCATTAACTGCAGTTTGAAAAGATGCTGTGGCGTGTTATGTGCCTTGAGGAAGCACATTCTAGTTTTCAACCTTCTTGTTTGCTAAAATCATGTGCAATACTGGCTGTACCTAATAAGTAACATAAGCAGCTTCTTAGAGTCCCATGGCCACTAGGACCCCCCTAAACAACTTCTGGGTAATTACTGCACCATTATGAGGTCTAAGATTAAGGGAGTGGTAAAAAACTGATGTCACTTGAAAAGATTCACATTTACAACCCCTTTCCAAAAAAGGTTGGGACGCTGTGCAAAATGTAAATGAAAATAAAATTCAATGATGTGCAAATCATTTAAACCCTATATTTATTTGGAAATAGTACAAAGAGAACATATCAAATGTTGAAACTGAGAAATTGTATTGTTTTTTGAAAAATGTATGCCCATTTTAAATTTAATGCCAGCAACACATTTCAAAAAAGTTGGGACGGGGCAACATAAGACAGGTAAAGTTGTGTAATGCTAAAAAAAACTCCTGAAGGTTAATTGGCAACAGGTCTGTAACATCACTGGGTAGAAAAAGAGCATTTCAGAGAGGCTGAGGCTTTCAGAAGTAAAGATGTTGAGTTCACCACTCTGTGAAAGACTGTGCAGGCAAATCGTGCACTAATTCAAGAATACCTTTTCTCAGAGGAAAATAGCAAATAATTTGGGGAATTCATCATCTACAGTACATATATCATTAAAAACTTCTGAGAATCTAGAGGAATCTCTGCATGCAAGGGACAAGGCTGTAGTTTATTGCTGCATCCACAAATGCAAGTTAAAACTTTACAATGCAAATAAGAAACTAAATATAAATAGGATTCAGAAACGCCAGTGCCTTCTCTGGGCTTGAGCTCACTTTAGATGGACTGAGGCAAAGTGGAAAAGTGTCCTGTGGTCCGACGAATCGAAATTTTAAATTGTTTTTGGAAATCATGGACATTGCGTCCTCCAGGCTAAAGACCCCCCAGCTTGTAATGAATTGTAGATACTGTGAAGGTTGTTATCAGCGCACAGTTCAAAAGCCAGCGTCCGTGATGGTGTAGGGGTGCATTAGTGCACGTGGTATGGGTGATGTGCACATCTGTGAAGGCACCATTAATGCTGAATGATATATACAGGTTTTGGCAAAATATGCTGCCATCCAGATGACCTTTTATTTCAAGGAATTCCTTCCTTATTTCAGCAAGACAGTGCCAAACCACATTCTGCACACATTACAACATCATGGTTCTATAGTAAGAGTTAGGGTGCTAAACTGGCCTGCAGTCCAGACCTGCCACCCACTGAAACCATACGACGCATCATCAAACAAATATATGACAAAAGAGACCCAGAACTGTTGAGCAGCTGAAATCCTGTATCAAGTAAGAACGGGAAAACATTCACTTTCAAAACTACAGCAGTGTCTCCTCAGTTCCCAAACGCTTACAGAGTGCTACTGAAAGAAGAGGTGATGAAACACAGTGGTAAGCATGGCCCCCGTCCCGGCTTTTTTGGAGCGTGTTGTTGGCATTAAATTCAAAATGTGCATATATATTTCAAAAAACAATAAAATAAATAAAGAAAATAAAATAAAGTTTCAATATTTGATATTTTGTCTTTGTACTATTTTCAATTAAACATAGAGTTTATATGATTTGCATATCATTGCATCCTATTCTTATTTACATTTTGCACCATTTATTTACATTTGTGTCCCAACTTTTTTGGAAATGGGGTTGTAACTTATACAGGATTTCTGAGTTTCAACTTCAAAATCTCATTTTACAACAGCATTTAACAACTTTCTCTGTTAATCCAGGTTTAAATACTCAGACTGTGATTAATCCAAGTTTAGATACTCAGGCTGTGATCAATCCAGGTTTACAATACAGCTAGGAAGCCCAAATAAATCCTGCTTAGGCCCCTCAAAAGGCTAGAGTCGGCCCTGACTGTATGACTGGGGGAGACCTAAACAGCAGGTGGAAATAGCCACGAGTAAATTATGGAGAAATACTGGGTAAAAATCCCCCCAAAATTAATATTTCATAAAACTCAGTGCTCCAAATCAAGACATAAAAAGAAACTCAGAGGCAGTCAGTCCAAAGTCTTTGAAATTCAAATGTAAGAAGGCGCTTTTGGTGATTTGTTCTGGTGTTAAGCCTAAAACAATAACGAAAGGAGACTCTGTAGGCTTATTATCTAATTCTGAAAACATGTGCTATTATCCAGAGAGTGAAAAGGCATTAGAATTTATTCAGCACGAAGCACACAGACATTTTTTATCTGTGCGTCTGCACCGGAGAGAATAAAGCCAACAATGAGAGCGGCATGGCTCACTGCTGAGGAGCTTTAATCAAGTCAGAACGTGTGATTGAGATGAGATATTGCCAAACAATCGTCGCTTAAAAAAAGCGTGACGAGATTGTGGAGGGAATATGAAGAAGTTATTTTATGTTTATTTTATTACCAGGAATTAATTGAAATGTTCGGTGTGGCTGAATTCTAAGAATTAGTGAACACGGGATAAAGAGTTGCAGTGAATGTACATCAAATGTATTCATCACTTGTACATGAATAGAATGTTACATCAGCACAGTTACTGCCAAAAGAGAACTGAAAGACAATAACTGTGTTGATGTGATGGAAGATCAAGTAAATTGGTGGTGGATCATTCTCAGCACTGCAGTAACACTGACGTGGTGGTGGTGTGTTAGTGTGTGTTGTGCTGGTACGAGTGGATCAGACACAGCAGTGCTGCTGGAGTTTTTAAACACTGTGTCCACTCACTGTCCACTCTATTAGACACCCCTACCTTGTCAGTCCACCTTGTAGATGTAAAGTCAGAGACGATAGCTCATCTGCTGCTGCACAGTTTGTGTTGGTCATCCTCTAGTCCTTCATCAGTGGTCACAGGACGCTGCCCACAGGACGCTGTTGGCTGGATATTTTTGGTTGGTGGACTATTCTCAGTCCAGCAGTGACACTGAGGTGTTTAAACTCCAGCAGCACTGCTGTGTCTGATCCACTCAGACCAGCGCAACACACACTAACACAACACCACCACATCAGTGTCACCGCAGTGCTGAGAATGATCCACCACCCAAATAGTGCCTGCTCTGTGAGGGTTCATGGGGGTCCTGACCACTGAAGAACAGGGTAAAAGGGGGCTAACAAAGTATGCAGAGAAACAGATGGACTACAGTCTGTAACTGTAGAACTACAAAGTGCACCTATATAGTAAGTGGAGCTGATAAAATGGACAATGAGCGTAGAAACAAGAAGGTGGTCATAATGTTATGCCTGATCAGTGTACATTCACATGCACGTATACTTGCTGTTCTTGCTGTTCCCAAGAAAAAATGAAACAGAATAGAAGTGAATATTGAAGAGAATCACTGTAAGTCATTATTGAATAAAATAACAAAAATTGAGAATATAACAAATGACTCCAAATGGCAGCGTATCTCCATACTGCCACACAAACTCGTCCTTGGGCGAGAAGCCAAGTGCTCAAGACTTTGCCACTGATGACGAAGCAGTAAGAGTAGAGTTTTAGTCAGGACCACTTTTGTATGAGTTCCATATAAAAGTGAGTGGTCACAATGAGCGCTCAGAGCTCAAGAGAGAACAAATTAGTCTGCTCTGCTCTCTGTACAGACCAGTAATTGGCACTTCTATTCTGTCGTGTCATTGTCTTGCTCCAGTGATTCCCTTGACTTTGTATGAAAACCCTATTCCTCAAAACTTTTCACATTCCCCAATTCTTACCTGTCACAACCACACATGAGTAATAACTAGTTATGAATACGGTCGCGGGCAAAAGTCAGAGTCCACCCTTCATTTATTTCGTTTCCTGTCAAAATGGTCATTAAGTACATTTTTTAATGTCAGGAAAAGCAGAAAACATGTTTTAACAGAAAATTACACAGAAGCCTCAACAATTAAATATGATATCAAACTTCTCAGTATTTAATGTGTCCACTCTTTATTTTTATTACAGCCTCCTTTCTTTTCAGGAGACTCACTTTCAGTTTCACTTCAAGAAATCTGCAGGGATATTTTTCCACACCTCCAAAGTTCAGTCTTAAAAGTTGGTTGCACTTGTTTGGTTGGTTGCTGCTTTTGCTGATTCAAGTAATCCAAACACATTCAGTGATGTTGAGGTCTGGACTCTGGGGTGGTCAGTCCATTATTCAGCTTCTTTGTTTGATGTGTCCGACTCCTTTTCTCAGTGAGGTTCTTCTTGACAGCTACACATCCTTTCAGACCCATAGCGCTGAGTCGTCTTCTCACAGTGGAAGGATGGACAGAAACACCTGTGGATGTTTTCAGATCTGAAGCAGCTTGATTTTCTCCTCTCTCTCAAAGACGAAAGCTTTAAGTGCTGTTTATCTGATGGGGGCAGGTTTGGTGTCTACCAGGTCTTCCAGGTGGTTGTTAGGAGCCCCAATTTCTCTGTAGCTTTTAATCATTTTTTGAACTGCAGTTTTCAAAATTCCTTTTTCACTTATTGTTCTTCAGTTACATTTGTGGCACTATATCTAGTGTTTATTCAGTTCCATTTTAGTCCTTCACATTTAGTTCTTAATTCCTTTGTTGGGTTTGCTGGGTCCTGGACTGCTTTACCATTGTTGGTCTTTCACCTTGGAGCTTTAGCATTTTATTTTACTAAAAGGGTTAAAAAAGGGAAGAATAGAGCTGTTCAGTTCCTATGCTGATTGATGCTGGACGAACTAAGAAGCTCCACTGCAAACTCCAAGAGTTTGGATGTGATGCTTTTTTATTCGGGTTGTTTTCTTGCTAGACTATTTCTACTTGAGTAATGAAAAAAACTAATTTTTTATGTGAGAATGGGTTTAGGCTCTTCTACGCACCTCTGGTCATGACTGCTCCTATACATCACAACGCAAACCCCAGAAACCACGTGGATCAGCTGGAAGGTGCGTCATGGGCCACGAGGGGACACATGTTGAACAAACATGTCTAAAGGTCAGCTCCGTCCCCTCCTGCAGCCCACACAAAGATGTAGTCCATGCTGACGCAGAGGGGAGAATAAAAGCGATGGATTTAGCCCAGCTTCAGCCCGGCTCGTCCAGCTGTGAGCCTTCGACCCAAGTGAGCTCCTCCAGTCCTGCTGGTTCTTTTGGTGCATTATCGCTTAGCAACCTTAGGAGTCGTGAAAGTTAGCATAGAGAATAGCTGTCATTTCCCAGAAGCTACAGAATGACAGCTACATCAGTGGACAGATTTAACAACAGCTGTTGCATCCAGTCCATCCACTGCACCCCCAACAACGCAGGACCCAAACAGGAAAACTGAAGCTAAATTAAGTATATTTGAATGTAACTAGATACATTCACTGGCCACTTTATTAGAGACACCCACCCTGTTCCTTCACTCACTGGCCACTTTATTAGAAACACTCACCCTATTCTTCCACTCACTGGCCACTTTATTAGAAACACCCACTTTGTACTTCCACTCACTGGCCACTTTATTAGAAACACCCACCGTGTCCTTCCACTCACTGGCAACTTTATTAGGAACACCCACCCTGTCCTTCCACTTACTGGCCACTTTATTAGAAACACCTACCCTGTCCTTCCACTCACTGTCCACTATATTAAAAACACCCATCCTCTTCTTCCACTCACTGGCCACTTTATTAGAAACACCTACCTTATATGTCCAGTATATACTTACACAATGACAGACTGTAAAAGAGTGCATTTTAACCCATTTATATATCTTATGGAGCTGGTTCAAGTGTATTGGACACAGAGGCGTCACTGTCACTGCTAGGTTAAGAGTGAACTGCCACCCAAAAATATCCAGATAAGATATTGATTAAGAACTAGAATGACTAACACAAACTGTGAATCAACAGATGGACTCCAGTCTCTAAGTGTAGAGCAAGATGGAGCTACAAGAGAGGAGTTTCTAACAAAGTGATCAGTGCATGTATGTAAAGTCTGAATCTTCATATAAAGCTGCTTTGGTCCTGTCAGCCGTGCCGATGATTCATTTCTCTCTATGCTTCCTGAGCCGCCGCTGCTGCGCTTCTGTATTCAATAAGGCTGTCAGTGCGAGGCTGGCAGCAGTCTGGAGCTTTTAAAGAGGCGGATCGTGTCCTTGGTTATATTGCGCTCTTTTACATTTTTCTTGCAAACATTTGCAGCTGCTCTTTCATAAATCTCTGTCTGCTTTCTGCTGGAGTGTAGAACGACACTGGGCCATGCTGGTGTCTGAACGCTGTGAGTCATTTAACCCTTTGAGAGTTGAGAGTTATTACTGTCAGTTTGCTATATTACAGTCATAAAAAAGTTGCGAATGTTTGAGCACCCCGGGTGCAATTTCATGTTTTCTTGATTTTTTTTAAAGTAAAAATAAGTGAACACATCCTCTACACAGAACACACTTCTGCACATTTTAATACAAATCTACTGTTTATTTGCTGGATCTAACACAATGGAAATTAAAATAAAACATAAAAAGTGGCCTGTGCAAAAGTTATGGCGCATTTTATAGGTTTTTTTCTATTTTTTTTTCCAAAATGTTAAAACTCAGTAAATTATCAGTAAGTTAATTATCTTGTAATTGCAAGATAACAATTTTGTTATCTTGAGATTACAAGATAATTAGCCTGATATCTCAAGATTACAACTTTTGTCACCTTGATTACAAGATAATTAACTCGTTATCTCAAAAAACAACTTCTGTTATCTTGATCACAAGATAATTAACTTGTTATCTCAAGATAACATTTTTTTATCTTGTTATTTTGAGATAAGAAGATAATTAACTTGTTATCTCTAGATAATATCCAGAAAATTCTAACTACCTCATGGCCTCTTTGGTCTTGCATTGTAAAGAACGTTTTAACTTATTTTTAAGTAGAAAATTAGTAGAAAACACAAATTTGTTGACAAATTAGAATATATGCACATATGTAAATTAAATATATGTAATGGTGACAAATTTTAATTTTTGCATATATTTCAACATGTATAAAAATACATTACAAAATTGGCACATATTTTGAAAAATGTATGTAAATTCTTCAAAGGGTTAAATTTACAGGAAGTGAATGACCTTCAGGCTCTTTCCTTGAAGTCATTGTTTAATCCAGAGGAAGCTGTTACATGTTTTTCACTTGAACTCAGGGTGCTTTGTCTGCAGTTATGCGCACTCAGTGGAGTGCTAGGCCTAATGGTCAGTGAAGTGTATTAGCTGGGGGTTTGGGACTGCGCGAGGGAGGAGGGTCAGAGCGGTCAGGAGACTAGAGCCCATGCTTGAACGAGCCCTAACACAGGAAGTGATGTACCCGCTCAGGTAGAAAACGACAGTCCTGTTCGGAGGGCAATTTTGAACAACCTGCTGCTGCCCACGGCCCACGGCCCACCACTACCCAGCTGAATAATTCAGCACGGCAGAAACGGGAAAGGACAAAGAGTAAAAGCACTGTTCAAATCACATCTCTAATACACTCGTACAGTTTCTGAAACTGTAAAATCTGATTATTTATGAACATTAGCACAGCTAAAAACAGCTGAAACATCTAACAGTTTTATTTTTAAAGGGATATCATGAAATACCGAATTTTGCTCATTGTTCTATCAACTCCCCAGTCTGAATGGACCAGCTATGGAAATTTAACCGCAAAAACAGCCCACTTTTTTCAACCAAACCCAACTAATGCATTTACATATATGCACCTATTCAGCCTACAGCAGTTTACACTAGACTCATAAGGAGTTTTTCAGCCCTGGCTTTTAATGAGGCGCAATAAAGAGTAGCCAATCAGAGCAGAGCTTATTTAAATATGTCAGTATGAATGTTGCAAGTAACAAAAGCAGCCTATTTAATTCTAAAGGCTATAAAGAGGTTGGAAAATGGTTGTGTAGAAATAAATTATGCCTTTTTTGATATTCAAAATAACAGATATAAGGGAAAAGATAAAACAGAAGAAAAATACAGGATAAATAATGTCAATTAGATTTTTACTTAGCTAAACCACATCTTCAAATTAACTTTAAAAATAACCTTAAAAGTTCCATTTAAAAATTCAGACGTTTGCACATTTCTCTCAGGGTTGATCCTTCAAGGCTGCCATAAACAAGCAGCTCTTTCTGCAGTTTAATCTACTCTTCTCCATTAATAATGTGATTTTTCAATGCTTTTCAATTGCATGTATGTGACATATTTGTTTTTGTCAAAAACTACAATTTTGAGCAAACATGAATAGAAAAGGCTTCAGATTTTGATGACCATTTATCGTCACGCTGTGTTTTTATGTTGCCATTGAAAAAAAGCAGAATTGGTATCGTCAGCAACGGTGTGCGATTGATGGTGGCATGCGTCCATGTAAATGTTGCTATGGTCAGGGGTGCAAATTTGGTCTGACATGTGGGGGGACCAGCTTCAGGAAGCCGAAGCTCACATACAGCAATTTAAACATAAAACAGTGTAAACAATGTAGACCTACAGTTACAGTTATTATACTGATATCTTATTCTTTATGGGAACATTAATACAAAAGCAAACAATATTACTAACAGGAATCATATTAAATATAGGGATTCAGTTTTGTTGGTCGTCACAAAGGCATTTCTATTAAGCAAAATACTCTAATAATAATCATTATGATGATAATTGAAAGCAATCAATGGTTTGAAGTGTTGAAACCAATTCCAGGAAAGGCTGGTGCCTCTTTGTTTGTCATTATTGACTGCACTAAACAACAATCTAGTTTAGGTTTAATTAGAGTTGTAAACTGCAGTGGTGGACGAAGTACACAAATCATGTGCTTGAGTTAAAGTAGAGATACCCAAGGTAAAATATTACTCCAGTAAAAGTAGAAGTTCCTCCTTTAGACCTCCACTTGAGTAAAAGTACAAAAGTATTTGCCTTCAAATGTACTTAAGTATCGAAGGTAAAAGCACTAAAAGACTAACTATGACTTTAATGTTCTATCATCATTTTTGTAACAAGACTCGCTTCATTAACTCATTTTAGGTGAAAATACTCCAGTGTCACTCTTGGTAAACCGATCTTTTAATAGAATGTCATTAATTATTCTGTCACTGATGTCTATTAAAGTTATCATAAGCACAAAACACTGAAGGCAAACAGTTTCCATTAGGTAGAACTGAGTGGCTCTGAAATAACTTTTTACAAACAAGCAAAGTTTCAGTTTAAGATTTATTTGCAACTTAGTTAAAAGTTAAAATGAGTTTAATAAAAACTTGCTTTAAACTCAGGTTCACAAGTGAGTTTTACTTTACTATATTCCCATCTGTAGGTCTCTGTTCATAAACATAAACTAGCAAATTTACTATAAAATGAAATAGTGTTTGTATAAATTCAGAAAAAAGACACGTCAGTCACAACTGCATATGTGTACATATTTCTATATTGTGGTCTGTTTACACAAAGTTAGGTTAGAGTCAGGAGTTTCCTCCATCATTTATGTTGAACAGACACTCCCAAAAGTTTACGCTGCTACACTGACGTTGAGCTGTTTGCTTGCACTGGGTCGGTATGTCCAACAGGTCAAAACAAGCTCAAAACAAAGTGCGCGCTGTGCCCTGATTGGTGTTCTTGCTTTGCGCTTCTTTCATTTTGACATGTTATGTTTTTATACACACATAAACCAAAAGGAATGACAGATTTCTCATAATGTAGTGGAGTAAAAAGTGATATGACTTTGAAATGTAGTGGAGTGAAAGTAAAAAGTCGCCCAAAATGGAAAAACTTCAGTAAAGTACAGATACACAAAAAACTACTTAAGTACAGTAACAAATTACATTTACTTCGTTACTGTCCACCACTGGTAAACTGTGATTCAGCTATGTACTTTTTTGACAATAATTTTATGACCCCAAAATTATCTCAAATTTCAAAAAATCCCCAAACCCCCTCCTCACTGAGTGGACAGGGTGACAGTATGACCATACACAGGTGATCCACTATTAAATTCCAAAAGTGTTTTCAACACATGGTAGAGTGTTTTCTGTTAATGTTTGGATTTTGTTGTACATAAATGGATCTGCGTGGACTTCAACTACGAACAAGCAGCACCTGAGCTTCTCAAAAAAAAATCTAGTTTTTTTCACCCGAATTTTCCATTCTTGTTACATTGGAAAACATGGTATATTCAGTTTGCCACCATCTATCTACAACAGGGGTCAGCAACATGTGGGTCTTTTACTTTACTCTTTTGTGGCATGCGGCTCTTTTACTGCTCTGTTGTGGCTCCACAGCAGAATTAGATTTTTTAGGTACAAATAAAATAATCCTCCTTTACAGTAAAATAAAGATCTGCTGATCATTCAACACAGTTTTAATAATAAATGGCTAAAACTGTCAAAGACTAAAAAGTTGCGAGGCTGAAGTCAGTCTCTCGATTGCCAGCTTCTTGTTCGTAAGAAGTAAAGACTCGTAAAGAGTCGAACATTGAGAGACATTTTACAAAAAACTCTACTTTTGCAGAAAAGTTTCCTAACTGAGATGTGAGAAAAGCGCCTATAGCTGAGCTAAAGCTTAAAGCAGAGAAAAGTAAGTCTGCATTTTTTGTTTATACTATTTTTTTAGCCTACACTAGGACATTAGCACATACTGATACATATTTACAGCCAACATGGTGAGATGAACATTAAACATAGTGGCTCCCAAGGTGGTTTGATTTTTGTAGAAAGGACAAAATGGTTCTTCTTAACATTTGGGTAATAACAATAATGGCGGCATGGAGCATCTTTTACATAGTAAAAGGAAACAGGGCAGCACAGACAAAGCTTGAATTCCACATGTTTATATTCTCCTATGACCAATGCAGATATGCACACTCACCGCCCACTCTGGGGTCAGATTTTAAACAGTTGAAGGAGATAATGTAAACGTAATAAGACACTAGGTGTGACTGCTTCAACTAAGTTAGCCACCTTCACAAACAAGGCAGCAGAAGCAGAAAAGGTAAATGTAAAAGCGCTGCTCCTTTAAGAAACGTCTGTGACTAAAAGACTCAATGAAATTGATCAAGACTGTTTTGTCCCACAATTACATTAACCATGAGAACCCACAGCAGGAGAAGCCCAGAGATTTAGTCATGTAACCTTTCTCGGCTGTGTGTGCATTTCGGCTTTTTAAGACTAACGCAGCGTGAAATAATGGTGGAACGCATGAAAATAGAGTGGTGTTTGTCTAGAGCTGACGGATGCTCCCCTGTGAAGCCCTCATAGCTGATTTCACTTGTCTTCCACATCTTCAGTCAAATGACTCTGTTCATTTCGCAAAGGCTCTGCACAGAATAAAGCTCCTCAAGAGTTCACCACCAAACTATACACTGCAGAAGAGCCTGTTCATACAGCTAATATCGCCTGCTGCGGTTGATTTCTTTTGACGCGTATTGACTTTTGCATGTCTACAGCAGATGGTAGATGTACTCTGGTTGCTTTAAGGAAAGGTTTAACAAAAAATCAGATTTACACAATTTTCTCCCAAGACCAAATGTAGTCGATCAGCTAAGACATGTTTGGTGTCTGAAGTTTGCTGCTATAGTTTTGCACTAGAGCTACAAGGCTAACGTAGCTAACGAGTAATGGAAGTTTATACCCCAGCAATTAGCACTGTGCTAACTGCCAGTCTGAATTATCATACATTTGCCCAAGCATGTCACAGAGAGATCCCAGAGAGGGCAAAACAGACGCACTCTTGGTCAGCATGCATAACGAATCTGTTTCAAATGGCTATTCATAGGAATTGAGCTAGCGGTTTGGCTCAGGTCTTGATCTTGTTTCGAGAATGCCAGAGGTCATTTGAGAATAGACTTATTTGGATTGGGAACAAACTGATTGTGAAATCTCTAAACCAATCCAAGACCTTGTGAAGGTGGCGCTGATGATGGTCAACTTGGCCCTGCACTTCATGCTACAGCATCTCGGCAGTCCTGGAATCTACGCTAGAGTTCTGTTTGTGGTTGCTGTCTGTGCTAGATAGGCAAGGATGTACTGTATGTTATCATGGCTAAAAATTCCCCCCAAAAACTCCTATTCAGCAGGCAGATGTGTCGCTTAAGGACATATTACATGCAGTAAAAATAAACATTACGTCTTGCCAAGGAAAACAGTTCCACCAGCCAAAGACAGTGTTTTGTTAGCTAGCTTGTTTTGCTTGTGTTATTGGTTGTACTTTGAATGTTAAGAGCATGAACAAACGGAATTTGGGTGGTTTTTAAATGGAGCGAATCCTTGTTAGTGGCTGATTTCACTGCAATCCATCACCAGAATTTTAACACCTTGTCCCAGACGTGTATTCTCGCTACGAGATTATGCCCCATGAGACTAGGGTTCCATTAGCTCCTTTGCTCTTGAGCACCCCCTCTGGTGCAATACCAACACCGTTAGAGATTTTATCTCAGTAACTCTACGGATGCACACATCACCACAGCTCCACAGTATTCCACCAATAACGAAGTGGTCTCTTTAGGAAAGGTTTAAGTTGTCTAACAAGGATGTTCTGAATCATTTTTTGCCCAACCACTCCCATAAAACTAGATTCGCTTTTCTATGAAATATATCTGTCTCTCCTGATACAAGTGATTGACAGATTTAAGCAATTTTCATTTTCCTCTTTTTTATTCAAAAACCCGCCCAAAACGTATTGTGGCCTTCGCAGCAAAGACATTTTGCCAGTCCAAGAAAAAAAAACAAACAGGTTCTTTGGTTCACTGAATATAATTGGATTGAGAAAAACTGTGAAAATTAAGTTTTAACAGAACAGCACCTTTAAAAGTTACATACAATGTAAAAAGTTCTCACCTTTCTCTCGGGGTTAAATAGGTAAGCCGCCTTCATAAATAAGATCAAACACATGTGCCAGGCCATAATGAGAATGAACAGTGGAAGGCGCCTGAGTTGAAATATGGCAAATGCAAATAAAACTTCCCCATTATGAGATCCTGCGGCAGGATTTCATTTAGATGCTAATGTGATTATGTTCTATAAAACTTCTCATGCATCAATCACCGGCCTCAATCAAACTCCACACAGTAGTGCTCAAATATTAATAAAATGTGCAATATGTGTCTTAAGAATCTGGATTGCAAATGTGAGGAGTAGTTGGTTATTTTAATTATTTTCACCCTATAATGTACTCGACAGGCGAGGGCTTATGAATGAAAACCACACAGAGGGGCGCGGCAGCTCTATATATATTAGAGCCGTCTATACATAAATCTGCCTCAGTCTTTATGGCTATCTGAACTCAATCATGACCCTGACTGCCACTTAAAGGTGCTGGCAACAGTGCTAACAGGGCGTGTAATACGACATGACAGCATGTCATTCCCTCAGATGGGCTGAGTATCAGGCACACATAGTTAGTATGGGTGTGTGTGTGAGTGTATGTGATGGAAATACCCCCCCCCCTCCTTTCTACACACTTTCCACACGTATGATTACAATGTGTGATTCCTGCATCTCCATTTTCTCTCGTCATGGCTCATTTCCTGCTGAGCCACTTTATTTTTCCCACATTGGATGTTATGATGGATTGAACATTAGAAATGTTGTCATTGAGCCGTAGCACTTTTCTCAAGCGAACATGTAAATTTGAGGTTCTTTATGAAAGTGATAGCTTTGATTATGCCCACCAATTCAGCCAAAGGGTAATTCAAATCAGTTCAATTTGACTATATTTGTACAGCGCTTTCTACAACACACAGTGTCTCATAACGATTTTCTAGAAATGCAGGTCCAGGCTGCTAATGAGCTGAGGGTGGCAGTGGCAGGAAAAAGTCCCTAATAGCATAAGGAAGAACAATGGAAAGGAGCCAAGACTTAAAAGGAAAATTCCTTAAGACCATGAAGGAACACTGAGAGCGAGACTCAAAACATAAAACTCCCTAAGAAAGACTGAAAAGAACCAAGACTCAAAAGGAAAAGCTCCCTAAGAATGAGGAAGAAACACCAGAGGAACCAAAACTCTAAATGTTAATGTCTCTAAAAAGCACTGAAAAGAACTAAGACTCAAAATGTAAAACATTTGTGGCCCAGTCAAACCTCACTACCACGGTAGTGGTAAAATGTCCCAGTCTGTGGCCCAGTAAACTCCACTACTGTGGTGAAAGTCTCCCAGCCCAGTCAAACTTCGCCACCACAGTGAAAATGTACTAGTTCGAGGTCCAGTCAAACTCCACTACCATGCTGAAAGTTTCCTGGCCTCAGGCCCCAGTATAACTACACCATCACAGTAAAAGGCGTCCCTATTTGAGGCCAGTCAAACTCCACCACTGTGGTGAAAGTCCCATGGCACATGGCCCAGTCAAACTCCACTACCATGCTGAAAAGTGTCCCAGGTCATGGCCTGGTCAAACGTCACTACCGGGGTAAAGATGTCCCAGTTTGCTGCTCAGTTAACTCCACTGCTGCAGTGAAAGTCTCCCAGCCAAGTCAAACTCTCCTACCATGGGGAAAATTGTCCCAGTTTGCAGCCCGGTCAAACCCCACTTCCTGGGTGAAAACTGTCCCAGATCGCAGCCTGGTCAAACATCACTACTGTGGTAAAAATGTCCCAGTTTGCAGCCCAGTAAACTCTATTACTTTGATAAAAGTCTCCCAGCCCAGTCAAACTCCCCTACCATGGTGAAAATTGTCACAATTTGCAGCCTGGTCAAACAATCACTACCTGGGTGAAAATTGTCCCAGATTGCAGCCTGGTCAAACGTCACTACTGTGGTAAAAATGTCCCAGTTTGCGGCCCAGTCAAACTCCCCTTACCATGTTGAAAATTGTCCCAGTTTGCAGCCTGGTTAAACGCCACTACCTTGGTAAAAACTGTCCAATTTTACAGGCCAGTCAAACTCCACTACCAATTTGTGGGCTGGTCAAACTTCAATACTACAGTGAAAATGTCCCACTTTGCAGCCCAATAAACTCCACTACTGCAGTGAAAGTCTACCCTCCCAGTCAAACTCTGCTACCATGATGAAAATTGTCCCAGTTTGCAGCCCAGTCAAACTCCTCTACCACAGTAAAAAGTCTCCCAGTTCACGGCCCAGTCAAACTCCTCTACCACATTAAAAAGTGTTCCAGTTCACAGCCCAGTCAAACTCCTCTACCACATTAAAAAGTGTTCCAGTTCACAGCCCAGTCAAACTCCTCTACCACAGTAAAAAGTGTTCCAGTTCACAGCCCAGTCAAACTCCTCTACCACAGTAAAAAGTGTTCCAGTTCACAGCCCAGTCAAACTCCTCTACCACAGTAAAAAGTCTCCCAGTTCACGGCCCAGTCAAACTCCTCTACCACAGTAAAAAGTGTTCCAGTTCACAGCCCAGTCAAACTCCTCTACCACAGTAAAAAGTCTCCCAGTTCACAGCCCAGTCAAACTCCTCCACCACAGTAAAAAGTCTCCCAGTTCACGGCCCAGTCGAACTCCTCTACCACAGTAAAAAGTGTTCCAGTTCATGGCCCAGTCAAACTCCACTACCTATTTGTGGGCCAGTGAAACTTCAGTACCACAGTGAAAATGTCCCAGTTTGCGGCCGAATGAACTCCACTACCGCGTTGCAAAGTCTCTTTGCCGGTTCTGACTACATTAAGAGATTTTTAAGATGCAAAGTATTGAAATTGGATAAAACTTCACCTGAAATCTGCTACATAACATTGACAAACATGCCATTGCTGATGTCATACACTATCATGCCTTGTCATAGTTGCATCATCTCATCAAGTAATGTAAATGTTATTGTCACTTGCTCAGTGTTTGCAGTATGTGAGCGCTACTGTCTTGAAATGGAAGTGAAAGTCTGTTCAGAGTATTGACTTCAGCGTCAATACTGAGCGGAAAGCTCTGTGAAGGGATCCTGACCGTTTTTGAGAGTTCGGAGTGTTTGATTAACACACTGCTCTACAGTGCTGTGTCATTCTGACTGACATCGTTGACACATTTGTGTCCAGACTGAAAATGAAGCATAAGCTCTGAAAAGAAGGCGGCTGTGTTGTTTAATGAGAAAGAAAAGAGATGGGTAAAGACGTGTCCTGTAGTGCCACTTCTCCACGCTTCTTACTTACTCCACGGCTCCGTCGGAGTGCGAGCCCTAAATAGACGCCAGAGCAATCCATTCCAAAATGAGCGTCACAAACAACAATATCAGCTCACAGCATGATTACTTGTACACTTTTCTTTGTATTTTATGATTGGTTTCCCCTTGCAGAGCGAATGCAATCAATTTTTGTTTTATTCAAAGTATAATCCATTTATGGAGGAGACGGATCTAACAACACAGAGTGCACTCTTGGCTGCTGTCTATATAATTCCCATCCTCAGGGCCGAGCACAGACAGACAGCGTTCCCATGACAACTAGCGATGACATGAGGCCGTTTTGTGTAAACAATGCCGTTTCAGTGAGGGGACAGGCTTCAGAGATGGCCACGGAGGAGCAATATCAGACCATGCCCCAATATGACTGGGTTTCAGGGAGGTTCCTGACCATCTGGTTATGAGCCCACTGTGAGGAGCACTGCCATACGTACACACACACACACACACACACACACACACACACACACACACACACACATTTACGGCGCTACTTTCTGTCCACAAAGCCAAACCATTCTCCACCTATAATTACCCCATCAGACAAATGAAAGGATCGTGTTTTGAAAAGAATAACCCTGAGCTTCTGTTTCCTCCTGTGTAGCTCCGGTTTTTCTCAGTGTACTGATTTCAGAGCTGTAAATATAGCAGCTTCCACAGACATCCGAAACCATCTATGGCTCAAGGTGTGACTGAGCAATTTTGGAGGACGTTAAGAAAATGATATCTATTATATTGTGTGGCTAATATGATTTGTGCTGAGATAAGAGTCTGTCTGACTGTCTGACTGTCTGTCTGTCTGTCTATCTATCTGCCTTATCTGTTCGTCTGTCCACCTGCCTTTCTTTCTATCTAGCTATATATGTCTGTCTGTCTAACTGCCTGTCCATCTGTCTATCTATCTATCCATCTATGCAACTTTCTGTGTGTCTATCTATCTACCTATCTGTCCATCTACTTTTCTGTCCAACTCCATGTCCATCTGCCTTTCTATCAATCAATCAGTCAATCAGTCTTTCTGTCTTTCTGTCTGTCCACCTCTCTGTCTGTCCATCCATCCAAATCTCTGTCTATCTATCTATCTATGCAATTTTCTGTCTGTCTGTCTGTCTATCTACCTATCTGTCCATCTACTTTTCTGTCCAACTCCCTGTCCATCTGCCTTTCTATCTATCTACCTATATATCTACCTTATGTCTGTCTGTCCACCTGCCTGTCCATCTATCTATCTATGCGATTTTCTGTCTGTCTGTCTGTCTCTCTGTCCATCTACTTATCTGTCCATCTGCCTTTCTTTCTATTTACCTATATATCTGTCTTATGTCTGTCTGTCCACCTGCATGTCCATCTATCTATCTATCTAGGCAAATTTCTAACTGTCTTTCTATCGGTCTATCTATGTTTATCTCTATCTATCTATCTATCTATCTATCTATCTATCTATCTATCTATGTTTATCTCTATCTATCTATCTATCTTTGTGTTTATCTCTATCTATCTATCTATCTATCTATCTATCTATCTGTCTATGTTTATCTCTATCTATCTATCTATCTAAGTTTATCTCTATCTATCTATCTATCTATCTATCTATCTATCTATCTATCTATGTTTATCTCTATCTATCTATCTATCTATCTATCTATCTATGTTTATCTCTATCTATCTATATCTATCTATCTTTGTGTTTATCTCTATCTATCTATCTATCTATCTATCTATGTTTATCTCTATCTATCTATCTATCTATCTATCTATCTATGTTTATCTCTATCTATCTATCTTTGTGTTTATCTCTATCTATCTATCTATCTATCTATCTATCTATCTATCTATCTATCTATCTGTCTATGTTTATCTCTATCTATCTATCTATCTATCTATCTATCTATCTATCTATCTAAGTTTATCTCTATCTATCTATCTATCTATCTATCTATCTATCTATCTATCTATCTATCTATGTTTATCTCTATCTATCTATCTATCTATCTATGTTTATCTCTATCTATCTATCTATCTATCTATCTATCTATGTTTATCTCTATCTATCTATATCTATCTATCTTTGTGTTTATCTCTATCTATCTATCTATCTATCTATGTTTATCTCTATCTATCTATCTATCTATCTATCTATCTATCTATCTATCTATGTTTATCTCTATCTATCTATCTATCTATCTATCTATCTATCTATCTATGTTTATCTCTATCTATCTATCTTTGTGTTTATCTCTATCTATCTATCTATCTATCTATCTATCTTTGTGTTTATCTCTATCTATCTATCTATCTATCTATCTTTGTGTTTATCTCTATCTATCTATCTATCTATCTATCTATCTATCTTTGTGTTTATCTCTATCTATCTATCTATCTATCTATCTATCTATCTTTGTGTTTATCTCTATCTATCTATCTATCTATCTTTGTGTTTATCTCTATCTATCTATCTATCTATCTATCTATCTTTGTGTTTATCTCTATCTATCTATCTATCTATCTATCTATCTATCTATCTATCTATCTTTGTGTTTATCTCTATCTATCTATCTATCTATCTATCTATCTATCTTTGTGTTTATCTCTATCTATCTATCTATCTATCTTTGTGTTTATCTCTATCTATCTATCTATCTATCTTTGTGTTTATCTCTATCTATCTATCTATCTATCTATCTATCTATCTATCTATCTATCTATCTTTGTGTTTATCTCTATCTATCTATCTATCTATCTATCTATCTATCTATCTATCTATCTATCTTTGTGTTTATCTCTATCTATCTATCTATCTATCTATCTATCTATCTATCTATCTATCTATCTATCTATCGTTTCTATCTATCTGTCTGTCCTACCTGTCCGTTGTCTAGCTAGCTACTGTCTGTCTGTCTGTCAGTTAATCATATTTAAACACGTTTTCTATGACTTCATCATCAACATCAGAGTCAACAATATTCCCCTGACAGAAGGCAAAAGAGCTGCAGAGTGTGTGTGATAACGTCCTAACACACAGTGTTTGAATGGGATTGTGATTTTCCTATAGATTTCCATATTCACTATAGGTCCAGACCCAAAGCACCGCTCAACCGTTTCCATGGCAGGTTGCCATGTCCCTTGGCCTGTTTCTATGGAGAGTTGCTATGATATCACTGCAACCCAACTGTGACATGGCAGCATGGCAGGTAAATGTTAACACTGGGTTAATAATAAAAAGTAGCTGGGTAGTAAAAGGTCTTTCTAAAATAGGATAGGGAGCTAGGCAGGTACAGTCAGTCGTGTGTGAAAGGTTGGGCACCTTCGGTCAAATTACATGTTGTTGCAAGTGTAAATAAGTTAACATGCCCTACAGAAAACACACTTGTGTACATTTTATAATGTACAATTTCTGTTTAATAACAGACTTTTTTTCCTTACAGTTACAGTAATATTATGTTCTCTTAGTAGCACCAGTCAGGCTAAAGGGCTTCTACTAAACACCATACATCATAAGGGCCTGACATGGTTGGAATGCAAATGTGAGCTAAGAACCTGCTGTGAAAATATGCAGCCTGTGACTGATTAATATCATGTGCAATACTATAACGCCAATAAGAATAAAGCAATACTTTAATACAGCAGTAGGAAACTGCTTATGGTCTGATGAACTCTATGGCCTCACTGCACAGTTCCAGCGGCTGTGTTTGAAGCTCTGGGCTGGAGAAGTTTATTTGGAGTTTGATGTGTAAGTGAGAAGAGGGGGATCTCCTCATGTCTCAGTGTGTCAGTCTCTCTGGGTCATTACTCACTCAGCGATCACCTACTCTCTCTCTCTCTCTCTCTCTCGCTCTCTCTCTCTCTCTCTCTGACCCTCACAGCCCTGTTAAGTCGATATCTTTCTTCCAAACTTAGCAGTTGCTTTGGGCTTCTTAACATTTGGATGGATCTCAAAGAGCTCCACGTTTTCACTGGAGTGGTTTCAAAATACTTCTTCTCACCCTCAACATGATTTTCAAGATTTTTGATCATACAGATATATGATACAAAAAATCTTTTGAACAGCATCACGACAAAAAGCTGTATGAGATAATATCAAGTACACTGATATGATTCCTAAATAGCGTGGCAGAGCGCTTTACACAGGCCAGGAAGTGATTCTGCTTTTTGTGTTAGGTGATAATTAAAAAGTAATAATTATATATATTCACAAAGGGTTTTTAGGTTTTGGGTTGAGGTTTAGGGTTAAGGTTAAATTAAGGTTTTGGGTTGATGTTTAGGGTTAAGTTTCGATTTAGTTTTTGAGTTTACGTTTAGGGTTTAGGATTAAGCTTAAAATTAGACTTTGGTTTGACGTTCAGGGTTAAGGATAGATTTAGGCTTTGGGTTGAAATTTAGGATTAAGGCTGGATTAAGGTTTTGGATTGAGGTTTAGGGTTAAGGTTAAATTTGGGGTTTGGGTTGAGGTTTAGGGTTAAGATTAGATTTAGGTTTTGGGTTGAGATTTAGGGTTTAGGGTTAAGGTTAGATTTAGGCTTTGGATTGAGGTTTAGGGTTAAGGTTAGGTTAGATGTAAACTTTGGATTGAGGTTTTGGGTTCAGGTTTAGGCTTGAAGTTAGATTTAGGCTTTAGGTTGATGTTTAGGGTTAAGGTTTGATTTAGGTTTTGGGTTGAGGTTTAGGCTTGAAGTTAGATTTAGGCTTTAGGTTGATGTTTAGGGTTAAGGTTAGATTTAGATTTTGAGTTGAGGTTTAGGGTTTTGGATTAAGCTTAAAATTAGACTTTGGGTTGAAGTGTAGGGTTAAGGTTAGATTTAGATTTAGGTTTTGCATTGGGTTTTGGATTGCGAGTGAGTCTTAGTCCTAGCGTTAAGGAAAGTTGAATTTAAAATATATTTAATAAACATCCAGTGGACCCTTGAAGTCTTGCTGTAAAATGTCTGCAAACAGAGTGGTTACAACCAGAAACTCTGGATGAGCAGCTGCATATCAGGTTTTCATGGTGGCACCAGTCAGGCTGAATGGTTTCTTCTAAACATCATACATTACATGGAGTCTGCAATGCTTGGAATGCAAATACAAGTTAAGAACCTGCTGTGAAAATATCCAGGCTATGACTGACTAATGTAATGCATAATGTTTTCAGAAAATGCTGAGAAAATGCACTGGGGTTGATCTGACTCCACAACTACAACTTGTTTGTAATTTTCATGAATAACAAAATGAGGCAATTTTAAGAGCAATATGAAAGAAGCTCATTTGAAGGACACAAGAGCAATTTCATCATAATAAGGTACTGAAGTTAAATTGGGTCTCCAGTAAATAGCTTATGCAGATTAGCGTATATGTAAATGGTGTTTACTGAAGGGTCTATAAACAATGCAGAGTTGATGCTTCTTCAGTACGTTAATATACACGTTTGTGTTCAGATGTATTATGATCTATTGAACTCAATACATGTTCAATACTCCTCAGTTATAAAAATGGATGGACAAAATAAGACGAATGCCCATCAGCATGCTGATTTCAAGTATCTAATATAAGTAGGCGGGCCACCTTATGTCTTCAAACAAAGCTTCAGTCCTTCTTGAAATGCTGTGTTAGACATCCTGAAGTGTGTGGCACATGATACTGGACCATTCTTCAAAAAGAAAAGCCTGCAGTTCTTTGAGGGATGAAAGAGATGGAAATCTTCACATTCTGCACTCCAGGGCTTCACATAGAGGTCTGTATCTTCAGGCAATTGGAAGTGTTTGAATTTATTGTAGTGTTCATGAAGCCAATCCTGAATTTGTTTAGCAGTGAAGCACTGTGTATGGGTGCATTATCAACTTGGAATTTGCTTGAATATGGGAACATTATTTGAAAATTATAGGGTGCGCCTGGTCCTTCTGGACAAAAACATGCAACACAGCAAAAAAAAAAAACGTACATTACCATGAAAACATTTGGAATCAATGCTTTCAACAATATAATACCATTAAATCATTTGTGTATAAATAAAGTATAAAATTTATTTAGTAAAAGTATTTAGTTCATTATTCTGAACAATTCAGTAGTTCAGTCAGAACCAACCAGTCAAAGAAAATTTCCGTTTGCAGTTAAATTGAAAGTTAAATTTGGCAGTATGGCTCTGTTCTGGGACCTCTCTACCCTTCCCTGTGCATACATGGAAAGCATAAGGCAGGGAGGGCAGCAGAAAGGGCACCCCCAGGGTACAGAACAGAGCAGACATCAGTGACAACAAAGATGACATATAGTAAGTCAGACACAGCATGAAGAGTTGGAGTGAAGGTGTGTTGCAGAGTGGCTTGCAGAGGACCAGCAAGAATGGGCAGGCTGAAGCAGCTTAAATAAACACCCTGATGAATTTAGCCAATCATATGCATAGCAGGCGATCAGCTGAGCCATCTGCTGATTGAGATCAGCTGCTAACAGCCAGTGATTGGAGACTAGGGCCTGAGCTTGGCTTCATGGCCTGCCTGAACTAACGGCATGCTCAATTTCAGTCAGGACCACTTTGTCAAAAAAATATTTCTATTTGCTGTTAGTTATATTTGGTGGTACGGCTCTATTCTGGGACCTCCCTGCCCTTCTCTGTGCCTACATGGAAAGCCTAAGGCAGGGAGAGCAGCAGAAAAATTCCCAAAATGACCATACCAGGCTTTTGAAATGAAAGTATGCTGTCTATCCGAGTCAGTGTGGACAGCTCTTTCTGTTCGCCAATGCAGTTTGACTGTATTTGGTGTGTTTGTGATTTTCATGACTGTCCCTTTTGACACATTAAATGATTTTGGAATTTTTTGTGATTGATGTACCTGCAATTAATATTCCAAGGATTTAGCCTTTTCTTTGTATTGTTAGATGCATTGTAAAAACTGCCAAATCTCTATTATAGCCTGGTTTATAATTTGTGCTGTTAACTGTCACTCAGCCTAATCTAGTTGCTTTCATAGTTTGAATATAGTTACTTTCAAGTTAATTCAAAGTTTATATTCTTATGGTGTTTGTTATTTTGCCCTCATACATTTCCCTGTGCCTTCAGCTATTTATCTTATGTTGTCTGGTTCCTGAAGCATCTTTTCAGCATGTATAAATGAGCGCAGCTGGCTTTGTAAATGTCCCTACACTGTTTAACATTTACCGTTAGTGATTCAGAATTTATCACACTGGAGTGGACACACACACATTCTCTCTCTCATACAGACACATTGAACTTTATGCTCATTAATTTTCTATGAATGTCTTCAGTGGGTTTTGCTTTAGGCTTTACTGCTGGTCAGTTAGAATAATCCATGCTGTTTACCATTTACTGTGTCGAACTGTTACAAATTAAAGCAATAAGCCTTTCAACGCCACACATTACAGTGATTTAAAGAGGGCAAGGGGTTGTTGTTACAAGTCCTCTTACCCATGGTGAAATCACTGTAATGCACGGCCTCAAGTGGCTTAGAGGGGATCCAGACTGCACAAATTGTTGTAGTACCAATAGTTGTTAATTTAACAGGTGTGTTTTACTTGCTTTTTTTGCTTGTTTTTGCATGTAGAACACCTCAGGCTGAAAGATTCACTGTTTTCATATTTAAAATGGCAATTTAAAAGAGTTCAGTTTGCGAATCACATTATCAGGCCGAAGTGGCACAAATCTGATATTTTGCCTTAGGCTACGTTCAAAAGGGTCAGATGTTTTTGCGCTGTTTACTAGCTCTAACTTCAGGTTCAGAGCTGCTGCCACATTAACGCTGAATGATGGAGGATGTGCAGTGGAAAAAAAAAAAACACATGAATTTCAATCAGAGCATTCTCATTCATGTTGCATGGCCACAAATCTGATGTGTCTAATCTAAGACCATATATGAAAATGGTTCAGATTTGATTTGAAAAGATCAGATTTGTGTGTCCAAACAGCTCTAAAAACATCAGATCTGTCACATCAAGGGAAAAAAAAATCTGATTTCTGCCCCCTTAGTCTGGTAATGTGATCATAGCCTTAAGTTTTAGTACAATTAAATTTGAATTTACACTTTTATATCTATCCATTAAATATTTAACTTTAGATAAATGCTTAAGATGTTTACACAAGTTTCCAGATAGAAAATCTTCACAGTTTAAATTGGAGTCGCAATATTGGTCAAGAAAATCACAATTAGACACTTTCCCCAGATATTTCCCCCAAAAATAGGCAGTGAAGTGCACCTTCAGTTTTTTCCACTTCACTGTGAACCACTGTGAACAGCAAAAACAACATACAACATAGTAAATTACACAAGTTTTCAATGCATAATTGAAGTTATGAATAATAGATTAATAGTAACCATATAACAACAATAGTAACCAATAAACAATTCGCCCTACAAGAAATGTAGTTAGTTTAGTGTATACAATTGTTACCAGGCAACCTTGGACTGCTGAACCAGGACATGCACTGTATTTTTTGTTATATAATCATAAACATATCTATAGCAGTGTTTGATGCAAAACCTTCACCTTAAGAATCTTTTTCTTATCAAATTATCACTGCAAAGATAATGTAATTAGCTAGCTCACCTATGGGATTTCCTGTGTTATGATTCCCTGTGCCACACATTCATTTTCCCACACTGGGTTTAATACGTCTTATAGATCTATCAAGGATGTGGACATTTGAAGCACATAAGACATTCAAGTAACATATTCTTTACCTATTTTATTGCAGTTTTACAGTGATTCATTCAGTAAATACCTAAATTCAAAGTATTTCTAACAATTACTGTATCGAATGCACTACAGATTATAGAAAAATGGATTAATGTCAGTAATAATGTGGATTTGCTCATGAACTATATCTAATTTTATTTATTTCAAGCTCTCTTTCTCTCTGTGTCTTTCCACATAACTGAGCTTCATCATCAACAAGACCCGACTGAAAAATAGTCACTAACAGCATCATTAGCGATGGCTGTATATCAGAACCCACACAAAGAAAAACACTCCTGAAGAAAAGAAAAGAACTCCTTTCTGTGTTTCTTCCAAACCTGACAACTTTTCTAGCTTTTCAATTTTCTGAGCTGAAAAAGAAGAATGGCTTTGCTCCACTATAGATTTGACCAAGTGGACGTGCAACAAAAAAAGGTGCGCATCCAAAATAGGTTTCACTGATGTACAGCAAAGACATCAAACTGTCCCTTTGAAGCTGGCATAAGGTCAAGCTCTGAATGATAAACAGAGGAGTGGTCCTCTGTGGCACTCCATTCAGCCACTGACCTGTTTACCTCGAACTGAGGAGGCTTAAAAACTCACTTTACATTTGAATTTAGAGCCATATTTACAGGGATATAAACAATACCTTATATTTGAGCATTATAAATGTACATATGGACACACAGAGAGGTCAGAGTTGGTGACAACCAATCACTGGAGTCCAGTGCATAAGGCAAAAAGCTTCATCATGCATCTCTGTGAAAAGGTCTTGCAGCACCAGAGGGGAGAATAGATCCCCATATATAATATTTACAGATTAACCCAAACTGACCGCAACTCTGCACTTCAGAAGAAACAAAGAGAACGCAACAGAGTGGCCCTATACACTCACTGAGCACTTTATTAGGAACACTATAATAATACTGGGTAGGGCCTCCCTTTGCTCTCAAAACAGCCTCAATTCTTCATGGCATGCATTCCACAAGATGTTGAAAACATTTCCTTGAGATTCTGGTCTGGGTTAACATGATTGTAGATTTTTCAGGTGGACGTTCATGCTGAAAATATCCTATTCTACCACATCCCAAAGGTGTTCCACTGGATTCAGATCCAATGACTGGGAAGGCAACTGAGGAACAACGGATTCATGTTCATTAAACCAGGTTGAGATGACTTTTGCTTTGTGATATGGAGCATTATCATGCTGGAAGTCACCCTTAGAAGATGGTAAATTGTGGCCATGAAGGGATGCACATGGTCAGCAACAATACTCAAATAAGCTGTGACATTCAAGAGATGACTGATTGGTATTAACGGACCCAAAGTGTGCCAAGAAAACGTTCCCCGCATCATTACACCACCTCCACCAGCCTGGACTGTTGACTCAAGGCAGGTTGGGTCCATGGGTTTATGCTTTGATGCCAAATTCTGACCTGGCCATCTGTGTGTCCTAGCAGAAATTGAGAACCATCAGATCAGGCTACGTTTTCCTGTATTAAGCTGTCCAGTTTCGATGAGCCTGTGCCCACTGCGGCCTCAGCTTACTGTACTTGGCTGACAGAAGTGGAACCCAACCTGTCTTCTGCTGTTGTAGCCCATTCACCTCAAGGTTTGACTTGTTGTGCATTCTGAGTTGCTTTTCTGCTCATCACAGTGTACAGAGTGGTTATCTGAGTTACCACAGCCTTTCTCTCAGCTCGAACCAGTCTGGCCATTCTCTGCTGACCTCTCTCATCAACAGGACTTTTCTGTCTGCAGACCTGCTGCTAACTGGATGTTTTTTCTTTATTGCACCATTCTGAGTAACTCTAGAGACTGTTGTGCATGTAAATCTCAGGAGATCAGCAGTTATAGAAATACTCAAACCAGCCCACCAATCCTGCCATAGTCAAAATCATTGAGATTACTTTTTTCCCCCCATTCTGATGGTTGATATGAACATCATTACCTAAAGCTGCTGGTCTGTATCTGCATGATTTTATGCACTGGTGCCACACGATTGGCTGATTAGGTAATTCCATGAATGAGTAGACATGCAGGTGTTCCTAATGAAGTGCTTGATGATTGTATATTACTGGTCAAAAGTTCAGAATCACTGATTTCAATAATATTATTGCTGAAACATGCACAACGTCACTCACTCACTCACTCACTCACACATCTCTTCTATGTGTGTAAAGGGTTAAAAGGTCTATAGTTATTTTAATTTCACTCAGAGAGAAAAATTAGTTGGACAATGAGAGAGAGAGAGAGAGAAATTAGACAATGAGAGAGAGAGAGAGAAATTAGTTAGACAATGAGAGAGAGAGAAATGAGGAGAGAGTGAGAGAAAGAGGGGAGAGAGAGAGAGAGAAAAAGAGAGAGATGAGGAGAGAGAGAGAAAAAAGAGAGATGAGGAGAGAGAGAGAGAGAGAGAGAGAGAGAGAGAGAAAGAGAGAGAGAGAGAAAGAGAGAGAGAGAAAGAGAGAGAGAGAAATGTGGAAAGATAGAGAAATGAAAGAGTGAGGGAAAGAGGTAGAGAGAGGTAGAGAGAGAGAGAGAGAGAGAGAGAGATCTGGATTAAAAAAAATTTCAATCTTCAAGCTAAAAATGTCAAAATGTCACAGAATCAAATCTATCATTGGAAAACGTGTACCTGGAAATGATGCTTGGCCCCTAAACAGAAGCAGGCGATGCAGTAATCTACCTCAGTAATTTCTGTCCATCATCATAGCATTGTCAGTTATTGCTGTCTCATGAGTCATGCGGTGTCCTGTCCTATCTTAGTGACCAGCACTGAATTTGTTCCGGATGATCTCAGTCACAAAAACTTTCAAAGTCACGATCACAAATAGAGAGGACGTGCTCCATTAGTGTGCATCAAAGCACAGAGAGTGTGGCCTATTCTCTTTCTCTCATAAACACACTCTCTCACTCTCTGTCGTTGTTTTGGCTCTGTATTAAGGATCAAGTCTGAGCAGAAGCCGAATCTTAACAGAGGAATAATCTTAACTAAGTGCCTCAGAAAACTCACTGTAGGTGCTGCGTCACCTCTCAGCAGAACAATGACCTTAATAAATACTGCTAAAACAACTATGGAGTTCTTCAGGGCCAAGAAGTGGAATGTTATTGACTGGCCAGTTCAGTTATCCAAACTGGACCTCTCTGAGCACTCATTTCACAGCATCTCGCTCGGAGGCAGGATGTTCACACAAAGTCTCATTTATTGGGCTTCTACAAAAAACCAAGGTCATTGCACTTAACGGATAAATGACCCGCTGGCATATTCAGCCAAGGCAGATCCAAAACCATTGTTAAAATATCAAGCAGAACAGAAAAGGGTTATTATACTTAACAAAAACTACTACTAAACCAAAAATAGTAGTGAAAAAATGCACAGTGTAAAAAAAAAATTAATAAAATTTAAAAATTAAATAATAAAAATTGAGCCAAATTGACGTTTTTATTCAGCCCTCTGCATTCAGCTTTACAAATACTCCTACAGTAAAATATTTAGTTTAAAGTTTAAAAAACAAGGCATTAATTGAGGTAGTAATAGACTAAATACATACAAAATAATAATTTATTGTGTTTTTTCTATTAGAAAGTATGTGTACCAAATCCTAACCGCTACTTTTTTTGCACTTTTTTCAGTGTTGTTTTTAAAAATATCTTTTTTTTAATTTCTTTTAAATTGAAGTGAAAAGATTTTGGTTTATCATGAGCTTAATTTTTGAAAAAAAATTTATATATATATATTCACAAAATAAAGCTCCAGTCTTGCTTCAGATCTGAAAAAATCCATAGGTGTTTCTGTCCATCCTTCCACTGTGAGAAGACAACTCAGCACTGTGGGTCTGAAGGATGTGTAGCTGTCAACAACAATGGACTGGCCATCCCAGAGTCCAGACCTCAATGTAACCAAATGCATTTGGGATAACTTGGATTGAAAAAAAAACAAAAATTGCAACCAACGTCTAAGACTGAACTTTGGAGGTGTGGAAAAATATCCCTGCAAATTTCTTTAAAAACTGAAAGTGAGTCTCCTTGTACTTCAAGACTGGAAATTAAATGATTAAGAGTGGTCTCTGACTTTTGCACAGTACTGTGGATAAAGCAAAAGACCAGAGTGATCCTCATTACTGTGGACACATCAACAATATGATCATTTCTATAGATAGACTTCATTATCCTGCAGAGTAAAAGTGAGGGTGAATACCTTTTACTTTTAGACGCACTTCTTGAACTTCCTTATTTGGAGCACACAGATGCTTAACATCGTTAAAGGAACCATTCTACCTCCAATTAATAACAAAGTTAGCTGACAGAAGAACACTTAGAAGCCTCAAACCTTAAAGTTCACCATCCATTGCCTCCATAATAAGTACTGACCCTCGGAAGTCACAGTTATCGCCGATGAGAACGAAAGCATGCTGTAAGATTACATTAATTACTTCTTACTCGTAGCTCATTGACACCAGCAGAGAAATTGTGTGGAAAGTGCAGTTTTCGAATCCATACCACTCTTGTTTTTGTAAGCCAAAGAGATTTTGATAACACTTCATTATGTGTAGTGGGCATTAGTTCAAGAACACCCTCCACGATGCCAGCGTATGTGTGTCAAAGTCAACAATCAGAAACAGGAAGACCTGCTAAGAGCTTCTAAAAAAGCCTGTCCTATTCTGGAACAGCATCTTATGGACAGAAGAGATAAAGATCAACTTGTAGCAGAATTATGGGAAGAGAAGAATATGGAGAAGAGAAGGAGCTGCTCATCTATGAAGCATGGTGGAGGTAGTATTATGGCATGGGTATGTATGGTTACCAATAGAACTGGTTCCCTTGCAATTATTGATGTGACTGCAGACAAATGTGGCAGAATTAATTCTGAAGTGGTTATATTATCTGCTGAGATTCAGCCAAATGCTTCAAAACTCACAGGGCGGTACTTAACAGTGCAGATGCACAGTGACCCATAGCATACTGTGAAAGCAACTCCAAGAATGAGTAGGACCTGAAGACAGCTCCAGTATAGGCCTGGCAGAGCATTGTCAGGGTAATGTTTATGCGTTCCAGACCTCAGGCATGACTGGAAAGAAAAATTTAATTCATGACTGTTAGTTTGTCCAGTTGCTTTGGGGAGTATGTGTGAAAATGGTCGTAGTTCCTGTACCGTTCACCCTATTTGGACCCCAAAAATTAAAGCTAAAATCTGCACACATAACAATAACCTTGTCAATGTCCAGATATTTATGGACCTGACTGTATCACAGCTTAAGCTCCAACAGTAACTTTATTCCGAGTCCATGTGGCACAGTTAAGTCTTAGCTCAGGGGAAGAAAACCTTGAGTATCTGTGTTGCCTATTCTTGGAGCCTTCCCAGAGTAACCAGTTTAAGACAGCGACTGCCCCTTGACGGGAATCACTGCCGCTATATGCAGGTTCAGATACTTGGCTCCTCACTAGAGACAGCTGAAAATAGAGCATAGGCTGCCACGCTACAATTAGCCTACCAAGACTTCACATCCTTTACATTATCACAAGGGAAAGTAAGTTGGATGTAAAAGTGCTCTCTGGTACGTGCCCTATTGGAGGTCTCAGGCAGGAGACGCTGTTCTAGAGCCACTTTTCACTCTGTAACCTAATATATCTTTATGTATTTTTATGTCTGTGTTAATTACTTACACAGTATAAAAATGGAATCATGACAAACAGACTGGCGCTCAAGCTTAGTGGAAGCCAAATGTACCTCTGACCTCTTCAGACCAGAGCAAACCAGTCCAAGTTGCTGTGCATTCGGATGGTTAACTAGTAAATGTCTGAGTTTACCACTCAGCAGTTGCACTCAGATGGCTGACAGTCATAAACATAAATGGTAAACTCTGTCAAGTTTCACTTTACCTGTGTTTATGAGGGACGTTTATGAGCTAGAACATTCCCTGATACCATAGCAAACACAGTAGACCAACTGTGTCTGAGTTAGTGCTGTGCAAAAATCTGAAATCTTACAGGGCCTATATTTTATATTTTCTTTTCTTTTTTCCTCTAAGGTCCACTGCCATGTACCTAAACAGTCATCATTCTTCTTATATTTTAGAAATAAACTGGCTGATTTTATTGCTGCGCCTTTTAAGAATGATATATGTAAGCTTTTTTCAGTTTGGCTGCACTGTATTGTGCCTGATCCAAAAAGCAGCCCAGGCTGACACACATCAGTGTCCATGGGCTGAGCTGTAGGCTGTATAGGTCTTTATACATTAATGTGTTGGTTTTTGTGACATCACAGTCACACAAACGTCCAAAAAATTGTTTCCAATTAAGCTGCACACTTTGCGACTTCCAGTACTGCTCTCTTTCTCTAATCCTGCGTTCACATGTTGCTGTCCAAAGTACCCCTGTTCCATGCCTCACAGCGGTACACAACTGACTGCAGCACAAAAATGGATGATTATCAGCTCTAACTGTGTACATTTCTTTTTTGGGGGGGAGTTTCTAACTTTCTCCCCAATTTAGATGTGTCCAATTGTACCCACTACTAATTGTACCCCAATCACATGATACCACCAGCGCTAGGAGGGCGAAAGCTAGCATAGGTTTCCTCTGAGACCTGTAAAGCAAGCCACAGCAACGTCATTGGACAGCTAAACACCGGGGAGGAAAGTGCCAACCGCCAGTTCTGTTACCTTACCCGACAGGCGCCTGCGCAGGCCAACATTGCCCTGAGAGATGGGGGGAAACAGGTGGACCATCCTACCCACCAGAGAGAGCAAGGCCAATTGTGCTCTTATGCAGTCCTGGCCACAGACAGCTGTAGCATGACCAGGTGATCAAACTCACAATCTCCTGATCATAGGGCCAACGCTTAGATGGTTGCACCACTCGGGAGTCACCAGCAGTGTAAATTTCTAATTCTAATTTTGTCATTTGTTGTATAAAACTGGTTGATTCCCGACTTAATGAGGTCTTCGGTGTTCATGGCTTACTGCTGGTGGTGGCATAATTTTGTGGTTTTGAAAACAGTGTAATATCCAGGCTTGTCTACTACTAAGATGTAAACACAGCATAAGCATCGTAGCACGTGGCTCAGCATTTTGCTATAACTGGATTAAATTAAACCCAGCACCAGACTACATTAACAATAGTAGGTAAGTTGTGGCTTGAGATTTAAATGGAAAAAGGCATCCAGTGAAACGTCTTTTAGATGAACAGCCAAATGGTACTGTAACATACTGGCCTAGTCATACTGTATTTAGCTTTTAGCTCAAGTTTGTAGATCAGTAGTTGGCTGATACAAAACATTATAAATTCACTAAATTGTGCTGAAAGTTTTATTCCATTAAATATGGTGTAAAAAATAGAGCTTGATGTTTATCAGTGCTCTCACTACAACACATTCCATGTGGTATATATCTGCTACTCAATGCTGTGCCCTGCAGCATGTCAGGTGTGCAGTAGCCTTTGGGCAGCCATGTTCTGTTAGTTCATGTTCGAATTGCTATATGTAGGCTTTAGTGAGGTATAGTTTAGTGTAGGCCCCCCCACTTGTCAAACTAAACTTACACCCTTGTTACAATAAAATAATGATTCAAGCAGAAGTAAAAGAAGCCATTTAGATTTTACATAGTACCAAAAAAATACTTTATGACTATAGTGGAAACTTTTTTGATGCTATATAGAACCGGGTCCTTTAAAGAACCATCTACAAAGCGTTTTCCATCATATAGAAGAAACACTTAACCATGCAAAGAGCAATTTATTCAATCAAAATAGTTTTTAAATGTTACTGGTTCTGTATATAACCATTGCTTTAGTAAGTAACACATTTAAGAGTGTAGACAGAGTCGGCTCTACCTAATGAGCAACATAAGCAGCTGCTTAGGGCCCTGCAGCTACTAGGGGGGCCCCCCTAATAACTGCTGGCTCCATTATGTTTTATTAGATGCTTGAGTGAGGGGAAAAAGACAACTGCTTAATTATGTCTCAAAAAAGAACATACACATCTGGAGATGAAAAATGGAGAAGAAAAAGAGAAGATGAGGATAGAAGCTTAAAGATAAAGACTTTTGAAAGATTTTTGGTTGTATTAAATTTATGTCATTTGTTTCGACTTGTAGTTGGAGGCTTATATCCTCAGGCTCTGACTGATCCAGGTTTATATACTCAGACTGGGACTAATCCAGGTTTAGATACTCAGTCATTATTTAAAATTTAGATCCTCGGGCTGTGATTAGTCCAGGTTTAGATACTCAAGCTGTCATTAATCCAAGTTTAGATCCTCAGGCTGTGATTAATCCAGATTTAGATTCTCAGACTGTGATTAATCCAGCTTTATATCCTCAGACTGCTTATTCCAGGTTTAGACACTCAGACTGTGATTAATCCTGGTTTAGATCCTCAGGATGTGATTAAGACCGATCTCTGCATCAAGAATGCTGAGACAGTTATCTGTATTTTAAATTGTAACTTTTTAGAACCCCAAACGAGCATCTAATCATCAGAAATGTGCAAATCAGCCAGTTATAAGTGTGTATAATTTAGACATTGTTATTAGCCTTTTACAGTATATCAGCTAGTACCCCCCAAAAGGCTGGAGCCATGTTTCAGAACGGGAACTGAAATTCTCTTTTTGGATCCTTTTGTTCTAAAACTAGGTGTGAAGAGCAGTGTAACATGCTGTCTTGCCCTGCTTTGTCTTTCCTTGTTTCTGTCTGTGTCTGCCTTTGTTTATCTTCCCTGGTATGTCTTGTTCCATGTGCTTTTGTTGTTGTTCTGGTCTTTGTCTTCTTCCTGGTCCTGCCTTCTTGTCATCTGTCTCACCTGTCTGTTGTCTGTAGCCCTGTCCTCTTATAAGTCCCTGGTGTTTCTGGTTTGTTTTTTGGCGTGTTTCTACTCCTAGTTGTGTGCTTTGTGTTTGCTTGGTGTTTTGTTCTCACAGGCCCTGTATTGGTTATTTCTCATTTGTTAACAAGTGTACCTTATGTCCCTTTGTCTTTTGTTCTCTTTCTGTCATTAGTGTTCTTTATTTGTAGTTTAATTTCTTTCTGCGCTTTTTTTTTTTCAATAAATCAAGGCACTTGCGCATGCATCCTGCCTCTTCGTCTCTCCCAGCGTTACAAGTAAAGCAGTGAGCTCAACCAACACAACGGAATGAAATTAAACCCGTCAAAAAGAGAAATAGTGACTTAACAGGCAATGCTAAAATGGAACTCAGGAAAAAGGACAGTAGATTCCACATAAATTTAATTGAGTAGAAGTAAAAGATATTACTCGGGAAAAGTACAAATCCATCAAAGGTTTACTTAAGTACATTAAGTACAAGTAAATGTATGTAATTAGTACACAGTTAGAAATAAAGGTGCTGTGCAGGTACATTTTTTGTTCATCAAGGCACAAACAATATAAATGTTCCCTCAAAGGCACAACAGTGGTTTTAAGGTCCAGTCATGACCCTTAATTAAGTTTTTCCAGGCGAAAAGTACATATTTGTACCTTTAACCATAACCGAATGTTTTAAAACAGAACAGTAAAATAAAAGCCTGGAGACGAGACGGGGTGTGTGGAGTCAGTACAGCTTAGAAAATATCATTTCAGTGGATTATGGTACAGTTATGTTCCCTGGCTAAAGGTACTGAGATGGACCCTTGAGGGTCCCACCCCAGTGACAAGAGCAGCACTACCCCATTAACAGTTCAGTACCTTTTTTTCTGAGAGTGTACCCACATCTGCTAAAGCCCTCTTCTACACTCTGACTAAACTAATATTTAGTACAGGTGCATTTTAAGCTTAAGTAGCCTTTATTATGGGAGTAAAAGTGTATATAACAAGGGAAGCAGTGTGAGAGTGTGGGTGTAATGAGATCAGTCTTAGAGAGGTTTATATAGCTGTGCTGATTCCATCAGCCTGTCTGAAGCTGTATGTTCCAGACAGTCCAAATATAATAAGAGCAGAGTTTAACTGTGTGAAATATGATCCAGCAGCTCCGGCTCACAGAGAACCCGCAGCACTGCTGTTACATTAATCACCCGCTTTAACAAAGACAGCCGGAGTTATCATGTTGACACAGGTCTGGTAAACAGACACACATATACATAGTCGCTCTGACTAACGCAGTAAATAAGAGTAAACAAACTCCATAATTATTGGCACCTTTGGTGAAGATGGATAAAAAAAGGACATGAAAAAATGTCTGTTGTGGTTAATTAGCTCAATCTTGTACTGAGAGTATGAGAGAAATGTAACTTTTACTTGATTGAAGGAAAATAATTCTAAAAACAGGAGATTCTTATGAACAAAATGTTTATGAGGGGTAAATGATACATACATACATCATCTAAACCGCTTATCCTTCTGGGTCGTGGTGGGGTGCTGGAGCCTATCCCAGCTGTCATTGGGCGGAAGGCAGGATACACCCTGGACAGGTCGCCAGTCCATCGCAGGGCAGACAGACAGACATACACAGTCACACCTAGGGGCAATTAAGCATGTCCAATCAGCCTGACTGCATGTCTTTGGACTGTGGGAGGGAACCGGAGTACCCGGAGGAAACCCACACAGACACAGGGAGAAGAGGCAAACTCCACACAGAAAGGACCCTGGTCTCCCAGCCGGGAATCGAACCCAGGCCATTCTTGCTGTGAGGCGACAGCGCTAGCCACTGCACCACCGTGCCGCCCAGGTTAAATGATTCTCAGCTTTATTAGAGAAATAATCATGTGTTTCACCACACATTATACAGCAGCTGTTATTCCATATATACATACACTCTTGAAAAAAAAGATGATTCTTCAAGTGTTGTTAGTAAAAACAATGGTTCTATATGGAACAATGAACACCAATGGAATCATCTGCATGCTTAGGGGTTCTTGGCATGGTGGAATGGTTCTTCAGATTGCTCGAGATTAAGCTGTATATGGTTCTTTATAGAAGCTTTTTGAAAAGGGTTCAATATAGCACAAAAAATATTTTTTATTAGAACGTCAAGCTTGTATACTCTTGAAAAAGATGGTTCTTCAAGGGTTCTTTGGTAAAAACAATGGTTCTAAGTAGAACCATGAACACTCATAGAAATATTTGCATGCTTAAAGGGTTCTTTGCAGGATGAAATGGTTCTTCAGATTAATAGAGATTAAGCTGTGTATGGTTCTTTATAGACCCTTTTGAAAAGGGTTCTATATAGCACCTAAAAGGGCTTTTACTAGGGTGTCAAGCTTGTACAAAAGATGGTTCTCAAAGGGTTCTTTAGCAAAGCCAATGGTTGTATATAGAACCATGAACATTCATAGGACCATTGGCATGCTTAAAGCGTTCTTCGCATGGTGAAATGGTTATTCAGATTGATGGAGATTATGCTGTAAATGGTTCTATAAAGCACCAAAAAGGGTTTTTTATCAGGATGTCAAGCTTCTAACAGTAGCAGAACTATTTTGGTGCTATATAGAACCCTTTACAAAAAGGTTCTATATAGAACCATCTACAGAACATTCTCCATCAGTCTGAAGAACCATTTCACCATGCAAAGAACCATGTAAGCATGCAAATGATTCTTTCATTGTTCGTGATCCTATGTAGAACCATTGTCTTTACTAAAGAACCCTTGAGAAACCTTCTTTAAGAGTGATATAAAAATGTAAACACCCCGAGTGAAATCACATTTTGTTGATTTTCATTGTGAAAATACGTTAATATATCCTCTTCAGAGAACACACTTAAATATGCTATTTTTCTGCAAATTTTAGTGCACAATTTCTAGTTTAAAAAATAAAATGTAAAATATAAAACGTGCCACAACTTTCACACAAGATAACTCTCACTTTTCTCTTATGTCTAATACATTTAAATTGTACATATATGGAACTTGCTGTAAGTGTGATGTACTGTAAAATTATAGAATAATACAGATAATTGTGGTCATATTCTTACATACTGTGACTGCAACAAGCCCTGCAAAAAATTAAAAATGAATTGATGAATGTAACATGGTTAAAGACTGATCTGCATATTTTGACCATAATTCACTTTTGTTGGATTACATGAATACCTTGATTTGTCCAAACATCCACAGAAAGTGAGTGTGTTTAAATGCCCTTAATAATCCGATAACTGCAGAAAAGCAGATTTTGTCAGTAATCCGATCAACACGTTTTACATGCACTTGAGTAGTCAGATAATGGGGAAACTCTAGATGAGTCAGACAGTAATCAGATTTCTGCTTTGCAACCAGCCAATAAGCTCACAGGAGAAGACGTGAAGTAAGCGTAACATAAAACTTCGTACCGCAGCTTTTTTTAAAACATCACGCCACTTTACCTGAAAATATGAACATACATCATCTAGAAGAATGTAGCTGGTTTCAGTGTCACTTCAAATATATTTTGCTGCTGCTTTTTTCTGGTCTTTTTTCACACATGGCAGGCGGAAATCAGAGAGTTTACATGCCCTGAGGAATCTGATTACTAAGCTAAAATCCAGCTCTCTTTACCAGATTTCTTAATCGGATTTCTATATCGGAGTATGGTGTTTACCAGACCATTTGAATAATCCGATAAATGCAGAAATCCAATTATGTTTTCAGTAGACCTACTGCAAAGGCTAATATCACAATAGCGACTGCAGCCATAACAGTGAGAATGAGAAATACACCCATGTGAGAATGAGAAAAACAGAATATATTGCAATATGCTGTCCATGTCAGAATACATTGGAATATGTTTTCAATATAGAATATATCTGTATGGGCACATAGTCCCCACAACTATCACAGGCCTAAAAAAAGATGAGACCAGCTGTTTGGGGACCTGAGTGTTGCTTTTGGTCCCTCCCCAATCACCTCGCTCCGTTTTTTTCTACTTTTTTCTCTTTTCTCTCCTCTGCACTCGTCCTCCCCTCTCCTGCTCAGCAAGCGACCCTCAAAGCCTAATTTGTTCTGTGAGTAGTAATTGCATCCTAGTCATGCTATACACACACACACACACACACGTTTGGAAGAAAATGGAAAGCTCTTGGGGATGAACCTGCGTCATCTTCTCCAGTCAGACTCTCCTTACGCACCCAATCATCTGGGAAAACAGAGAGGTTTAGAGAGCTCCAGCTGAGTAAAGAGCGTCTTCAGGAGCGCACACGTTTATTTTTATATCTTTTCAGGATGTGAGGTAATTCATATGCCCACATGTATATACACACACACACACACACACACACACACACACACACACACACACACACACATACATACTACATACATACATATCACTGCTGTCGGAACAAAACCTTGTATTCAGGTAGTTTTGGACCATTTCTGTTGGTCCATGCATCATGAAATTTTGACACAACATGAAGGGCAACTGCCTTTTTGAAATCATGTCAAAAAATGAAAAACGAGATAAAGTTTTGTCCCGACAGCAGATATATATAAAAAAGGAAAAAAGTTTGTAACTTTTAATGTACGTTAGTGAAATCCTTTTCTTATTTTGGGCCTTTTCTATTGGTGCATTCTTCAAAATATTGTTTACACCGTGTAAAGGGCAGCTGGCATTTTCAAATGATATAAATATACCTATATGTAATAATAATACACCCCAAAGATCACCCTTTATTTATTTAATTTCCCATTTGAAAAGCTGTGAACTAGAAGTTATTCAGACAATAAGACAAGATATACAATAATTTACTTGCATAAGGAAAGAGAAAATCAAAGGAAAATGAATGAAAATCACTAGCTTCCAAAACTGGAGTTCAGAGAATATAAGACTCCTAACAACCACCTGGAAGACCTGACAGACCCCAAAACGGCCCCCATCAGATAAACAGCACTTAAAGCTTTCATCTTTGAGAGAGAGGAGAAAATCAAGCTGCTTCAGATCTGAAAACATCCACAGGTGTTTCTGTCCATCCTTCCACTGTGAGAAGACGACTCAGCGCTGTGGGTCTGAAAGGATGTGTAGCTGTCAAGAAGAACCTCACTGAGAAAAGGAGACGGACACATCAAACAAAGAAGCTGAACAATGGACTGACCACCCCAGAGTCCAGACCTCAACATCACTGAATGGGTTTGGATCATTGAACTATGGAGGTGTGGTAAAATATCTCTGCGGGTTTCCTTGCAAAACTGGAAGTGAGTCTCCTGAAAAGAAAGGAAGCTGTGATGAAGGTAAAGAGTGAGCACAGTAAATACTGAAGAAACATGATATATTTAGTTGTTGAGGCTTTTGTGACCTTTTGTAATGAGACAGAACTGGTCAGACGCCTGCGGATCAAATAAACAAATGAGGCTTTACTGGTTTGCGCATTTTCCAAAGTCGTGGTCAAGAAACAGGCGAAGGTCAGATCCAAAACTAGCCAAATACAACGATAGGCAAGCATAACAAAATAAGATCAGGCAATCAACATCCAAACAGGGAGCAGGCAAAAAGGCAAAGTCAAAAACACACAAGATAAGTCAAAACCCTAAGAAGATGACCAAAACACGGGAATGACCCCTCAATAGCTCTACAAGAGAAGCAACACCTCACACCGATCTAAGTTAAAGCCTGGGCTTATAAACTTTCTAAGCAGATCACATTGGGTGGATTGTTGTGATGTCATCGCCACATGTTTTCCCAGAGGGTTCTGGGAATTGGAGTCCAGAGTGTCTGGGCTGGAGAGATGTATGACACATTTTCTGTTGAATGTATGTTGTTTAATTTTAATTAAATGAAGGGTGATCCCTGACTTTTATACAGTATTGTATGCAAGTACCTTTATGTAGTAGTAGTAATAATAATAATAATAATAATAATAATATGCCTGATATATATATAAGTACTTATTTGTAATAATAATGTACCATTTGTATCTCTGGATTTACTGAAAAGGTTAAGACAATGTCTTGAAAATGTACAAAACACACACACACACACACACACACACACAAACCACTTGTCCTCAGAGAGAAGAATGAAATCACCATCAGTGCAGCGATCACTCACTGTCACATCACAGAGAGAATCAAGTGGGGGTCTTCATTTTGTCCAGAAGTGGACAGAGGACTTGTGATAACACTGACTGAAGAGTCTGAACAAGCTGTAATTCACACACAGCTCACTCCTGCCTGATTGCAGCGGACTGAAGGACAATCTGAGAAATCCTCGAAAGCACCGAATTCTGCATGCTGTCCAAGTTTCACCAGCGGCCACACAGACCACAGACAGACAGATAAACAGGAACCACACACTGTACCTCAGGAGGAACGAATGAGAAAAATCCTCATTTAGGGGTCAACAGAGTCATGACCCCTAAAACTTTTTTCCACACCAAATTATACAAAGTGATACGCTGCTTGACTTATAAACTGAAAACATGTTGACACCAAATTAATCATTTGTGTTATCTTTCATTTATCTGGTTCACCAAAAATGGACAACAATGACTCAAAGTACTTTTCAGTGAATGTAAACTGGTTGGGCCTCATTCACCAACTGTTTTTAAGAAGAAATGTCTTCTTTCAAACCCACTTACACAGTTTTCAGGAGAAACATTCCCCAGTGTTTTCTTATTTGGGATTTGTTCTTAGGTAAGAACGGAATCTACACACACTCAAGAGCACAAATGTGAGAACAGTTCTGCGGTTTGAGAACATCGTGAATCTGACGTAGACTTTTTCTTAGGACCTTTCTTGAGAACACATTTATGAAAAATCTTACGAAGATATTGGAGAATCTTTTGATATTGGTGTTTGGATCCAAAGAGAATTCCTTTCTGAAGAAACCCAAATAAATTACACTGAAATGTTTCAATTTTGTTCCTCCTGCAACTTTATCTTAAGGTAAGAATGTCTGTGTAAACTGCCTTTACTTGTTTGAATGGAAATGTGTAGCATAGTTAAATCAATTTTAATCATAGACATTGCACCACCTGCCTCACAATACACTGAGCTCTTCTTGTGTTCATACTAACAGACTATGACAGGCTTCTCACAGCAGTTCCTGGATGTACCTCTCATTTTCACTGTGATTCGCTCCTAACAGCAGTCACTGGATTTCACTGGTAACAGTGACTGATTTTCATAGATCTGTTTCTCACTGTTACTCTGATAGGCCTCTAACGGTCATCAGTCATCATTGGCTAATCTAAATACTTCTGTCCAATGGCAGGCTGATTTTTTTTTGGCTTGCTCCTTGGGGCTTGGACCTGGATTTTCCATAAGGCTGCTTTGTGACAATGCCTATTATAAAAAGTGCTATATAAATAAACTTTGGATTAAGTTGACTTGAAATAAATTTGTATGACAATTTATTTTTTGAGTGCATATATTATTAGGCACAGTTATAACCAAGGGTGGAAATGGTCCAGAAAGCATCACAACAGAGTAAAAGTTGGGACAGAAGGGCATTCTGACTCAGATTTCTAAATCTTTTTGATTGCAATTGATTTTTGTATATAGCTGTTTTATACTGTTTCTAAAGCATGAATAGCTTTGTATTAAACACCTTGATGTGTGGCTACTGTAATAATACTGTGACAGCATTGTGACATATTAAAACAAACAGTATCACTGGCTTTGCAAAAGCACTTCTCTGAAGCAGCAAAGGATCATCAATTTTCTTTCTTTGACACAACATGTTTGTGTAGCTTTTATCTTTCTGGGTGCTTTTTTCCCCAAAGTGGACAGTAACAGAATGAGAACATCACTGCAGGGCCCGTCGCTGATGGCCTCCTAAAGCCTTTCTCCTGGGATTCCCTGGACAGGTTTTAGAAAATTACTGACTCACTGGCAGTGTGGGATTTACGCGACAGAGCGCTGATACCTATTAAACTGTTTTCAGGTCTACAGGAAGGAGCCGGTCGAGGACAGAGTCCTGGAAAGAAGCCCTGCGAAAACAGCTCTCCTCAGCTGAACTCCATTACCATCATGAGAGCTTATACAGGGGGGAGAGAGGGGGAGAGAGGGGGAGAGAGAGAGAGAGAGAGAGAGAGGGAGAGAGAGAGAGAGAGAGAGAGAGAGAGAGAGAGAGAGAGAGACAAGAAAGGGGGAAAGAGAGAGAAAAAGAGAGAGAGAGAGACAGAGAGAGAGGAGTAAGAGAAAGAGACAAGAAAGTGGGAAAGGGAGGGAGAAAGAGAAAAGAGTTAAGAGAGAGGGACAAGAAAGAGAGAGAGAGTGAGGGAGAGAGAGAGCAGGAGAGAGAGAGAGCGAGAGGGGGAGGGAGAGAGAGAAGGAAAGAGAGGGAGGGAGAGAGAGAGGGAGAGAAAGAGAGAGGGAGAGAGAGAGAGAGTGAGAGGGGGGAGGGAGAGGGAGAGAGAGAGAGGGGGAGAGAGAGAGAGGGAGAGAAAGGGAGAGAGGGGAGAGAGGGAGAGGGAGAGAAAGAGAGAGAGGGGAGAGAGAGGGAGAGGGAGAGAGGGGAGAGAGAGGGAGAGGGAGAGAGAGGGAGAGAAAGAGAGAGGGGGGAGAGAGAGAGGGAGAGAAAGAGAGAGGGGAGAGAGGGAGAGAAAGAGAGAAGGAGAGAGAGGGAGAGGGAGAGAAAGAGAGAGAGGGGAGAGAGAGGGAGAGGGAGAGAGAGGGAGAGAAAGAGAGAGGGGGAGAGAGAGAGGGAGAGGGAGAGAGGGAGAGAAAGAGAGAGAGGGGAGAGAGGGAGAGAAAGAGAGAGGGGGGGAGAGAGAGAAAAAGAGAGAGAGGGGAGAGAGGGAGAGAAAGGGAGAGAGGGAGAGAAAGAGAGAGAGGGGAGAGAGGGAGAGAAAGAGAGAAGGAGAGAGAGGGAGAGAAAGAGAGAGAGGGGAGAGAGGGAGAGAAAGAGAGAGAGGGGAGAGAGGGAGAGAAAGAGAGAAGGAGAGAGAGGGAGAGAAAGAGAGAGGGGGGAGAGAGAGGGAGAGAAAGAGAGAGGGGAGAGAGAGAGAGAGAGGAGCAGACAGGACAGATTTATTTAGAAGCTGTTACAGTGCTGAGAGTAAAAGGTGGACATATTGTTAATGGGGGGGTTTAATTACTGGAGAGAGGCGAGCGCGTGTGAGTGGGTTTGATTGGATGGGGACAGTGCTGGTTTTCTCATCAGGGAGAAGGTTTTTTTTTAATCCCCTGGCCCCTGCAGTCCAGCAAGGCTGCTGAGGGTCAGAGAGGAGCGCCCGGCAGCGGAGATCCGCTCTACATCAAATAAACGGTGACAGCCCACTCGGCTGATTAGACCCTAATGAGCACAAACGGCTCTGTAAGTGTTTTGGTGGCTTTACAGGAGCAGCTTCAGCTCCAGCTCCAGCACTCAGGGTCACAGACTCTCTCTCTCTCTCCCTCTCTTTAACTTTCTTCCTCTATTTCTCTCTCTCTTCTTTCTCTGTAACTCTTACTCTTTTCCTGTCCTCTCTCTCCCATCTCTCTCTCCCTCGGTTTCTCTCATTGTTTGCCCCTCCTCTTTTTCCATCTCTCTCCATCTCTCTCACACCTTTTGTCCCTCTTTCTTTGTGTCCCTCTCTCTTTGTCTCTCTTTTTCCCTTAATCTTTCAGTCTCCATTTGTTTCTCTCTCTCTTTGTCTCCATTTCTGTGTCCCTCTCTCTTTTTTTTGTCCTTCTCTCTTTCTTTGTCCCCTCTTTTTGTCTCTCTTCCTATGCCCCTCTCTTTGTCCTTCTCTATCTGTCTCTCTTCCTTTGTTCCCCTCTCTCTTTTTTGCTCCTCTCTCCTTCTGTCTCTTTCTTTCTCTCTTTCTGTCTTTTTTTTGTCCTTTTTTCTTTTTGTCTTTTTTTCTTTGTCCTTCTCTCTTTTTGTCCTTCTCTCTCTTTCTTTGCCCCTCCATCTTTGTCTCTATTTCTCTCTCTTTGCCTGTTCTTTTCTCTTTCTGTCTCTCTTTCTTTGTCCCTCTAATTCTTTCTTCCTCTCTCTTTCTGTCTCTCTGTCTCTTTCTTTGTTCCTCTTTCTGTCTGTTTTTCTTTGTCCCACTCTCTTTCTGTCTCTCTTTCTTTGCTTCATTTCTATTTTTTGTCTCTCTTTCTTTGTCCCTCTCTCTTTCTGCCTCTCTTTCTTTGTTCCTCTCTCTTTCTGCCTCTCTTTCTTTGTCCCTCTTTCTTTCTGTCTGTCTTTCCTTGTCCTTTTCTCTTTTTTCTTTGTCTGTCTTTCCTTGTCCTTTTCTCTTTTTGCTCCTCTTCTGATCATCATTATTTGCAGACAGTTAGTAGATGAGCCCAAACATGATACAGACTGACTTTGTCCAGCGTGGAGGACTCTAGGACGGATTTTATAAGTCAGCTTGGTCAGTTACACACACACAGTGAACACTACCTGGAAGGTGCAGTAGGAGGACACTGGAAATGTTCTTTATCTCAGACACTGTTCATCCCTGTTGTCCTCCAGACACTCTATAGCAACAGTGACATCATCAGTCTTGTATCAGTCTCATTCCAACACACTCCATCACCTCATCTCCACCAACTCCCACTGTGTGTCTGTGGATTGTGGAAATAAGATATTCTCTGTGGACAGGAGCTGATTTTAACCCCCTAAATCTTCAGTGTTCATATGAAGGACACCAGATTCTCACCCTTATTACTAACACTGATTAGTTAGTTACTAGTTTGTTACTGAATAATTTATGGTAGTTACATTTGAATAAGCCTTAAGATGAACCTAAATTGGGGGAAAAAGATATCTTGGTGAGTAAAATAATCTTAAATCTAGGCAATATACACTATATGGATACTACACTATATTTGGACACTTGACCATCACACCTATGTGAGCTTGCTGGATATCCCATTCCAAAACCATGGAGCTGTAAGAACTTGTAGAGAGGAGAATTACCACTCTGTAATGTCTTCTGGGTTTCTCAACCGCTAGAGGGCGCTCCCAAACGAGTCTAAAATGAATGGGTTACTATGGAGCATTTCAGTAAAATCATAGTTTATAAATGCTTAAACATTTAAACAAGATAAAAGAATTCATTTATATCCTGAACAAAGACCAGCTATTATAAAACACTGCTGTTATGTACTGTGAGCACAAACAGCCAATGAGCTGCTCCGCTCGCCAACCAATCAGCACTCAGTAGCAGTAATTCTAGCGTCCTGCTGCTGAAAATCCATTTGCTGTAGAAAAAAAGGAAACATACAGGTGAGTTTTCTTTGCTTTCTTAGTGAAATACGTCCTTTTACATTCTAAAATTAAAGGAAAGTTCTGGGCAAACAATTAGGAACTATTTGAACTTTTCATTTTTAGCCATTTAGCTCCATTCACTCCCATTCTTTGTGGACTCGCTCACGTTCGCCCTCTGCTGTTTTGTAGCCCTGTTCTTGATATAATGGGGGAAATAGGAAGTGGCCAGGATCTTCATAAACTGGCTCTGGTAATGCACAAGGACACAACATAAGAGGAGGGTAGACACTTCTAACCACTAGTTACCTGCAGAGCCCACCCTCCATGGACACACTCTATTACGCTCAATCACTCTAACAACAACAACAACAACAACAACAACAACAACAACAACAACAACAATCATCCCTTTTAACCGGGAGCCTGGCGGCACTTTGGCCACACCCCCTAAGCTCCTCACGGCAGCACAGCCCGTGGCAGACACCACAATATTTTTTGTAGTGCATTGCCACCAGTTCAGCCCACCCACCTGTTCCCCACTGCTATGTTTACAGATTTTGAATCGGAAAGCATATCTGGCTGAGCCGAAACCTGCAACACTCTCATCAATAAGCTCCTGCTGAGTGTTCCTCGCTTCCCTCCCCACCAGCCTCTCTGTGTCTCCTTATAGAAATGTCTCCCCTGAGAGGCCGGCCTGGACACGATTCATTTAGTTAACAAATCGGCGTGATTACAGGCCCAGATTGGTGCTGAGGTAGGTCCTCCGTCATCAGAGACCACTCAGAGTGCAGCGTGAGCACTCCCAGCACCTGAGGCTTAGCGCTCTCTCGCTCGCTCTCTGTCTCGCTCTCTGTCTCACTCTCTCTCTCGTTTTCCTGTCCTCGCTACTAAAATCCTGCCCACAGTCTCCTGCTTTTAGCTGACAGCACATAACACTTTAATTAGTGCGCTCATTGAGAAATATCACCCTCCCCCTCACTGGCCAGTGGGGAACTCGAGTCATTTCCCATAACTGACCAAATGAAACTTTTCGATTTTAGACAAAAGAGCTGAATTGAGTTTTTGAGAATTTGGTTATCCTTCTCCTAGAGGGCACCCACACGGCTGGAGGTGGGGGGCAAGTGTGTGAGTGGGTACTCAGTTTTTTTTTCTTTATAAGGACCTGATACCCACACATCAAAAGGAAAATATGAAAATTCTCACATTTTGGCACAAATGTCTCATCAGGAGGTCGCAAGTTTAATCCACCCATATCTCAGTCAATGTCTGTGTGTCTGTTAGCTGATGTAACAGAATTGGTGGCTTTGAGTAAAAGAGTCATAAAATTGTGAGAATAATATTTCAAGGATAAAGTGGGCTAACTGTAGGGGGGCTGCCATAATGCGTTGGGGTCTCGGTTGCTGTACTGTAGGGGGGCTGCCATAATGCGTTGGGGTCTCGGTTGCTGTACTGGTGCCGGAGCTCCACTCACTCCTGTCTCTCTTCGGATCATTTTGATCATCATTCTCACTGTCTGTGAAACTGCATGCTCTCTTTGAATGGCACGGAGATGTAGCCCCCGATAGCCGTGTAGAGCAGTCTGGTGCTGATGTGGATGGAGAGACAGGGAGACTGAGTATTTCTTTATGGGTGAAATTGATATGAAAGTATAACTCCACCACCTCAACTCGACTTTTTTTCTCGAAATATTACGGCTTTTTTCTCAAAATATTACGGCTTTTTTTCTCAAAGTATTATTTTTTTTTCTCTAAATATTACAGCTTTTTTTCTCGAAATATTACGGCTTTTTTCTCGAAATATTACGGCTTTTTTTCTCTAAATATTACAGCTTTTTTCCCTAAATATTACGACTTGTTTTCTCAAAATATTACGACTTTTTTTCCTTAAGAAACTTCACTGCTTACCTAATATGTTCCAGGTTCAGTACAAGGCTCTTTTATTACACGTTAAGCTCTGCACAATCCAGCTCCTCACTACCTAGTTGAACTTCATTTATCTATCCCACCCTGTACCTTATGACTGAGTAATCTAGGCCCTTTTTAAGTTCTAAAGGTTTAAACTGACCTCTATGGGTGGTCGATCATTTAGTGTGGCAGCCCCAAATGATGGAATACTCTCCCCAAATCTTTTCATGATGCCTTCTCTCTTATCTTCATTCAGATCTCTGTTAAAGAGATATTTGTTTTCGCTATGCAACCAGTGTTCCTCTTGAAGTTGAATGTAGTGCCTGTAAAATCTTTTCTTTTAATACCATTATATCATGATCTATGCATTATTGGTATTTCCTCTTATGTTAGTGATAGAAGACAGTATGTAGCTATGCACTGTCATAAATCTACTGTGTCTGTTACTAAGGGTGTCCCACAGGGCTAAGTTCTAAGTCCGCTAGACTTTATCATATACATGCTGCCACTTGGCCATATAATATGTAAGAATATAAAAAAATATATAAAAAATGTAAGAATTTAATACCTGTAATATTTTTTTTGTTATTAATTGCATACCTCCTGTTTAATGTGTTCATGTTCTTTGATTATTAAGCATCCTCAAGCATGGGAAAAATGCTAAGTGATGATGATGATGATGATGATGATGGTGATGGTGGTGGTATTGCTTGTGTACATAACTTTCAAGGTTCTCTATGTTTAAGGTTTTTTACAGAACCATCTATCGAAAAGCTCCAAGAAACCAAAAGTGGTTCTATGGCATCACTCCCAAGAACCCTTTCGCCACCTTTATTTTCAGAATTTGGCTACAGTAGTACAAAGAACCCACCACAAAAACAGTATTACAAGTATGTGTGTGCAGCTACTCTATCAACCCCAGCCCTGCTGCAGCATTAGAGACCGATGGTCTCAGAGGCCTGGAGTGAGCCTTATGTAACATATTTATGAAGGGCCGCACACAGGGCACTTCTCATAACAGCCTATTAACCACTAATGAGCCACTACACATTAATCTGCTTGTCAGCAAATTGCAAGTAATTAGAACGAACATACCCATGAGTTCATGTTTTTGCAGGAGCTTGAACACAAGTGTCAAAATGCTACTGAAACCTTCAGAACTCCTGAGTGACTGATGAAGACCAGGACCAAAGCTGCCCATCAACAATGGTGCAGGCCAATCAAGGGTGTCTGCTGGAGCACATACCAAGAAACGGGCAGTCAGCAAGCATGTTCACCTGCGCTACAACATCGTGTGAGCAGCATGCATTTCTCACTTCTCAGAAAAAGTACATGCTCAGTTTCACACCATATGACTGACCAATGCCACGTGATGCAGATGGTTCAGACAGGTCGCAACTGATAGATTAACACTGGTGGGATGGATAGTTGAATGGATGTATGGAGAGAGAGGTGCATGGCTAGTTGCAAGTGTTTCAATAGGAACAGTGATAAAAGTGATTTTTATTCAGATCTATGCATAGGTATAATTTCCAGGGGGGATAGGGGGGTTATAACCCCCCCTACTAATTGTAACTTGGCCATGAAACCCCCCAATAATCCATTTTGATGAAATTAACTTTAACATGATAAACATATTGGTTTTACTGATACAACAAACACTACTGTAAATAAACTTTTTAGCATTACTAATGTTGATATAATAAATACTGATTACAACTTTTTTTTTTCTAAAAAACATAAAATGTTCAATGTGAAGTTGGAGAACATTTGAACTCTTGAAGTTCCCCGTCAAGCACATTATTTTAAGCTAAAGAGCTGCTATGTGTAATGGTCTGCCTTTAGATATGTTTAGCACAGATATTGATGTCACTGTATAGAACAGCTTCTTAATGCAGAATGTTTGGAGTGCAGCAGCCTAAACATACCACTCCATCTGAGGCTGAGACTAGCATTGACTAATGTTGCATTGGCATTTTCTGTAGTTGTGGTAGCTAACACCAATAACTGAAATTAAAGTATCCATAAACACAGCTGACTGTGTTAGACATGTTTATTACCTTTTGCCATTGATTTCCTGTGGCTGGATGACCGTGGACCCCCAAAGCCAATCTCCTCAAATGTTCAACTCAAAGTTACAATGTTGGATATATGGGAAAGACATCAGTAAACAAGTTTAGAAATTACAGTCAACATTCAGTGAGCATAAGGCTCATGCATTCAGGTGACTGAGCATGCCTATGCAGGATGTGATCAGACTGTGTCAGCAAGAACAGACCGTCCACAACTACATAGAGATATTTTAGCAAGACAGCAGTGCATAAACCCCTCATTACTAAGACAAATGACCATTTAAGAGTTCTGTGGTGATAAAACCAAAGAAAGATGTCGACAGAGACGTCGATATGGTCAGATATTTCATCATGTCCCCTACAAGTGGGCGAGTGCATGTGCAGCATAGACCAAGAGAACAGTACAGGCCTGAATGCTTGACCCCTACAGTGTGGGGTTCCCATGGCTCTGTTATCCTGTGGGGATGCACATACATACATACATACATACATACATACATACATACATACATATATATATATATATATATATATATATATATATATATATATATATATATATATATATACACATATACACAATATACAATATGGTTATATACAGCACCATCAAGACTCAACGAACTCTTTGCATGATTAAAGGTTCTTTGCATCATGAAAGCATTCTTTACATGGTTCTAAATAGAACCTTTTTGAAAAGGGTTCTATGTAGCACCAAAAACGGTTCTTCTATTGTTACAATGTCAAGCCTGTAACAATAGAAGAACGCTTTATGCTGCTATATAGAACCCTTTTCAAAAAAGGTTCCATATAAAACCATCTACAGCACGTTCTCCATCAATTTGAAGAACCATTTAACAATGTAAAGAACCCATGCATAAAATGAAGGTAATCAGTTAGAATAACCTTGTAGTGATTCACAGTGACCCTTCCTTACACCCTTAAAAATTATGGTTCTATATAGAACCACGAACACTCAAAGAACCCTCAGCATGATAAAACATTTCTGTCCTCTAGGCTGACAGACCCCCCATCCACAGGGCATGAGGGGTCACTGGATGGCTTAATGAGTTTAAAAACAATGTAAATCAAATGCTATGGCCTTCACAGTCACCAGATTCCAACCCAAATGATGGTATGGTAGATTTTGGGGGTCTTACAGCACTCTCCACTACCATCATCAAAACACAGATTGGGGGAATTCCCTTTGGAAGAATGCAGTTTCATCCCTCTAGAGACCCGCATTGATGCTGTTCTAGTGGTTTGTGGCGGCCCAACACCTTCCTAAAACATTTTAATGTTTTTTTCCCCTCTTAATTCTACACCAGGGTGCCCATGTCGGCTTGGGGAGGTTAAATACTAGCACTGTCTTCCCATGGATTGACTAATAAAGACTTTTTTTAGTCTCATTTTAGCACTATTTTTCCTTTTGATGCTATTTTTGCTTGTATTTGTGCAGAACACACTGAATTGCCTTTGTGTATGAAATGTCCTACATAAATAAGCTTGCCTTGCCTTAGTCGAGCACAGTTTGGTGATTTTCCTGCTGATGTACAGCTGCCATTAAGACGTGACTGATTATTTTAAAATCCCCTTATCGGATGCTTTATAGGTGATCCTGCATCATACAAACTGTCCCAGACTTTAAGACATAGTGGTCTATGGCACTCATCAGAAGCACCAAGCCTACAGTTTTTGAGAGTTTGAGGCCTGAAGCAGAGGCACAGAGATCAGCTTGGTTTTTCCGATATTTTAAAGCAGAGAGATAATGGAGTTGAGTCATCCTGCAGACTGATAAAAAGAAAAAGACAAGCTAATGGACAGGTCAGACCAAGAGAACGGACAAGCAGGACACGACACTTTACAGAATAAAAATACTGACTGATTCACTAATTGATACAGACAGGAAAGATGTGCCGGGTGTGAAAATATGCTACCGTCTATGTTCTATGCTCATGGTCATGGTCATATTAGGACATTCTGGGGCACCTACCACACCCCCATCAACACATTTAACACTGATGACAGCATCTTATTAACTTAATTTTCCATTTGATGTTAATTTGAATAATGTTTTAATCATGTTGTTAATTTCTGTTCTCCTATTGAACAGAATAGTAGATTCAAATTTGAATTTGAATAATCTTTGTATTTTCTCATCGTAAATCACTTTGAATGTCTGCAGTTTATGAAAGGTGCTATATAAATGAACTTGCTTTGCCTTGACATACAATGTTTGCATAATAGTCCATAATTCTTCATTTTTCCTTCTCTTTTCCCAGGAAATTGGATAATATTTAAGAACAAAATTCCATCAATGTATTAATTTGAGGATGCAAACCCAGAAAATCTTGCTCCAAACATGCAATTGACAATTGACCAATGTATCATTTAAATTTTGGTTGATCTGTGGCAGTTTTATGATGTGAATAATGTGAGGCAGCTAAGTGCACTTGTGTTGTATTTAAGTGCTGCAGCTACACCTGTTCCAAAATGGCATAACATAGATAGATAGAACTTTATTGATCCTGAAGGAAATTGCAGTGTTACAGTAGCAAGACATATAATTGCACATAAACTTATATATATCAGGCAGAATAATTGAAGACTTTAATTCCAAAATACTTGCCAGATATAGCAAGGTTTTTAAAAAAATAACAGCTAATATATGTTTTAATTAATTGCGATATAGCATTGATATTTATTGCAAATGGAAGGCTCACTCCCAAAAATGTATATAATGAGAAAAACGAAAAAATGAAAATTCTCGAAAGTGGTCTGTAATAAACTTTGAAATGAGACTCTTCACTTATATATTCACTTATTCAATTATCCAGTTGCCTCTTACTTTCAACGAAGCACTTTTTTAAATAGGCAACTCATGTTTCATTAAGCCAAAAATATTGGCCATTGGTCAATTTGTCTCTAAAAAAATAAGAATCGGCCATAAAAATGCATGACTTATACAACTTTACAATTATTATATTCGCAGTCATTCTTGTGGGTCCCGTAGTGACCAGGACCGTACACTACAGCTCCTAGTGTCTACTGCGTTACTTCGTTTAATTCTGAGGGCCATAAGCAGCTACTTCTGCCTTTAACTCTGGACTTCTCCTTTAATAACATGGTTTCTGAAGGCTGTCATCACATTGTTTATTTGAGAGACAGAAGACGATCTAACAAGGCAACATATATGTACATATACACACACACACACACACACACACACACACACACACACTCACACACACTCACACCTGCTGTCGGAACAAAACCTTATATATATATATATATATATATATATATATAAGGCAGCAAGGAGCTTCTTTTATACAGTTATACACAGTAGTGACACAAAAATTCCACAGGCTTATCCATCTTACTGACCAACGTGGACATGCATGCTCACCAACTACTCTGGAAGAGATTTTAATCAGTTAAAGAGGACAAAGACAAACGTTCTGAGTGGATCTGAATGAAATGGTGGGGAAGGCAGGGTTAATGCAGGCTTGTCTGAGCTATTACCCTCCATTTCTTGGATTACAAACAAGCTTATTCATCATTTGTGTTTGCATTTTACTGTAAATACGCTCTGTTTCTCTTCATTTCACTGACTGACCTCTTCTATCTGCTGAGACATTATGCACTCAGTGAGGGTCGTATCAGCAGGACGACAGCGGCCTCCTGAGAGAAAGAGGATATTTCGAGTACAAGTCTGCCAGTTTAATCTCGCAAATCACACAGCCGGACAGGTGCGATTCAGACCGGGCAGGCTGGTATTAAAGAGGGCAGCGCTGTCACTCCTGTGTGTCTGGCCCCTGGAACTGTTTGGAAGAATCAGATTCACTCCATTTATACTGTGACAGCACAGCACTCACAGAAGTTACCATGAAGAATAGAGACTAGTCTACAACATAAATATGGCTCAATTTGTACTTTCTGGTCGTAGTCTAGTGACAGTAAGCCATTAGAAAAAGGAAAAAAGCAACAGGGTGTCAACATATTGTCAGGAATGCTCAAAATTTCTGCGGAATTATGAGAAATGTAAACAACGCCGTTCAGAGTCGTTCAAATGTTCCACTCTAAAGAAACTTAGAGTCAGAACCGTTCACAGTGGTGGTGATGGGAACCAGACATCCACCTCTAAAAAGCTCCTTCACAGAAAGTTATTACATGAAATGGTTATCAATATGCTGCTTGTCTGAGACATTGTTTTATGACGGATTCGAGATATGCTTGTGGCCTAAAACACATTTTAAAATCAATTCAAGGTGGAGGTGTACATGCAGGGTGTTGTGAGGCAAAAAAAGTCCCCAAGGAAAACATGTTTTTTCAGATTTATTACTATTTTACATCAACACTACATAGTAAAACTCAGGAGATGTGTAGTTAAACCTGAATAGTAGACACAATGGCTATATTTGCATTGTAGAAATTAGCCACATTTACATGCAGCCTGATAATATATTAATAATCTGACTAATGGCTCAATCGGAATAGATTACGTCCATGTATACACCTCAATCAGAATAGACTAGTCCGATTGAAGCCATTCGGAATACAATCGCTAGCCAATCCGTGTAAACACCTGAATCTGATTACATTCCCAATCGGACAGTTTAAGTTTTATATCGTTCAACATGGCGGAGCAGAAACTGGTCTGCAGAGGAGACGAAGTTTATGCTCTGATCTTTAAAAGACGGCGGTGGGACGGACGTCCAGCTTACGTGTCTCAGAACACGACGTCTTCCTCTCGGCCTTCTTTAATAAGGACATGTGAAGAACGTTTTCCTGCCATAATTTTAAAGCGATTAAAAAAGTGCACCAGCTGAAAACTCAGGTAACTCGCTGCGGTTTGATTCACTCTAACTGGACACACGTGATGCTCATTGTCATGGTAACATCTACACTATGTGGTACTCTACACATACGCGTAATGTCGGATCGGATTACTTGTAGTGTGCATGTAAACAAAGATTTCTATCGGGTTGTTGAGTAGTGTGAATATAAACACCTCAGTCTTAATCTGTAATTGGCATGTATTCAACTGGATTGGCAAAAATATTTGCATGTAATCACAGTCAATGTGACTCCTGGTTCCTGTCAGCACCACCATAAAGAAACCCAAGACAGTTTCTCTACAATGAACCACTTCACATCAAACCACTCTGAATGACTTTCTTTACTTCTCAGCCTTTGAACAACCAGTGGAACTCATCTTTAACAATGTTTAAGAACCTTTACTAGCATATCACTCTATACAGTCCCTATCTATCCCACTCATGCATACATGGTTTGTATTTATTATCCGACTCATTCTGCTAAATGCAATTTAGGCCTACTGTGTCAACCTGCACACAATAAAAATGAACTTCACTGACCTCTACTTCTTTACTCTCTGCACATAGTGACAAACTGACAAAGTTTGTGTGTCGTCTTCATAGCAGTGTAGGCTACTGTGTGAGTGATGACCATAAAACAAAAGAACCATAGAACAATAACCAATTTCCTCAATCAAAGCTAAAGTTAGACTAATTTGAGTTATAAGTTTGACCCACCTAATAAAAAAAATCTTTTACAGTCCAAGATGTGGCCGACGGGAAAGACAGAAAAGTATTGCATTTTAATCAGACCTGACATTCGAATGAGCCTTAACAAATTCAGTCTGAACCCGACCTGACCTACAGCACCAAGTTTTGAATCTGAACCTGACCCAAGCCTGACCATCACCAACTGCAGAGCGAATAAAACTCTACTCACCCTGTCATGTGCATGACCATTTCCACCCTCACTTCATTCCTTTGTTTTCAACAGGCTGTTTAGTGACTGATATAAGTAAAATGTAAATGATTGTATCTCATTTTAGTAACACTTTACTGTAGGTTAGTACTGCACTGTTCATAAGGCTACATGACACCCACACAAGCCCTTCATAACAATTGACTTAAACCTGCATAATCAGTTAAAGGTTTTTTCCAATGGGCATTGGAAATCATCATAAAGGCTCATCAATTATCATAAAGGCTGCTTTGGTCAACTTTGATGCTAACATAAAACCTTTCACTGTTTTTTTCTGACATCAGGTTTTTATGACTTTTTTTGGATGAAACGCCGTAGCACATTATAACAACTGACTTTGTAGCTTAGTGTATGTCACGTCGACATAATGTCACATCTGATGACGTGAAACTGCTCAAATTTGATGAAAGGTAGAATTAAACTGAAGACAGCAGAACATGCACACGTTTGTTCAACCAGCCTGACTTGGTTAGCTACGTCATCAGTATTATGTCATGGTGACGTACACTGAGCTGTGTGCCAGTTCATCCCAGAAAGTCATGACACAGGCTAATGGCAGAAAATTAACGTCACGCAACATAGAGGTTAGATCAACACGACATAATGCAACCTTTAGGAAAAAACCCAGACAGGACGAAGTGTTTAGAAAATTTTACGCCAGGTGTCATGAAGGGCTTATGTAGGTGTCATATAGCCGTATGAACAATGGCCTATAGTAAAGTGTTGCCCTGCTTTTAAAAGCCATCCTTGGCAGAAACACTTCTTATACCTTCAAAGTGAATGGGCGGGGCTAAACTGCTGCAGACTGAATTGACATCACAAAAAAAGAATCCCTTAATCATGCAGTTATTTCGATAGGGAGCCAATAAAACGACAGCACTCAGCACCTCATGAGCCAATGGCTGTGCTCGTAGGCAAAGTTTAAGGTTAAGCAATGAGTGCGCTGCTCCACCTACTGACCAAACTTTGTAGTGATAAATTACGATGGCTGGAGTCTTAATTTAAGACGGTAGAATGGTGTGATTGTATAGTCTGATTATTTTCCTAATATAACACATTTAAACGCTGTATTATTGCAGTGTATAAGATGCACTAGCTGTGTTTTGTATTGTTTATTTTGTGGGTGGCGTAAAACAAAAGCACAGTGTAATGTTTAAATGGAACAAAGTATATTTCTTTATATAAATGTGCGTGTAAAATAACTACATACACTTTTACACTGGATTGCCATGGGCATAAATGATTAGTATTATTGTTATTTTCTATTTTTATTATTGTTATTGGTATTATAGATGATTGTTTTAGTTAGTTTACTGCAAATGAGTCATTTTTTCAGTATTAAACTCAATAATCACACTCAAATTTATACACGCTCCTACAAGATGCAAGTTTGACCTTACAGATATGCCAGATGAGATGGATGCATCAAAAAACTGCCAGTGAAATTTGCATGTGCTTATTTTATGATCAGATTTGATCGTATGCATTAATGGATCTTTATTTCCAAAGACAGACTGTATGGACTGGTACATTTTTTGAAACTTTAACAGTGTCTACGTATCACAACCCTATGACCCAGAAGGATAAGCAGCTTAGAGACCCCTGAGCAGAAAGCGCTCTGCGTTCTCCACTTCAACAAGAGTGAATCCGTCATAACTGTGCAACGTGATTTGCGTCGGCAGTGAAGCTCCAACAGCTCAGAGCGTTCGTCGTTGGTTCCACAACACTGGATGATCTCCGAAATCACATTGTAAGAGCCGTGAGTGCAGCGACACCCGACACGCTCAATCGAGTATGGGATGAATTTGACTATGGCGTTAATGCTGTCCGTACAGCTGGAGGAGGTTCATACTGAGCACTTATTACATAAACTTTATGCTCAATTAAACCATTTACAAGTGTGATTTATGTAATGATTTACAAGTGAAATTAATCATTTTGAAATGGGATGAATCTTTTTGAATCACCTTGTATTTATCTACCTTCATTGGCTAATGCATTGTCTCTGTGCTGGTTTTGTGGATCTCACTGCCTGCATGTGAAACCTGAACCCAACCCGATCTGAGAAATGATGTCTGAACCCGAATGAACCCCAACATGAAGAATCTGGTTCCACCAGGTTCAAACAAATATTTCAAGCTCTAAAAAGTATGAGTTCAGGTGTGTCAGTCCTTGGCTGGAGGTCAGTGACTCAGCACTGTTGATTGCCTGAATGCCATCAAAGTCTGGCCGACGCGGTAATCAAGGATAATTAGGGGAGAAAAAGGAAAGAAATGTGTCTCACTAATTGGCTGGCCAAGAACATTGGCTTTCCTTCCACAACACTAAGGGGTAGTTTGGCTGAAACAGACACACACTCTGCTGTGACTATTCTGTTCTACACTGTCAGAGGGACTGTCAGCAGTTAATCATCGAGCTGTATCCACCCCAGCTCCAGCTCCAGCTCCGGCGCCAGCCACAGTCAAGGCAATAAGATCTGAGTAAGCAGTTATGAACTTTTTCCCCCTACGCACACTTCCAGTATTCGAGGAGTTTTCCTTTTTTTCTTGCTTGTTAAAACTGTGCGGTCCACACAGCACCCCCTTGGCAATGCCTCCTTCTGTTATCTGGAGTCCAAAACAGATCAGCCTAATAGGGTATAATGAACTTACAAACCAATGGTTTCTAATACAATTAGTGCACATTTCTACTGTGTTCAAAATGCCAACTTAACTGGCAGTAAATGCACAAACCCCAGCACAATTAAGCTGTAATAGTCACGTCTTAGCCAATATAGTTCAATACAGGAACTTCACATTATCATAATCATCACTTTAATTTATACAGCACACTTCCTAAGCTCAAAGCTGCTTTACCATTCATGTAGTTATCATACAAGTCAATGTACACAGGATGCAATGCTGTTAGTATCTACACAAAACAATATATACCTAATATTCTGAACTCAACTATGCTGGAATCCAATGGTGAACTATGACTGTTAGAGTTAGGCTTTCATTTTGGGCCAAAAAATCAAAATTGGGTCAAAAATTGACTTAAAAACAGCATACAAAAATGATAGCTTCTGTAAGCACCCTTATGGGATTTCTAATACTATGTGAACGTGAAGCTAAGGTTCGTAATATTAGTTAATCTAACATATAAGGCCTCTTTGTCATAGCTTGTTTGGGTGTATCTACAACCCCATTTCCAAAAAAGTTGCCACAAAATGTAAATGAAAACAAAATTCAATGATGTGCAAATCATTTAAACCCTGTATTTAATTGAAAATAGTACAAAGAAAACTAATCAAATGTTGAAACAGAGAAAGTTTATTAAGTTTATTTTGAAAAAATATATGCCCATTTGGAATTTAACGCCAACAACGCGTTCCAAAAAAGCCGGGGGCTTCCTTAACAACACTCTGTAAGCGTTTGGGAACTGAGGAGACGCTGCTGTAGTTTTGAAAGTGAAATGTTTTCCTGTTCTTGTTTGATACAGGATTTCAGCTGCTCATCAGTTCAGGGTCTCCTTTGTCATATTTTTCATTTCATAATGTGCCAAATGTTTTCAGTGGTGACAGGTCTGGACTGCAGGCAGGCCAGTTTAGCGCCCAGACTCTTTTAATATGGGGCGATGCTGTTGTAATACATGCAGAATGTGGTTTGGCATCGTCTTGCTGAAATAATCAAGGCCTTCCCTGAGAAAGTCAGCGTCTGGGTGGCAGCATAAGTTGCCAAAACATGTATATATTGTTCAGCATTAATGGTGCCTTCACAGATGTGCACATCACCCATGCCAAGTGCACTAATGCCCCCCTATACCATCATGAATACTGGCTTTTGAACTATGCACTGATAACAAGCTGAGTTACAAGGTTGAAATCTTGCCCTATGAAATGGGACCCTCAAATAAAAAAAATAAAAAATAAAAAACATGGCTTCATTAACAGCTACTAGCGCTGCTCTTTAGGCAACTCTGCCAGTCTGCAGTGACAGCAGAGGAGGGTAAAGTTCAGCTCCTCACTGCTGGGCTTTAGTTACATTTAGGGCATCATACGCCTTCAAAGAGGGGGATACAACAATTATTTATTATTGCCCACCGATAATTATTCAGGGATATGAAGCTGAAGTCAGCTATTCACCAGCTTCTTGTTCGAATTAAATGGTGCAGCAGTTACATTCTGGTGCTTCAGGTGTCAGAACTGCTGGACTATTTAAGGTGGAATGGGAAAGTTAGCAAGCTACCTAGCAAGACATTAGCATGCTATTAGCTTGCTAGCGATTTTTTATGCTTGTTATGAAGAAAACAACCACAATACATTGAAACGACATTAAACTAAGATAAAACAATGATTATCGTAATTTTTTAAAGAGAAAATTCTCACATTTGGGGGTTTCCTTGGTTGCTCGCTCAGCCACCTGGCCAGTTTTTCGGAGTTTTTTTTTTCCTCATAACACTCTGTTTGGAGTGAGTCTCTGAAAAACCTCCATTTGGAGGGCCATGTAGCTCTAACACTTCACCCTACCCCTCTATCTAAAAAAAAAATCGGTACACTCTACCCCTAGACGAGAACACGCAAAACAGAGGGCTAAGGGCTAAGTGGTAGGGGAAAGGGGTGAAATGGAATTGGGCCAAAGAGAGGTTGGAAATGCTCATGCAAAAATAAATGATGAACAATTTTGATACATAAACACACACAAACATTATAAAAGGACCTCAGGAGAAAAAAATGAAATATAAGATAAATGGAGGACAGGGGCCTTTTAAAATGGCCCAATCCCCTCTCAGTCACTATGTACCTTGGCACATCCCCCCTGAGTGAAGTGTCATTGGAAGGCACTGAGCATGCTGGAGGTAAATCCCGACACTGACTAATAAACACATCTGAAATTCTGATCTGAGAATGGCTTAAAGGCCTCCAATTAGCACGAGATCACAAAATGAAGCAAAGGCAGCCTGAAGAGGGGCTCAGAGAGAAAGAGAGAGTGAGTGAGAGTGTGTGTGTGAGAGTGGACACATTAATGCAGCCAGTGGTCAGGGCAGAGGCAGACTAAAACGTTGTCAGGCTCTTCAGTAATGGCCCTTAATTGGAACTGGAGTCATGCATTAGACAGACAACCTGAGAGCAGCAGGAAATAAAAATATACATCACGCATCAGCACTCTCATCCACGGCCTGGCAAGCACAACGGGGGAGAAAACACAGCAATTACTGCACGGCCATTCAAGGCCTCCAGCAGATAGCAAGAATAGGTGACAAAACAAGTCACGGGGAGAAAAAGGCAAGAAATGAAGACAAAGACCAATAAATGTCAGGTTTCACTTCAAAATAAAAGCAAAAGTATCACAGTTACAATGCTGAATGTGTCAAAAGTGCACTTTTTAACCCCTCTAACTCTGAGGCACCTGTATGTGCGTCCTTACTTCAGTTCTTCACTATCGTAGCTTCACAGTGATGCTGAATCACTCATCACAATCATACTATTTACTGAATCATTCATAGTAGACACAGAATAATTGATCATGGTCGGTGAATAATTTATAGTAGATGGAAAACAATTTATAGTTGTTATTGAATAATTTATAGTAGATAAGAAATAATTGATAGTTGTTTTTCAATAATTTATAGTAGAAACTGAATAATTTATGGTAAATACTGAATGATTCATAGATTCATAGATAATTTACAGTAGGTACTGAATAATCACAGTAGATACAGAATAATTTACAGTAGGTACTGAATAACTTAGTAGATACTAAATAAAATTACAGTAGTTACTAAGGGATTTATAGCAGACACTGAATAATTGACAGTAGGTACTGAATAACATACAGTAGTTACAGAATAAGTCTTAGTAGATACTGAATAATTTATAGTAGGCACTGAATAACTCAGTAGTTAATGATTTATTTAGAATAGTTATTAATAGTAATAGTAATTAATTCATAGTAGAAATGGAATAATTTACAGTAGTTATTGAATAGATTATAGCAGAAACAATATATAGTATATAAAAATATAGTGGATATATATATATATATATATATATATGTGTGTGTGTGTGTGTGTGTGTGTGTGTGTGTGTGTGTGTGTGTGTAGATACAGTAGATAAGTATGGAGTAATTCTTAGAAGTGACTGAAAAATAATGTTCAGGATTAATAATAAGCTTGCAGTTCGTGGGATAAACATTTCCCAAGAATATTGATGTACACTGTTGTGTACACCATTACTGACAATGCAAGTGAATGTCTGAGCCTGCTTGGCTGGTCTTTTCTGGCCAAGGTTTTTTGAGGAGGGACCTGTCAGCCTAGCAGGCTTTCAGATAAAGCCTTAAAATGTCTGTATTTTAAGTTCATTTTATTTTGTCTTTGTTTATCTGTATTAAAACATTAAGTATTGGGGTGTTTGCCACTTGCTCTGCGTTTCAGATAGGACTTTAGGTGCACGTTATGCAGAGCTGTGCCACGCATGCCACCCAGCCAATAATCAGTATCATCATAGAGGTGTATTTTCTCATTTTTTTGACTCTGTTTTCCATGAACATTTTGACATTTATGGCCCAAACTTAAAGCCTCTCTGATAGTCATCGTTCTCCAAAGTATTTTTCACATTTTGGGTGAAATGCATTTATGAGAAAGATGGCATCATAGGTATGGATATGAACATTAGCACATTTTTGCTGGAAAATTCAGATTTTTTGAACTTATTTATCTCATGGGCAGTTTCAGACTTCTATCCCTAACTCTAGTAACTACACAACTTTCACCTTAGCTTCATAGTAGTTAGTAGCAGCATAGCAGCACCTTCTAGTGAGTTTAGCACAGCTACAAACATTTAATATCACATTATAACCGTTCAGGCTTGGGAAAATACTCTTAGAGGACTTTCTAATGGAGTATTTCAGTCAACACAGAGTGATAAGTGACCTCTCATGCTGGTGAAATGGTCGCTTTAGGTTCTGGCCAGTTCAGGCCTCTAAAGTTGTTGCTTCACTGCCCAAATATGATGAGGATCACTGCCTCTACAAATGCACTGAAGAGAAACACTGGAGATGCCCCCGGCATTGATCTTTCAGAACTATGGTCAAAATCACAATCACAACCGTTTAAAAGCTTTTGAAGCTGCAGCCAAAATCTGCTGTTCAATAAAACATTAATTCTCAGAGAATAAAATGGGTTCTCCTCCCTCCTGCTCTGGACGTTTTCCTTTTACAACACAAACTGAAACTGTAATTATCTAGGTATTTTTTTTTTGTAGGTGACCGTCTGTGGCATGGACATTTGTTTTTGAGTTAGTCCATTTGGGTCAGTTCATTAAGCCTGTGTTTCCTGACAGAGCCGCTGTTTCATTAGATCAGTCGTCGCCCTGAGATCAATTCTGCGGTCATCAAAGCTTAACAGATGGCAAAACGGTGGGGTCTGTCGTCGTTTTTTTGCTAATGTGTCTAATTGGTTGTGACTGTGTTCCGCGGATCATCAGAAAGCTGCAAACGTGTGGGGAAGCAAAACATCACTGAAGTACATGGAAACAGGCTTCAGTACAGCAGCGTAATCTAAGGCTAAAGTGTTAAAGAAAGCAGAAATAATATGCATTTAACATTGTGGATCTCCAAAGTTGTAACTTCTACTGAGTGTAATAACACCTTTATGGTGTTTAGATACTGAGTAATGTTTGTTTATTTGAGCTTGATCTTGCGGTTGACACCAGCATCACTGACACATTTCACTCATTCTTTATTCTTCAAGGGATAAAGTATAAAGTCACCAAGCACTATTACCTGACCACAAAGTGGCAAAACTTCAGAATAATGTCATTGGTACCTTTTCAGCCTTTCAGAAAATCCTATGACTAGTTACTGAATAGTGCATAGTGGTCTGTCAAAGCCATCCTGCTTTATCTGCAGCAATTTTTTTCTTAAAAAGCCAACTGGGCTAAAACAAACAATAAAACTTTCCATTTCTTTATTCAGATTTATTAACATGATAAGAAAATTATTTAAAAAATAACTTTTTAATAGCGCAAGTCACATACTCAAACTGTCATTAATGCATAAACACCAGATAATAAAACAAAAGCAAGAAATCAGGCTGTGTTTTTAAGCAGTTGTTATGCAACAACCACTGAAGTGAATATTTCTCTTTCTGTCTCTGTTAATTCAGCTCAATAAATGACCATTAAATAGTTCATTTTTATTAGTTAGCATAGCTAATATGAACAGACATGAACGGACATTCTGCTACCGTAATGCTTTCAAATGATTTATATTTAGTTATAAAATAATGTTGTCTGTCACTCAAACGTTTTACAATTATGTTATAAAGTAAACTATTTTCTTACGTCTTACAGAGTCAGGACTTGAAGCACAGGAGCTTGTGATTGCGCTGGCATGTGCGTCACATGATCTCATGCTCTACTTTGAAGCAATATAATATCAGTGTCATTCCTGCCATCAGCATAAGCCGGCAATTTGTAGTCCTACAATTACAGACTGTAGTCCATCTGTTTCTCTGCATACTTTCTTAGCCTCTTTTCACCCTGTTCTTCAATGGCCAGGACCCCCACAGGACCACCACAGAGCAGGTATTACTTGGGTGGTGGATCATTCTCAGCACTGCAGTAACACTGATGTGGTGGTGGTGTGTTAGTGTGTGTTGCGCTGGTTTGAGTGGATTAGACACAGCGGTGCTGCCGGGGTTTTTAAACACCTCAGTGTCACTGCTGGACTGAGAATAGTCCGCCAACCAAAAATATCCAGCCAACAGCGTCCTGTGGGCAGCGTCCTGTGACCACTGATGAAGGACTAGAGGATGACCAACACAAACTGTGCAGCAGCAGACGAGCTGTCGTCTCTGACTTTACATCTACAAGGTGCACCAACAAGGTGTGACTGTCTAATAGAGTGGACAGTGACTTTATATCTACGTCTGCAGCATGTTTGACGATATCTTTGGTCCACCAACCAAAAATATCTAACCAACAGTGTCCAGTTGGACACTGTATCCAATCAACAGTGTCCTGCAGCATGTTTAAAAACTCCAGCAGCACTGCTAAATTTTGGAGATACATGTTCAGCAGCACTCCCCATCAAGCTTCAAAGCACTCAAGGAAGTCATCCTTCAGGAGTGGAGCAGGATAGATCTGACAATGTCATGAACTTGTACACGCCACGCCCAGAAAGGTCAGTGCTGTACTTGTAAAGTATAATAGATTAAGTAATAACTAACTTTTATAAACACATCAGCTAGTTTGGAGTTTATAATCTGTGAAAACATGTTTTTCAACAAACTTCCTCACATGGTGAAAATGTCTCTGGGGTAAGAGCTTATTCTTCTCTCAAAAACCTGCCATTAGGCCTGAACTGCAGCTGGAGAAAGATGAGTGGCTGCTGCACCGTCTGCTTTTCTTCTGGCGCTCTCTCTCTCTCTCTCTCTCACACACACACACCCACACACACACACACACGCCACATGGCTCAGTACCTCAGACAAACATTGCTGTGATGGGTTGTCATACACAAGTAAAACCCTCAAAGATGCTCCATTACTCATAAATACATGCAGCTCCAAACCCAACTGGTCCTGCACTGTGAGGATGGGTGTTGAAAGGCCTGGTGCTGCACTCCAGTGAGTGTCTACTTTTGCCTGTTTGTCAGTTTAGCACACTGCAACCCAAGTAGATAAAGCAGTCTAAATCCATTTTTGCCTCAAAGTGATCGGTCAATATAGCAAGAAGATTTCACTCAATAAAATCACTTAAAACAATTAAAACTAAGTTAGATAATCATATAATAAGCTTATAACCTAAAATGAGAAATATTTGATATATACTGGGTAGATTCAGGAAAATTACCCCTGCAGCATAGCTTCCAAAACCACACACACACAAACATACACACACACACTGGGACTAATCCTTCTGGGTCACAGGGGGTGCTGGAGCCTATCCCAGCAGTCATTGGGCGGAAGGCAGAAACACCCTGGACAGGCCGCCAGTCCATCACAGGGCAGACAGACTCACACCAAGGGGCAATTTATCATCTCCAATTAGCCTGACTGCATGACTTTGAACTGTGGAAGGAAACCCATGCAGACACAGTAAAAACATACAAACTCCACACAGAAAGGACCCTGGTCACCCGGACAGGGAATCGAACCCAGCCCCTTTGTGCTGTGAGACGACAGTGCCACTGTGCTGCCTTACAAAACCAAAATGAGTGGAAAAAATACTACATCTAAAACTCTGTGTACTGAGTAACTTAGAACTACAGTGGAACTTTTTAATACATCCAACATCTTTCAGCATAGGAACTGATATTTGTTGTTGATTGTGGTCTAAAATGAAATACTAAAGCTGTACAGGATGGGTGGGGAACTCCCGTCCCGGAGGGCCGGATTCCTGCACAGTTTTCTTGCTCAAGCACGTCTGATTCAATTCATAAGTTATTTATCTGGTTTGGTTGGTGTGCTAGAGAAGGAAAATCACCAAATTGTGCTGAACTCTGGCCCTCAGTTGTCCACCCCTGACCTAAAGTGAGACGTGTCAGCAACAATAAAGCAGTCCAGAAGCTCAACCAGCACAAAAGAATGTAATTACATGGACAGAATCTGTCAGTAGTTCCAGGTTTTCATTCCTCACACCTATAACTCAAGAATAACTCCACTACTAATTACTGACTACCATGTAATTATTAAATAATAAACCTAAAGGTACATGTGAGTCATTCTCCATTTGAAGTGGGAATTCAGGTGGATACATTTTAAAAAAAATCGATTTCTTTCATCCCAAAACTAAATAATCTTATTATGTCCATCAACATCTCCTATTATCATATATACAAAAAATAGAGTTTAATTCCAAACACATTATACAGTCACTGGTGTTGTATGAATATGGTGTAACACCAGTGACTGACTCCAGTGACATTCTGGGTAAAACTGAGGATTTTGTAAACTGGCTGACTCATTGGTCGTCAGATGACCTTGTGCAACTATTTAAAATCAGCAATAAAAATGATGACATTATTTTGACAAAACTTTAATTACCCAGTAATTAAAGCTCATAACTTCATGCATCATCAGTGTTATGTGCTGCCTGATAAACAAAATTATTAATAAATTAATGAAATATAGTAAGCGAGTGTGACTCGCTTTCTCATGCCTTGAGACGCTTCCTCTCTGAAGAGCCTCGACCCAAAGAAGCAGTTTAATAGAGCTGAAAATACTGTGTTCAAATGTAATAAGAGTGCTTATACATATAATTTTTTAAAATGTAGTATAACATTAATGATATAAAAGTAAACATCAATCTGTTTCATTCAAATTCAAAAGTTAAACCTCTTAAATTATAATTTTATATTAAAAATGATTTCTCAAGTGTTGAAAATTGGTCTTGTGATGAGCTGTTTTACAGATGCAGAGCGACTATGAAACAGGATAAAAAAGAAAAGTCAGAGAAATAATAAGGGAAAAGTGTTATCTAATCTTTGGTCAACTGTGTGAATGTATATACTGATTTCTGGAGCTGTGCTTAATATTTAAAGCATCTCTTTAATTCCTGAAACCTTTGTGACATGGTTTCCCCTCCAAATGGAGCAATGACCCAGGTCCACCTGCAATTTCTCTGCATTTTATTCACGGAGAGCAACCAGTGTGTTGAGTGCCCTTGTATGTTCAATATGGTTCTTTTCTTTCATTATCATACCAGAAATTACATAAAAACACCCACTGAAGGCGCACAGAGCAAACCAGCGCAGCAGAATATGGTGACAAAGTTCAAGTGGACACATACAGTTAGGATTCGATAAGCCTGGGAGTTTGAGGGGTTAAACACAAACAAGGCATTAGAACTCAGTGTGAATGGCTGAAGTGGAACTGAGTAAAAAGTAAATTACCTTCACATAAATATATGAATAAATGAACAGACTTGAAACTATTCAGAGAAGTACAAATCCATGTAAACTGGACCTGAGCATGTGGATGTGAGTGAATGTAACTAGTCAACTACCCACCTCTGCATTGCTCTGACTGTAAATGCATTAGAGGGGTCCACAGGTCGAGCAGAGTGGTGCCGTAATAATGGCAGGTCCATCTCCGGTGTCCCTCACTGCCCATAGTGGACATTAAGGCCGGTTTAATGCCATTTATGAATCGATTACCATGTGCTGGAATCACCACCCCTCCTGTTTCAGGAAATGCAGAATGAAAGATAAAGAGAGAGAAAGAGGGAGAGAGAGAGAGAGAGAGAGAGAGAGAGAGAGAGAGAGAGAGAGAGAGAGAGAGAGAGAGAGAGAACAAGATAAAGAGAAATAGAAACAGAAACAGAAACAAAGAAAAAAGAAGAGAGAGAAAGAAACAAAGAGAGAAAAATAAAAATAGAGAAAGAGAGACAGAGAGAGAGAGCGATGGGGAAGGAAGAAAAGCAAGGGAACAGGAAAGTGAGGGTAAATTAAGCATGTTAACGCACACTTTCATCTCCTTCGCTCCCCCTCTCTCCCTCAGGCTCTCGTCTTCCTGCAGCTATTACGCTCCCACATTAAGTCCTCTATTTGCTGAACGCGCTTTAAAACACACAGAGACGTTCTCTCACGCAGGCCTGTCAGACTCACTCAGAGTGCTGCACTCAGATGCATCACCGACCCCACCGGTCTTCACCAACTTCACCAACTCCATCAATTACACCAACTCCACCAAGTGTTCCAACTGCATAAGTCCATCATCTCAAACATCTCCACCTTCTCCACCATCTGCACCAACACCACCATCTTCTCCAACTCCACCATCTGCACCAACACCACCATCTTCTCCAACTCCACCATCTGCACCAACGCCACCATCTTCTCCAAATCCACCATCTGCACCAACACCACCATCTTCTCCAACTTCACCATCTGCACCAACGCCACCATCTCCATTGAGGGGAAAATAGCCAGTTTAACACACAACCTACATTATTTTAACAAGTAAACAATGTTACTGTTTTTCTCAGTTGTAATCAAATGTTTTCTTTTTTCTCTCATGGTTTGCTCAGCGCTCACTGATTTAACTACTTTTGTTAATTGTTTTCAGTTTCCTAGTCATAATTTTTTTTTTTTTACTGCCCCTTTTCTCCTTTATTATGGTATAACAATAGTAAATAAGTAAATAAATAAAACAGCAGCAATATTATATATAAAATATTGCTGCTGTTTTATTTATTTACTTATTTACTGTTGTTATACCATAATAAAAAAATCAGGGACCCCATTATAATCTTCTTCTTCTGCCTCTGCTTCTGCTTATTCTTACAAAATGTAGAACAAAGACCGTAACAAAACACTGAACTTGTCATCAAGGCACAGCAGGTGTGAAATGACTCAGCCAAGAAAAACGGCCATTGCTGTCAAAAATTTCAGAAGAGCCTGAACCTCAATAATTATCAAAAAAAATTGACTTTTCTAAACAGTATGGCTGCCATATGCTAATTAACCCTCTTGGAATGATTCCAAATAATTCATAATTAATTAAACGTTCTATAACGAAAATCCTTCACCCAAAAAACAAATAAATAAATAAATCTTGACAGGCTTATTCAGTGAGAGATTCTGAGATAGCATATCCATTTTTGTGTGCACAGGTCATTAGGGGGCGCTGTAAATGCTGAAAATATATTTCTCTGCATCCGTACATCCAATCAAGCTAAGATTTTGCAGGTAGCATCTGTAAGGCAGACTATAAGTAAATCTTTAAGGACAATTCAATAAATTAAAATTTATGGCTGCCATCAGCCAAACAGCTTTCAGCAGCCATTTGGCAGGCTTACCATTGGCCAGTCATCGTGAAACTTGAAAGCTTTCCCGTATCTCATCACTTTCTAACAATCTGTGGAGCCACAGGAGGCGCTATTCATGAAAGTCAAATATATCTTGTACAGATTTTCATTTTTGGTAAAACAACTAGGACAGCCTAATGCAGTGCAGTGTTTGAACAATGGTCATTAAAATTGCATTTAAAAAGTGCATCATTTCTTTTTGTTCAATGGTTAACTGTTTGAAAATAGCATTTTTTGAACTAATCTGTGGACTTTGAAGCTAACTTTTCTAAAATGCTCTAGAAATATTCTGTGGCCTCTCTAGATAAATAATTATCAAAACATTGTACTTTTTTACTCATTATGGTCTCCCTCCATCAGTCAATCTTTACAGCCATGGCACCGCTAGCTTAAATTGCTAAAACTCATCGGTCATTGGTCCGATCATCTCAAACTACAAAGTTTATAGATAAACAATTGGTGCCATGTGATTCAGTTCACTGATCTGAATAACTTTGTAATTACATGTCAGAAATTGGACTCCTTGTCTGGTATTTTGAATTATTCATTCAAAAAGTACAGCTTATAATACAGAGGTCAAAAGGTCGATCTGAACAAAACTTATGATCAATTATTATAACATATGGAGACCTTTCCTTATTATGGCATACATATCAAAGGCTCAAACATGGAGAACCAAACCACTTTGCAAATACAACTATGACAGACATTTTACCATTATTAATGTATTTTTGACATCTGTTAATTTTTGCATGTTCTACAAACCTTTGTAGATCAGTACATAGAAATGTAAACATATATTATGTTTAAAGTTTATGTTTGTTTTTTTTTCCACTCTGCCTATAAATAAGGCCCACTGCATTAGTCCTTATTAGGCCTATTTGGTTCAAACTGCATAGGAGCTTCTTGTGCTGATGTGTTCTTGGACCCACTCATTGCTGCTTGCAGCTATATTTCTTATTCTTATTCTTCTTATGATTATTAAAAAAAAAAAAAATCAATATTATTTTTCTGTTCAAATTATACTGAAAGATACATCTTTATATCTTCACATTATGTGTGTCACCCTTTGGGAAGCACCTCATGAACTTGCAGTTTACTCTCTTTTTTTATTTACTTATTTTTTTATCTCTGTAGCTGTAAGCCTTTCTGCTCCAGCACCCCAGCATCCCGCCTGACCACCCCATCCCCCCACCACTCAGGTCTCTGGGTATGGAGGGATGAGGGCTCTATCACACCGTAATCAAGCAGTCTGACTCTACACACGCCACCGTCAGCAAAGAGCTCCCAGAGGAAAAGAGAGAGAGAGTGAGAGATGCTGTGGATTCATCAGATCCGTCTTTCTTGGAAGTAAGCACTTTTCCCTCAGCCTCTCCGCAGCCCTCTTTCTCTGACCACAGTCAATTTTTTATAAGGATATGACCGAAAGTTATTCTATTTGTGGCCCTCTCTATAAGACACACACAAGGGAAGACAACATGAGGGAAAAGTCCAGGGGAAGTTTTCTCTGATCAGAGAGGAGTTCTGAGCGCAAAAGATTCACCATTTTACACAAAACATGCTGCGAAAACAAGGTGAGGGGCTACTCTGTTTAGGACAGAAGACCAGATGTACAGACATGAGAAGGGACAGCATAAATTGTAGCTTGATGCAGGCATAGCATGCATTTGCAATGCATTAATGGATGTTCAGTTTGCTGAGGCTGTAGCTCATGATGGTTTACAAGCACAAATTATTAGTTTTCTTTGAGTATTTTTCTTCATGTTCACCTTGGTCACAAGGTGTACTGAGATTACTCTAATTAAGGTCATTAATAATATTCGTTTAAATTCAGACTCTGGGAAAATATCTGTTCTACTACTGCTTGATCTTAGTGCTGCCTTTGATACCACTGACCATAAAATTCTCATAGACAGACTTTAGAACTGGGTTGGACTCTCAGGAACTGTCCTAGAATGGTTCAGATGATGCCTGCAAGGAAGGAACTACTTTGTCGAAACAGAAAATAATGTTTTTTAAAGGGTGCCAGTGACCTGTGGTGTCCCCCAGGGTTCAATTCCTAGGCCACTCTTTTTTAATTTATACATGCTTCCTCTTGGCCAGTTCCTACAAGACTATAGATATCTTATCGCAGTCATGCAGATAATACTCATATCTACATGGCCCTCTCCCCAAACAACTATAGTCCCCTCGACTCACTTTGTAAGTGCCTTAAACACATCACTCACCCAACGGGACAAAACTTTCTGCAGTTGGATGAACATAAAACAGTAAGAGGCAGAGACTAGCTGCCTATCTGGTTCAAGAGCCCTAACATTTAAAGAGCTAGCATGTAACCTTGCTGTACTAATGGAGTCTGATCTTAGTTTTAGCAGTCAAAGTGATGGTTGGTATAGTGTAATGGGCAAGACTCCTAACACTAATTTTGCCTTCCTGTGTAAAAATCATATTGTAAGTCTTGATGGACAGTTTTTTCAGGTCATGGGTAATATGACTTTGAAAGGTGAAATAAGCCATATGTAAGCTTGTTCATTGTAGAGGATGTGGGAACTTATTTTAGCAAAATGTCATTTGCTTGGGGGTGTTCAAACTTTTGCATACAGCTGTGCATATTATTCCTTTTCCAATATCGCCACAATCTGTGCATGTTTTGCACGATCCTTCAGGGCACAAGGGGTCACTGCGTGGTATGATGAGTATGAAAATGATGGTTATATGCTACGGCCTTCACACTCACCAGATCTCAACCCAGCTGAGCACCTATGGGAGATTTTGCATCAATGTTTTTCACTACCATCATCAATACATCAACTGAGGGAATATCTTTCCCTCCAGTACAGTTCTAGAGACTTGTAGAGTCTACGCCAAGCTGTTCTGGAGGCCCAACCCATTACTAAAACACTACATGTTGGTTCTTCTTTTCATTTCTCACTCATTCAAGCAAAATGCATCCTGTATGCACCTAAACCCAGAGAATCAGTAAGTTAGTAATGTGCCATATGTCTTAGTGGCTAAATGATTCTTCCTCATTTATGAGTTTTGACATAACTGTTACACTGAACAACCACAAATAGGTGCAGATAGCATGACATACAAACAGCATAAGCCATGTTAGGCTGAGTGGCTGAGTCAGGGACGCTTCAGTCACATTTTTAAATGAAGATGAAAACACAGCAGATCCTCAGTCACCTTCTGCTGTCTAGTCCATTGCATCTGATATAGCCCACACTGTTTTCACAGCAGCAGACATAAAGGAATGGCTGGTCATTTGGGGTTAGCCATAACCTAACACCCTCACCAGACTGCTTTTTGCAATTCTGTTTCCTCTTGTACCACCTGAGTAGCTCAAAACTCACAAAACAGGTCTTGGAGCAGCTGGTACTAAAGCATGAATGACCAATACTTTCCAAATTCCAGCAGTGTTTGATGGTCAGAGTGTATTCACATATGAGAAGTAATCTGGGAAATGTGACTAAGCTGAAGTTGGCTTCTATGAATTTCCTGTTCCACCATTTTGCACAATAAAAAAAAATAATAAAATGTATATATCATTCTAAATCACTTAATCCAGCTAGGGTCACTGTAGCAGTCAGGGGAGCAGAGAATCCTAGATGACCTTGTCCCCTGCAACCCCGAGCCGCTCCCAGGCCAACTTGGAGATATAATCCCTCCAGCGGGTCCTAGGACAACCTCGGAGTCTCGTCCCAGTAGGCCATGCCTGGTAAACCCCAATCGGGAGGCGGCCAGGGGGCATCCTGATCAGATGCCCAAACCACCTCAATTGGCTCCGCTCAATACAGAGGAATAGCAGCTCTACTCCGAGCTCCTTCCAGATGACCGAGCTCCTCACCCTGTCAAGTAGACTGTAGCCCACCACCCTGCGAAGAAAGCTCATTTCCACCACTTGTATTCACGATCTCATTCTTTCAGTCATTACCCACAGCTCATGACCACCGGTGAGGGTTGGGATGTAGACTGACTGGTAAATAGAGAGCTTTGCCTTCTGGCTCAGCTCCCTCTTCACCACTACAGTCCGGTACAGCGACTTCATTACTGCTGCCGCCTGTCCCAGCCTGCGGCCGATCTCACCATCCCTCTTCTCATCACTCGTGAAGAAGACCCAGAGACACAAACTCCTACACCTGCTTAACAGGCATAATATTATCCTTATTTCTACGCTCACTGTCCATTTTATCAGCTCCACTTACTATATAGGTGCACTTTGTAGTTCTACAGTTACAGACTGTAGTCCATCTGTTTCTCTGCATACTTTGTTAGCTCCCTTTTACCCTGTTCTTCAGTGGCCAGGACCCCCATGGACCCTCACAGAGGTACTATTTGGGTGGTGGATCATTCTCAGCACTGCAGTAACACTGACATGGTGGTGGTGTGTTAGTGTGTGTTGTGCTGGTCTGAGTGGATCAGACACAGCAGTGCTGCTAAAGTTTGGAAACACCACCGCATTCTCTGGGCCTGAGCTCATTTAAAATGGACTGAGGGAAAGTGGAAAATTGTCCTGTGGTCTGACGAAACAAAATTTGAAATTCTTTTTGGAAATCATGGACACTGGGTCCTCTGGGTTAAAGACCACCTGGCTTGTTATCAGTGCACAGTTCAAAAGCTAGTATTCATGATGATATGGGGGGGCATTAGTGCACATGGCATGAGTGATGTGCACATCTCTGAAGGCACCATTAATGCTGAACAATATATACATGTTTTGGCAACATATGCTGCCATCCAGACGACGTCTTTCTCAGGGAAGGCCTTGATTATTTTAGCAAGACGATGCCAAACCACATTCTGCATTTATTACAACAGCATTGCTCCGTATTAAAAGAGTCCGGGTGCTAAACTGACCTGCCTGCAGTCCAGACCTGTCACCACTGAAAACATTTGGCGCATTATGAAATGAAAAATACGACAAAGGAGACCCTGAACTGATGAGCAGCTGAAATCCTGTATCAAACAAAAACCGGAAAACATATCAATTTCAAAACTACAGCAGCGTCTCCTCAGTTCCCAAATGCTTACAGACTGTTTTTAAAAGAAGAGGTGATGAAACACAGTATTAAACATGCCCCCGTCCCAACTTTTTTGGAACATGTTGGCATTAAATTCAAAATGGAAATATATTTTTCAAAAAACAATAAAATTTCTCAGTTTCAACATTTGATTTGTTGTCTTTGTAGTATGTTCCTTTAAAATATGGTTCACATGAGTTGCATATCATTGCATCCTGTGTTTATTTACATTCTGCACAGTGTCCCAACTTTTTTGGAAATGGGGTTGTATATATAAAATATAACACACTTATATACGTACACCCACCAAAATAAAGATCCCGCCTTTCATAAACACATACATTAAAGTTTAGCAACTCTCTCTCTGCACACCTTGCCTATAAGGTATTCTCAGTCAAGGACAGCTCACAGCGATTAGTAGTCAGGCTGCATTGCTGTTCAAGGACTAGCAGAGGCCGAGGCCCGTATATGCCAGGATGGCACGCATGCTAAATTATATCTGTGACACGGGAGCACTTTCATTTCAAACATGTTCCAAATAAAACGATACGGCGGAATATGACTCAATAACCCTCAATATTAATATCAATATGTGATGACCTTGAAAGCAGAAGGAGAGCGAAGTTTAATATAAAGTCAGCAGGAAGCTGCTCTACATTGAAGTCAAACGTGGTTCAGAATTTGTGTATGAGGGAAAGAGTCAAGGAGAGAGCGGATGAGGAGAGAATGAAGATGACAAAAGAAGGCCTAACTGACCACACTCCACGGTCCGAATGTCATATTCATTCATTTTAATGGCTGGAAAAAAAAAATGTAAAGTCATTGTAATGAATATCCTTTGCAGAACACTGAGTTATAGCTGAGATATATAAACTCAAAGGGCTGATCTCTGCCTCTTTTATCACCACCAGTGCACCAGGATTGTCTCTCTGGGACAGATATAGACTCCTATTGATCCTGCAGTCAGCACAGTCTACACAAAGGGGAAGCAAGTATTCAGATACCTTTGTTTTTTGTTATTTAATATACTTACAGTGTAATCCACATTACACACACAATGCTTTTTGACTTTGTACTTGTAAATATGAACAAAAAAAAAAAGTGTTCAAATGTCTAAACAAAGATGTGTCTACACTCCACTTTGAAACATTTTTATATTAAGGTAACATAAAAATAAAACATTCTAATTAAAAAAAAAAAATAATGCAACTAGTGTCTGGTGTCATTATGAAAGACGTTGCCATTGTTTGGGAAGTTCTTATGCAACAACTAGTAATCATGATGAAGTTGAAGGAGCTGCCTAAAGTGCTTAAGGATCTCACTTTTCAGCAACACTCGAATGGAAAACCTTATAGAGCCATAGCAAAGACATTAAACATCCCTGTCAGTACAACTGGTTTGATTATATGCAAGTAGAAAGTTGATGGAATCACAACTAATCATCCCTGGACAGGTGAACTATGCAAGATTTCACAACGTGCTCTCAGACTAATGAAGAGAGAAGCCAGCGGTCACTCTAAAAGTTGTTGCAGGGTGAACTGCAGAGGTGTGGACCCGAGTATATGATATGACTTGGACTCGAGTCCGACTTGAGTCACGAATTTGATGACTTTAGACACGACTCAAGAAAATCGAGAAAGACTTGGGACTCGATTTCAACACCAGTGACTCAGACTCTGACTCTGACTTGAGCATCATGACTCGGAAAGACTCGAGGCTCAAAGTAGAAGAAACATGGAGAAGCATCTGACTGCAGATGGGACTCTACACAGTCGATTATTTTTCATGGGAATGGATTTGTTTCCTGCCATTAATTGAATAAAGCAACGTTGTCAGATGTCTGTCACCGTGCTTACGCTCCATTTGTTTTCTTTTGGAAGATAAGAGAAGCGTTTAGAGCACAGGTTCGCCTCCATAAACTGGAAACAAGCAAAGCATCAACAGCATCAATGCCCCTCGCTCAGCACTTAAACTCTTACTGGAGAAACTCACCAGGTGAACTGACTATTTTCCTCATGGTAGCAAAACAAAAGTAACAGCTGTTTCTGATCAATTTTAACAGCTTCTGCAGGTAAAACAAGCACAACATTCATCATGAGGCTGATGACTTTAACAGCTTCATATTGGAATTTTTAGCTCCACCTTAAATGGTGCAGCAGTCAGGCGCTGGAACGTAACTGCTGCACCATTTAAGGTGGAACAGAAAACTCATAAGATGCTGGTGAAAAAAGTCAACTTCAGCTTCGTATATTCACCACCATTTTGCTGCCTTTTCTGTAATAGTTTTTAATTGGCTGAACTATTTCATTTTAATCCTGTGCACCCAATGTTCCCAAAAATCATCAAAAATGTTTCCACCTCTGGTGAACTGAACAACAGTTGCACAGAGAACTGCACCCCTATCATCTCTACACCCCATGCAAAGCTCCTGTGCTAAAACAAGCACAGAGATGTGAGTCTAAAATACAAGCATTTAGGCAAATCAGAACTCTTCTGGAACAATGAACTCAGGCCAGACAAAGGAAAATAGAGAACAACTTGCCAATAATTTAGCTCACCATGTCTGGAGAAAGAGGAGTAGCACATATGCTCCCTACAATAGTAGACCCACAGTGAAGTATGAAGGTGGGAGCATCATGATGTGGGGTTGCTTCTCTGCAAACAGTATGGTGCCATTACACAGCACTGAAGAAAACATGAATGGAGCAATGTACTGAGACATTTTAGAGACAAATGAATTCTCATTGGGCAAGAAACTGGATCTGGAAAGAAGACTGATGTTTCAACAAGGCAACGGACCTAAACATACAGCTACAAAAACAGGTGTGTGCAAAGCCAATCTCCGGACATGAATTCCATTGAACATTGAGGAGGATTTTGAAATATGAAATCGTGCATGTGAGGAACCCTTGTATCCTAGTGGAATTGAAGATGGTTTGCCAAGAACAATGAGCAGAAGTTGAACCACAGTGCCGCAAAGAGCAAATTATGTCCTACCCTAGATGTCTCAATTGGCTTTTCAACAAAGTACTAATGTTACTCATTTGTGATCTACATGGAAGAGTCATGAGAAGAAAACCTTACCTGCGAATACAAAACTCAACATTTGAAGTATGCAAAACAACATCTAGATAAAGTGCTGTGAACCAATGAAGTAGATATTGAACTCTTCGGTCACAATCAACAAAAGGGATGTTTGGAGAAAAAGGAGGCAGCATTTGATGAAAAGAACACCTTGCTCACTGTTAAGCATGGGGGCAGATCTGTTATGCTTTAGGGTTGTGTGGCACCAAGTGACACAGGAAATGTTGTAAAGGTAGATGGAAGAATGGATTCCACTAAATATCAGCAAATTCTGGAAGCAAATGTGACAAAGACAGTAGCTGGCTCCCACAGCAGGACAATGATCCAAAACGATGATCCACACCTCAAAATCCACCATGTACTACTTAGAAACTTCACAGTTGCCTGACTTGAACATCACTGAAAATCTGTGGGTAGATCTTAAACATGCTGTGTATGCAAGAAGTCCCAGGAATATTACAGAACTAGATGCGTTCTACTAGGAGGGGTGGGTGAAAATGGCTAAAACAAGATTAGAATGACTCCTAACTGGCTACGAAAAGCGTCTGCAAGCTGTGATAACTGCTGAATGGGTATTTCTAAAGTGACTTAGTAGGGTGCCCAATATTTTGCACATGCGGCTATTATTATTACTGTTATTATTATACTATAATACTATATAATATACTATGAATACTATTTTTTTGGTTTAAATGAAATTAATTAAGTTTGTCAAATATTAAGTAACTGTGTATTAATATTTACTGAAACATGCTATTTTTAAAAATGCTGCACAGGTTGTGTTTATTTCTTTTCACTTCACAAATAATCAAAACATGTAATTTGGCCAGTGGTGCCCAAATTTTTGCATCCAGCTGTAGATGTACAGAGTGTACTGTCTGCTAAAGTCTCACTGCTCTTTTCCAACCTCAAACACACAGAGGTACACAGACACACACATACCCAGAAAAGCAAAATGCTGCCAAATATTTACAGTCTGTAAAGCCTTTCAGGCAAAATGGTTCAGTGACAGCTGCTCCTAAATGCCCACCACAAAGCTGCATGTGTGACATAACCATTTTTTGCTTTGACGCACATGCTGCATAGGAGAAATCTGGCCGTAATGAGTCTCGCGGTAGCGATCGCTGCTGCACATTTCTGACCCCATTAGACAAAGCAGCTGTCAACACATCCCTCCAAAAATAAACCACAACACGTCCCTCTCCTCTGACTGCTTCATTCTATTTCATTCAAGGTAGACAGCAGCTTTCCCCGAGAGAGGGGCACCGAAAGGGCATCACAGTTTGTGTTCAGTCACTCATTCACGCACTCTCTCAAACATAGCTTTACCTGGCTATTTTACTATTTACTTCACAACTACCTTTAGTTTTCAAACATTTCGATGTAAAAGCACTTTGGGCAGCATTTTAAGTTGATCAAAAGGCTCTACATACAAATAAAGTTTGTTACAAATTTTCAATGAGGGTCATTTCGAAAGCTTTAGCTTGCATTTCTCAAAGTAGATCATGGTGGATTTTCAAGTATGTTTTGGATCATTGTCCTTTCATAGAAACCAGCCTTTTGACTGGCTATGTCACATTAACTTCCAGAAATTTGTTGATATTAGTAGTGATATTTAGTGATATTTTGTTGATAAGTCTACCTGTACAATGTTTCCTGTGCCAATTACTGCAACACAACCCTAAAGCATAACAGATCCATCCCCTTGCTTAACAGTTAGCAAGGTGTACTTTTCATCATATGCTGCTCTTTTGTCTCCAAATATACATTTGGTGATTGTGGCTAAAGAGTTCAATGTTTACTTCATCAGTTCACAGCACTTGTTAAAAATGCCTCTTGCTTTTTTTTTTTTTTTCTATACTTCAAACACTGACTTCTGTGGTGAGCTTGTAGGTAAGGTTTCCTTCTCATGACTCTTCCATGCGGACCACAATTAATAACAGTATTTTGTTGCAAAGCTGCTGTTGGCCTTTATGACATCTACAGTAAGAAATAATTCACCTTTTGCAGCATTGTGGTTCCACTTTGGCCCATTCCTCTTCACAAACTGTTTTCAACTCTGTACACTTACAGGGTCCTTCTGATGAACCCAGAATTTCAAAATCCTCCATACATTTTTTATGGGATTCAACTTAAGAGACTGGCTAGGTCATGCAAGCACTTCCACCTTTTTCTAGAAACCATTCTTCAAAAAAGGGGAAGGTTTTTTGGGGTTGTTGTTGAAATGTCCATCTTCTTCCCTTTTTATGGCAGGTGAGATTAAACCCTCCTCTAATATGCCCTGGTACATCGCTTCATTCAGGTTTCCTTCGATGATGTGCACTGGCTTAGTACTAGGGGTGCGGGAAAAACTCGATTCTTAGATGCATCGCGATGCGGACGTGGACGATTCTGAATCGATTCATAAACGTCAAAAATTGATTTTCTAAATATTTAATTTATAACGTAATGTTGACGGAACGCAAAGGCCGGAACTTGGAAGTGGGTAAGTGCAGCGCCCGGACAGTCTGTGGCGGCACATAACAAAAACACTACTGGATGAGTGAGAAACCCGACCGGCTCCCTCTGCATTAGAGCCAGGTTAGATCAGGAGTCACAACACAAATGTTCAGAAGAGCCATTTTGTCCTTTAACATAAATCAAATCACCTTGGGAGCCGCAACATTTATGTCCAGTATGTGATAATGTGCTAGTTTAGGCTAAAAAATATAAACGAAAACACGGACTTACTTTGCTCTGCTTTAAGCTTTAGCTATAGCCGCTTTTCTTCCATCTCCGCCAGAAAACCTTTCCTCAAAAGTTGAATAGTTTCTTGTAAAATGTCTCTCAGCGTTCCGCTGTTTTACGAGGCTGAAGTCGCTTCTCATTCGCCAGCTTCTTGCTGAACTTCCCCGTTCCACCTTAAATTCTGACTGAGGCGCCGAATGTAAAAGCGGCACCATTTAAGGTGGAACGGGAAAATTAGAAAGAGAAGCGACTTCATCTTCGCAGCTTTGCATCTTTTAGTTAGTGTTTGACAGTCTCTCGTTGCAGATTTAACGTACCAGGAAACCGACTGCGCTGCTTATAAATGTGAATAAGTCCTTTCATCTCCAAATGTTCGTCTTTCTCTTTTCCTTTTTCGTTCGCTACTAGCTCGGCGTTGACTAGAGCAAATTGTCTCAGAAGAGCTTTATTTGTCTAAATGCTTGTGTGTACATTTTAGATGCGCATTCCTGTGCTTCTTTTTGGCAGAGATGTTGTGCATGGAGTTTAGGAATGGAAATGACTGTGGTGAAGTTCATTGCCTTCACACATACACAAACATTAGCAAACATCTGACACCACAGTAATGGCCTAGCAACACCTGGGATAACACAGCAATGTTCAGGCAAGACCTTAGCAACCACCTGGGATAACAAAGCAATGTTTAAGCAACACCTTGGCAAACACCTGGGATTCTACAGCAATGGCCTAGCAACACCTCAGCAACAACCTGAGATAAAACAGCAACACCTTAGCAACCACCTGGGATACCATAGCAACTGCCTCGTAACAGCTTAGCAACCAACTGGGATAAAACAGCAGCACCTTAGCAACCACCTGGGATATAGCAACACAGCAACTTTCCCCTTTACACACACACACACTTTCTAAACCACTTATCCTTCTGGGTCACAGATGGGTAACAGCCTATCCCAGTGGTCAATAGAGCAGAAAGTAGGAAACACCCTGGACAGGTCATCAGTCCATTACAGGGCAGACACACAGACACATACAATTTAATATACAACGTAGGGGCAATTTAGCATGTCCAATTGGCCTGACCGGAGGAAACCAGAGCACCCGGGAGGAACCCACACAGACACGGGGAGAACATGCAAACTCCACACAGAAAGGACCCTGGTCACCCGGCTGGGGAACCGGACCCAGATGTTCTTGCTGTGTTGCTTTCTATTTTATTCATGGGTAAATAAGGACATCTGTGTGAAGTGAATTCAAAGCATTACTCATTTCAGTATAGAGAACATGAGGATGCCTGAACCCTGTCCTGTCCAGCAGCTTTTCTTTACATTTCTATCAGCACTCGTCACTCATACACAAAAACGCCTGAACTCACACAGCACAGCCTAATGCAAACTCTTATTACACACCATTTAAAGTCAGTATGAGCGCATGTCAGGTACAATGTGCTGAGCGACGAGGAGAAACGAGCGAGTAGATAAAAGACAGCTGATTAAACGAGGCAGAGACGTGCGAAGTGTGAACATGTGTGTGATGGTGTTAGCATGTGTATGTACACAGCTGTGTTTGTGTGGCTGAAGTGCGTTTGAGCTGTTAATCATTCTGTTCATCGCACACTCTGCTCTCCAGAGGTTGAATGGATGAGGGAATAAAGGAGAAATAAAGGAGAGTGCATTGTCAATTACATTTACAGCAGCATGCACACCTTTTTAGCATAGACTCAAATAGCAGCAGCTGGAACATGGGGTCCAGATAACAGCCACATCTTACAAACAGTGCTGTGTAAAACAAACAGAAAAACACCCTTATTTAATTTCCAGAGAAAAACTTTTCAAAACTGGAGTTCAAAAACGTTTAAAAGCTACAGAGAAATTGGGGCTCCTAACAACCACCTGGAAGACCTGGTAGACACCAAAACTGCCCCCATGAGATAAACAGCACTTAAAGCTTTCATCTTTGAGAGAGAGGAGAAAATCAAGCTGCTTCAGATCTGAAAACATCCACAGGTGTTTCTGTCCATCCTTCCACTGTGAGAAGACGACTCAGCGCTGTGGGTCAGAAAGGATGTGTAGCTGTCAAGAAGCCTCATTGAGAAAAGGAGACAGACTTCAACATCACTGAAACTCTGGAGGTATGACATTTCAGCCACCTTCCCACTGCGTGGTACTCAACTCGACTCTACTCCCTTTCATGGGTTTTCCATTAGGGAAATCTGGTACCTGGTGCGATCGCAGGGCAGACAGACAGACAGACAGACATATACATTCACTCACACTCAGGGGCAATTTAGTGCGTCCAATTGGCCTGACTGCATGTCTTTGGACTGTGGGAGGAAACCAGAGTACCCGGAGGAAACCCACACAGACACGGGGAGAACAGGCAAACTCCACACAGAAAGGACCCTGGTCGCCCGGCCGGGGCATCAAACCCAGGCCCTTCTTCCTGTGAGGCGACAGCGCTACCCACTGCGCCACCGTGCCACCCCAGTTTGGTGGAATCAGTCATCCTCCATTTGGAGTGGAAATTCAGGTCGATACACTTTTTAAAAAATCATGTTCTTTCATCCCAAAGCTAAAAATCTTAATATGTCCATCAACATTTCATATAATCATATATGCAGAAAGGAGAGTTTAATTCCAAACATATTTTACAGTCATTGGTGTTGTATGAATATGCTGTAACACCAGTGACGGTGACTCCAGTGACATTCTGGTTAAAACTGAGGATTTTGTAAATTGGCTGACTCGTTGGTCATCAGGTGACCTTGTGCAACTATTTAATATCAGTAATAAAAATGACAAATATATAAATGGCCCTAATGTATAACTGCTAATTCACCCTTTTCCCCTTGAAGGTTGGTACGCAGACTGCTGGTCACTACAGTCTCGTCTAGCTAGTAGCTAACAAAAAAGCAAAGAGAGAGATTTAAGACGAACATCGCTAATTTAGAGACAAATGGACTTATTTGCGTTTATAATCACTCCAGCTGGTTTCCTGATACATTTAATCTGCAACGAGAAACTGTCAAACACCAAAAAGTTATGAAGCTGAAATCAGCTTCTCGCTCGAATGTCTAACAAGAAGCTGGTGAACGAGAAACTGACTTCAGACTCAAACAATCAAGCATTGAGACAGATTTTACAAGAAGCTATTCCACTTTTGGAAAAGTTTCCTGCTGGAGATGCAAGAAAAGCAGCTATAGTTGGGCTAAAGCTTAAAGCAGAGCAAAGTAAGTCTGCATTTCGTTTATATTATATTTTTAGTTTATACTAGCACATCAGCACATACTGAGACATATTTACAGCCAAGATGGTAAAATGGATGTAAAATGCTGTGGCTCCCACGGTGGTTTGATTTTTGCTGAAAGGAAAAAATGGCTCTTCTAAACATTTGGGTTGCCAAACCCCTCTAGTTAGAACTTATTACACTTTATGCCTTACTTTCCATACATGGACTGGGGAAAGAACAGTTTGTGTAAAAACTTTAGTAGTGTTCACATTATCAAATACCTTTATTTCAAGAAAGCAAAAAAAAAAAAAAGATTGATTTTTCATAATACAGGCTCCTTAAATGTCTTGCCTTTGTTATGTTTCATTTAAATGCAAGTCAAAGTGGATCAAAACACTGGTCTTTGTTTTTCTCTCTCAACTTTTCTGGAATTGTGGTCTGCACATGTTCTCATTCATGCACCCCTTGAAACATTCATAAACACAAGCAGAAACATGCGAGCACACAAAACACTGATGTGAATGAGCGAGGCTGCGCTTTAGAACAACATGAACAAAGCAGAGGCCCATCATTACCATAATCAGTGATGATACACATCAATAACGAATCCCATTATGTGTGATCCAACTGAGGGTGCGCGCACACACACACACACACACACACACACACAGCTTCACTCACGTCCTGTTGGCTCTCATTAACACACCTAGCTGTTCAGACATAAATGACTCATATTTGCCTGCAGTGATGGCCCACTTTCTCCGATAAGTAGCACCACTGAATTAGAACAGAACAGAGTCTCACGCTCACTCACTGTCCTATTCTGAGCTCAGTGCAGAAACACTCGCTCCCTTTCTGTGGTACACTGTTCATTTCGGCGAGCGCATGCTACTTTCCACGTCAATATTTATTTGTTTGCTGAAGCTGCCGTCAACAGCTTGAACACTGACTCGACGGAGCTTTTAAAGCAGCAGTGATCAGTAATCCAATCATCTTTATTTCTTCTTGTCAGCAGCAGTGCAAGTTTGTGTTTATCACTGCTGGACACTAAGCCAGGATGAAGCCGCACAGTTCAGGAAGGGTCATCCAGATGGACGCTGTGTGTGTGTGTGTGTGTGTGTGTGTGTGTGAGTTTCTTTTAGTGCATTTTGAAGGAGAAAACAGGGCAAACCCTACAGGACCAAAAAGATACTTCTGACTTTGTAAAGTTTCAATCTTTCATTTTTTTTTTAAACTGAAAGAGCAAAACTATCTATTTTTAGTTACTGCAGTGACGATTACAGTTAGGATTAGAAAATTCTTAGTACACATAAGAATTCACATACATGTCCATACATGAGGCATCATTATTACCCATAGATGCTCGCTGCTGTCAGGATAAAACCTTGTATCTCCATTTTTGTCGTTTTTCAGTTTTTCGAAATGCCTGCTGCCCTTTACACTGTGTGTAAATTTTTAGCTGAATGGACCAAAAGAAATGGCCAAAAATGACATGGGAAAAAGCCTGGTTCCATTGACTTACATTCAAATAAAGTAGGTTTTTTTCCTTCTCCAGTAAAGTTAAGGTTTTTTCCAACAACAGCTATATATATATATACACATGCATACATGCATACATACATATACATATACATATATACATATACATATATATATATATATATATATATATATATATATATATATATATAATAAATGTATTATTATTACCCACAGATGCTTGGACTGTATACTTAATTCATTTTACTCTGTGATCTTATACCTTCATGTTTATTTTATTCAAATAAATGAATCATTCCATTTTGTCACTACCAAAATAATCATAACACTACAGAAACTTTACCAAATGTTATAGTAGTGACAATTTTAGATAACTTAAAGCAGAAAAACACTAGCACTAGTACATGAGTAGCAAACATGAGTAGTACATGAGTAGCAAACATACCTCTGAACAGTTGTACACACATAAAATAATATTTTTATTAAACTACAAAATGGTTTACTTAATTACAGAAAAGAAATGTTTCAGACTTTGGGACACATTTCCTGCAAAACAATGGGATCTAACTGCTCACGATGTGGCCATGAGGGACAGGGATGCAGTCTTACTTGCTGCTCTAAAATGCAGAGGTGTGGCTAAAATACGGCTCCACCTACAGAGTAAAAGTCTGTATTTTGGGAGGGACATGAAAATGTAGAACAAGAATGTTTTTTTAATTTAAAAGTTAAACTCGTATTAAATCTAAATATTTCAACTTCACTTAAAAAAAAATCAAAAAAGACTAAGAAAAACATTGAAAATGCAAAAAAAAATAATATATATATAATAATAATAATAATAATAATAATAATAATAAATAAATAAAATTTGGGTTAGGGTTTGGGACCACCACCTCCCAACAGAAAGCAAACTATAAATGATGATTTTGCATATATTTAGCTTATTAGTCTCTCAATTAATGCCTTGGGTTTAAATAGATCATAACATTGTCCTTATAAGTATCTAAGGTCTAAATAATAGTTGTTTTTAACCGTTTGTTGTTTGTTGTTTTTTTTATTGTGACCGCAGTTTAAACTAATTCAGGAGAATGATCCATATAACAAATACAGGACGGACATCTTTGTACATAGAAGTGCTTACATACATATACACACACACACACACACACACACACACACACGTTATATATAGGTACTTTTTTATGTTCGTCCTTTAAGATTGAAGGTAACCATGCCTTCAAGTTGTGTAACACTGTATAAAAAACAGGTATGTATATGTATATGTATGTGTGTGTGTGTGTGTGTGTGTGTGTGTGTGTGTGTGTGTGTGTGTGTGTGTGTGTGTGTGCGCGTGTTCTCAGTACATGATCCTGCATCATGTGAAAGGCAATAGGCTGGGGATCAGTGACTGCGCCATGGCCGTAACCTCCAGCAGCTTACCCAGCAGCCCCTGCTGCAGTAATCAAAGTCACCAAATGTTGAATTACGCTCTGCCAATCCCTTCACATTACGATAATCCTACATTGGCAGCTGCACACTCATCCGCAGTGTTATTAAAATAGCTCAGCAGAGGCCACTTTTCAAAGGCCCGCTCACTCCACCTGCTTTACTGAACTAGCCGTGACATCCAACTGTGGCAAACAGTTCAGTGAAACTGCACTTAAAACAGGCAACACCATGTTAATATTATTTGTATGGTGCATTTTACAGCAGTCACTGTTCCAAAGCAGCTTTCCAGAAAAGCAGGGCCGACTCCCTACGCCTCCCAACTCACAGGGACAGTTGGGTACCCATCAGCACGGATATGGGGGTGGGTGTGGATGACACTCATTCAAAAGCTGAACACATTTGCAATGTTATGGCTGGAAAGTGTAACATTGTGACTGCCACTTGCTTCAGTTTTTGGAAGAGGCCTAAAATGAGCCGTGACGCCAAACTGAGGCTTAGCACTAACAGTCCCCATTAATTAATAAATAAATAAATAAATAAATAAATAAATAAGTTGTTTTCTTAACATGCTCATTTTGACTCTCCATTCAGATGTGCATCAGACCTACATTACACAAGTGGCCCTTTGCGGCAGAAGGGGAGGAGGGGGCAGTGAGGAGCAGATTATTCAAAACAGAATGCACTTGCCCTGGTCAGGTTGGCCTCAGTGAGCTGATTGGCTAGCCATGCAAACTTTGCAATGCAAACCGGTTTTTGAAAAGTTTAAATGGAACAAAAATAAAATGTGTAAATATCCACTTTTTTCTGGCTTTAAACGTGGCATAGAGCCATGGTGTAGAGTCTTGTTTGTTGTTGTTAGCCATGTAGCCTTTAGTTTGCTAACTAGCCAGCTAGGAAAGTAAAGTGATGAAATTGTATCAACAGTCATGTTTAACAGATGGGTCTGCAACCTAAAGCCCAGCAAATCAAATGTTATGAGTTTGAAATATTATGTATTTTGAAGCATTTATTACTGTCTCCCAGTATTTTTGGTTTAATAAGGGAAATGTGTCCGATCTTAAATGACTTCTGGGAAAGCTCTGCCGCTGGAGTTGATGATTGTGTTCAGTTGATTCTTCCCTCTGAGGGTCCATCTAACAAACTTCTCTTGAGCTAATACAGCAACGGAACAGCCCTTAAGAAACAGCAAAGTCAAGTGGACGAGAGTGTGTTAGAACCGGATCTGAAACCGGCAAAAGATTTGCCACTGTAGGACTCAAAACTCCCTGAGAGTATAAAGGAAAAAACACTGAGAAAGAACCAAGACTCACAAGGAGAAAATACTTAAGTGAATAAGGAAGAACCGCTGAGAGGAACCTAAGACTCAAAACAGAAGCTCCCTAAGAACATGAGGAAGAACCACTGAGAGGAACCAAGGCTCAAAAGCAGAAACTCCCTAAAAACATGAAGAACCACTGAGAGGAACCAAGGCTCAAAAGCAGAAACTCCCTAAAAACATGAAGAACCACTGAGAGGAACCAAGGCTGAAAAGCAGAAACTCCCTAAGAACATGAGGAAGAACCGCTGAGAGGAACCAAGGCTCAAAAGCAGAAACTCCCTAAAAACATGAGGAAGAACCACTGAAAGGAACCCAAGACTCAAAGCAGAAACTCCTTAAGATCAAGAGGAACAACCAATACGAAGGAACCAAGTGTCAAATGGGAATCTCCCTAAAAGGAACCAAAGTTAGACTTCAATTAGGATACAAGTAGGACAAATTTACAAGGACCATGGAAGATGCACCAGGGATGAGAAAGTCTGTGAGAAGAAGATCAGATGGACTACTGACCATCAGACAAGACTGTTATATACAAGACCGTTTATGTTCTTCGGTTGATTGCTTCCATATTTGGAGCTGGCACACAGTCCTATATCCTATAGGCAGTGGTTTAACCTTAAACCTACCAATCGCTCAATGTTTTCTTACGCTAGCAGGCAAGCAGACCAGAAGCTTATACAGACGCCACCAGCAGAGATTTGTGTCATCAGGATTTGAGGTCAAAGACCCGTCTTATAAATGCTGTCTCTCTCCTCGCTGTGAGCCTGAGCCAAGTGTTAATGGCTCTGAGACTTCTCTGATGCCAATGACCTGACAACACTATAAATTAGTGCATTCCTCTTAAAAGTATAACCCCGAACATCCTCCAGCCATCCAGACACTTAAAGCACTCCTTTCTCATTTGCTCCCTTTTTTTCCTGGTGCCAAATCAAAGTCAGAAGGTTTCACCGATGACCTCAGGAAGATAAAATGGTTCCCCCACCAACACCACAACAGCACTGAGTGGAAAAAACCTCTTAAAGAAACTTTATTTGTTCTTTGAACTTTCTCCGCCATTCATCACCACGGTGACAGAGGATTAAATTGGGTTAGTGCAGGCCTGTTGCTGATGTGTTTAACGGAGGCGTGGGGGTCTCTCTCTGTGGCTGCCAGGTGAAACGCTCAGCCCAAACTGCCGCACAGACACTGATAGAGACTGGCAGTGGCTGACGCGTCGCACAGCCAGGACAGGGGCACCTTAAGTGTTTATTCTTGTTAAGCTGTGTGCGTGTGAGTGCACTAATAACCTGGAGACAATGACGTGAGTCTCTATAAAGACGCAATAGATCAACCTATCAGTTGCAAACATGCTGAAGAGGAGAAGCAGATTAAATGAGGATGGAAGTTTTTTAGACTGTTATATGTAAAATGCAGTAGAATTACACCCCAGCCATCTTATTACAGTTAGACACTGTAGCTCATTTGTTGATGCACAACTTGTAGCATCCATTCCCACCCTTTAGCTCTTCATCAATGTTCAGTTTCTCACCACAGAGCCTCTCTTAGATGAAAACTGACCATACTATGCAGCAACTGATGGGCTACAGTCTGTAATGGTACATCTATATAGGGCGTAGGTGTAAACTGTAGAGGTGTACATTACAAAGTGGCCAGTGAGTGGAAGTACAGGGTGGGTGTTTCTAATAAAGTGGCCAGTGAGTGGAAGTACAGGGTAGATGTTTCTAATAAAGTGGCCAGTGAGTGAAAGTACAAGGTAGGTATTTCTAATAAAGTGGCCAGTGAGTGAAAGTACAGGGTAGGTGTTTCTAATAAAGTGGCCAGTGAGTGGAAGTACAAGGTCAGTGATTCCAATAAAGTGGCCAGCCAGTGGAAGTACAAGCTAGGTGTTTCTAATAAAATGGCCAGTGAATGGAAGTACAGGGTAGGTGTTTCTAATAAAGTGGCCAGTGAGTGGAAGTACAAGGTTGGTGTTTCTAATAAAGTGGCCAGTTAGTGGAAATACAGGGTAGGTGTTTCTAATAAAGGGGCCAGTGAGTGGATTAGCAGTGTGGGTGTTTCTAATAAAGTGGCCAGTTAGTGGAAATACAGGGTAGATGTATCTAATAAAGGGGCCAGTGAGTGGAAGTATAGGGTAGGTGTTTCTAATAAAGTGGCCAGTGAGTGGATTAACAGGGTGGGTGTTTCTAATAAAGTGGCCAGTGAGTGCAGAGTAGGGGGTTCTTATAAAGTAAATTAGGAGGATATAATTTGATTTAGATGACTGTGTTAATCATTAATTACAGTAGCAGTGCTGTCACAATTATACACATGACAATAATTGGAAAATAAAGGGATTGATTAATTATATTTTATTACTTTATTCGATTTGGTATTGAAATGGATTTGTGCTTAATGGATTAGTTGTCCTCAGTCAAATCTAAGAATGAAATAATAAATAGCCTTGTTTAATCTGTATCTACTGTGACATATTGAAGAAAAAAAAACTAATTGTTTTGGTTATACATGAATGTCTTGTATTCCTCTACGTAGAGGTAATATAGAGAAACAAACAAAATTACATCTCTCACTGCAAAATGGTTATTCATTCATTTTGACCTGTATTGTATTTTCTAGTTTTTTAAAAAGCAAAAAATATGTAAAATTTACAGCACTTTAACTGTTAGCAAACATCTTTATATCATCTTATAGTGTGTACCGTCCCTTAAGCAGACAACACAATGTATTTCTCTAACTGACTTAAAAAGGCCATATAAAAATGCAGAAAGTTCCTCAAGATGTGAAAGAAAAGTTCTTCAAAAGTATATTTACTTCCTTTTAGTGGCAGAGAAACAGCAGTGAGAGCTGAGGCTGATGGCTCCGCTGCTCTTGGTGCTGTAGCCGAGAGCCGAGGGGGGGTAAATGTAGCCCGGAGCAGCGGAAATGGCACAGAGAGCAGAGCTCCCAGCGCCGCACTTAAAATGGAACAGATTGACCCAGTACAGCTCTGTTTATAGACCTCCCAGCGCACACGGCTTTGTCGAGTGGGACTTTTTCACTGCACATAAAAAGTTACTCTCTCTGTGAGCGGCCTACTCGCAGAAACAAAGCGTGAGGGTCCCTGTTGTGTTCGAGTGGGGATTTGACCTTTGTGACATCAGCATTTATACTGAAAGAGGAAATAAACAGCAGCAGAAAAACATAACAAAAACAGGCCAAAGGAACAAACAGAGTGTGGACGGCGGAGAGCGCCGGAGTTAAACAAGCATCTTGTACAGTGTCAGAGTGCTCAGGTCTCCGAGTGATGATGTTGACTCTTGTGAAGAGGGATAATGAACATGGACGTGTATCAAAATGAGCTCAGAGACATGGGAAGATGGGGCACTGAGAATGCTGCAGCACCTCCTAGCTTTAGGGCAGTTTAACTGCAGCTGTGACTACTAAAATAGTAACTACAAAAATCACACTTCATCCTGTGCCAATAGGAATTTTTTGAAGAGCCCCATCAAATGTAACTAAAGAAGGACCAGCAATTGTTTGTTTTCCATCTGTTTGATCATCTGTTGAAAACACAGCAAGCTAACGTTAGCCCATACAGTAGCTATTTACAATGAGAGATCCACCAGCTAAGTAGCAAAGCCCACAGTAGCTGTTCATAGAGCGGATATGCCAGCTAACATTAGCCTACAACAGCTATTCTTCATGAAAGAGAGGAGATCAGCTAGCTAACGTTAATCTACGTCAGCTGTTCTTAACAGGATAGAACAGATCAGCTAGCTAACGTTAATCTACGTCAGCTGTTCTTAACAGGATAGAACTGATCAGCTAGCTAACGTTAATCTACGTCAGCTGTTCTTAACAGGATAGAACAGATCAGATAGCTAACGTTAATCTACGTCAGCTGTTCTTAACAGGATAGATCTGATCAGCTAGCTAACATTAATCTATGTCAGCTGTTCTTAACAGGATAAAACTGATCAGCTAGCTAACATTAACCTACGTCAGCTATTTTTAACAGGATAGAACTGATCAGCTAGCTAACATTAAACTACGTCAGCTGTTCTTAACAGGAAAGAACTGATCAGCTGAGTTAAGAGAATTCATTAGAACAGGGCTCTTTTACTGCCCTGTTGTGGCTCCACAGCAGAATTAGATTTGTAGGTAAAAATAAAATAATCCTCCTTTACAGTAAAATAAAGCTCTGCTGATCGTTCAACACAGTTTAACAATAAATGGTCTTAAACGCTGGAGTTAATGTAGAACTGCTGATTCACCCTTTAACCCTAAAGGGTTGGCGTGCAGACTGCTGGTCACCATAGCAATACGGACAAAACAAATCTTGCCTAGCTTACGAAAAGTTAAAGAGAGAGATTTAAGATGAGCATCAATAATTTGGAGACGATCACAATTATCTGCGTTTAGAAGCACTTCAGCTGGTTCCCTGATACATTTAGTCTGCAACGAGAAGTCAGCTGCTCATTCGCCAGCTTCTTGTTCCAATTGTCCCGTTCCACCTTAAACGGTGCAGCAGTTACATTCTGGCACCTCAGGCACCAATTAAGGTGCAATGGGAAAATTCGAACAAGAACCTGGTGAATGAGAAGCTGACTTCAGCCTCGTAAAGTCGAATGTTGAGACACATTTTACAAGAAGATATTCTACTTTTGAGGAGAAGTTTCCTGCCAGAGATGCAAGAAACATATTTACAGCCAAGCTGGTAAAATGGACATAAAATGTTGTGGCTCCCAAGGTGGTTTGATTTGTGCTGAAAGGACAAAATGGCTCTTCTTAACATTTGGGATGGAGATAAATGGAGATAATGAAAGGTCTCCTTCTACACTGATAGATGCTGAAAGATTTCCGAGATGTAGAAGAGAGCTAAAAAACAAAAAGACGAGCAGTTTATCTGTTATTTACCTTAGCGGACAGCTTGGCTCTTTCCTGAGACATGAAGCAAGTTGGTGGTTTACAAGCTTGTGACAAAACCGTTGGAAGACCGACCATTTAAAAACTTTGTTGACAAACCTTGTAGATGACTCAGTGTTCATCGTTTATTTTCAGCTTGGTGCGTAAACATCTTAATTACAGCTAGTTTTCTGTGAAACCTAACAGCTCGTATGGCCGGTGTTTGATTTGTTTGTGCAACAGATGCGTCACACAAACGTCCGGCACTTTTTTGTGAAGCAGTGCTTACAACCGTAGTGTCTGAAAAGTCTTCTGCTCTCTCTGAGCTCGTTCCCTGTGTTATAGAGTGAATAGAGAACGCAGCTTCCCACGATGTTTTTCATGTGACCTCTGTATTTCAAGACGTGTGCGGAACATCCAGTTACAAAAAATTGTTAAACGTTATTTTAGTGAAGCCAGTGCAGCAACACTAACGTTTTAAGCCATTGTTTTATTTCAGGCTAAACGTCTTTAAGAAGTTCTGGGACTTCATGCTTGTCAAAGCTGAGCAAAGCTAAATCAGCACTGGAGTCGGAATGTTTCGATCAGAGAAAGCGCAGAGCTCCCCAGCGGTTCTCCTCCCAACAACTGCCAACTGCATAAATCAGAAGTGAAAGCTTCTCAGATCACAGGACAGTTTATTGCTTCAAAATAGTGCAAAAGGTGGCCCACTAAGAGCATTCATTCATTTATTCATTCATTTATTCATTTGGTTGAAATACAAATTTATGTATTTGCTTAAAATCACTCTGTCCCAATGCAACATGACTAGAGTGATTTAATCTCACTTAATGCACAAGATGCTCTGTCAGTTAAACTTCCATAAAACAGTAGCATGACTGCATGACCTCCTGAGCTGTGTGAACCTCTCTGGTCTCTGCAGTGGCCACCCATTCATGATGGTACGGACTCTTCAGACTCTGGCCAAGCTCAATGTCTGCTTTTAAGTAAACATTTTTGTCTACCTTCTTTACTCGAACACGCCCAACCTTATTGCTATGAAGATGCTGCTGCACCTCTGAGCTTTTCAGGTTATGCATGTATATAAACATACTTCCATATGTGACTTGCATGGGAGGATGATATGAAGAAGTGGCTTCTATGGTAGAAGGATAAGGTAAAACAAATTCACATTGGTTGGTATGGGTTGGTATTCCCACGAGGCACAGTGGGGCTTATGAATAGACTGACATTGAGCTGACGTTGGGTAAACAGTGGCATTTCGACTACAACCTCCAATTTTTTTAACAACCATTATCCACCGATCTGAAAATGCAGTCAAATACAGACCAACATAATTCTGATGGCAAAAATCGACGTGAGGCAGTGACAACATTTCCTAACCAGACAACTATTCCTAACAAGAGACAGCAGAGTGAGGCAAACCAGCTAGCTAATGTTAGCATATAAGCTACAATGACTACTGCTAGAAAACAGAGGACAGATGACAAGCATTTAGTACGACACTGAAATATTAACATTGCGTTAAGCATTTGTTTATTTTAGGTCATTCTAGCTATTTAGTTTCTTTTGTAAATTGTAAAAAAAATTTAATTGCTCCACAGAACATTTGAAGCACTCTTGGTTACATGGATGATTCTACTGATTTGGTTCAAAGTCAGAGCTCAGAGCAATTTCAGACCTTTAACTGACTTGGACTAAAATCTTAGACAGACATCCTTAATTATGTTTATTTTATTCAAATGGATAATTGATCATTCCCTTTTGTCACTACCAAAACAACCAGAACACTACCAAAACTTCACCAAATGTTTCAGTTGTGACAATTTTAGATCATTTTGAGTAGAACTCAAAAATGCTAGCCAGTACATGACTAGCAAACACAGCTTTGGACAGCTGTACACACACAATCATAATATTTTTAGTAAAACACAAAAGTTTAGTTAATTGCAGAAAACATGTTTCAGTACTGACAATTCTTAATGTTCCATACTGATTTTCAGACTTTGAGACACATTTACTTCAAAACAATGGGATCTAACTGCTCACCATGTGGCCACAATGGACAGGGATGCAGCCTCACTTCCTGCTCTAAAATAAAGCAGCCTGGCTTTATTTCATATATATGAATGATGACATTGTAAATATTTAGCTTATTACAATTTCGATTGAAACATTGGGTTTAAGCAGATTATAACAATCAATGTAAATATCTAAGGTCTGAATTCTTAATTGTTTTTTTTTTTTTAAGAATTTCTGACTGTTGGACCACAGTTTGAACTAATTTGGTAAAATGTTCCATATGTACAACTTTTCATGCTGAATGTAGTTGCTCAGACTAAATATCCAATTGCCCACTCTGATATTTAAAATTTAAGTTTAAAACTTTAGCACCACCAGTTTTAAACCAAGTATCCCTGAATGAGCCTCAGCCCAGTGGCTCCAGATGGGGGGACGGTATGAGAGCAGTAGAGAGAGAACAGGGACAAATCGAGTCCTATCCAGATTAATATCTTTCGGGACAGGTTTAACAGGAACCAAGCGTGAAAACAAGACTCGGAGGCAGGGCAGCGAACAGCAACACTGCCAGACTTCAAAACAGCCAGGACAGAAGCCAATTTCAGGTAATTTCACTAAATGAGGACAGAGAGAAAGCTGGAGATTCTGCCTGTCAGATGCAGACATGTCGAAAAGAGGAGAAGCAGGTTAAGATGGGGAAAAAAGGGAGGATGAGGATGAGAGAGGAGATGAAATGGTCTTTAGATTGTCAGCCCTTTTAGATTGCAAATCACAATTTTTTTTTTCTTTACTGAGAAAAAAAAAAGATGGATACAGATGGGTTCTGAGAAAGGCTGGAACGACAAGCTGGAGAGCAGCCAGCCTGGGGCTCAGTTAAAGCCCAGGCTGGAAGGTTAAAATCAGATTTATTTTGCTGCTTTACCTGATCAGATTTGTGTTTTTAGACAAGCTTTCAGCATGTTATCACTCACTGAAATGACTCTACCTATATATGGTCCAAACTGGATATTAAGCGGCTACGTGGCCAAACTGGTGGCCATATGGACGTCATCCAATCTACGTTATGTCATTATGTGCTGTTTTGCCACTGCAACGAAAGCCTATCTGTGCAAAAACGGCTCATTTTATTACTTATTTCATAAAGGGACAGTATCTACCATGCTCTCCAGTTAAACTCATACTCCTGTGAGACTCTCTCGTTGTAAAAATGCTGGGCTATCTGGTCTTGCATCTCAGCCAGAAAAAGAAGGTTTATAGTATAGATTTGTCTTGATGCAAAACATCTACATTTACATTTAGCAAAATGTCTAGATTTTATGAAATTTTATGTAGCCATTCCAGCCAGCCATGATTAGCAGCCGTTTTATCATCTCTGTTCTAATCAATGCCATTATTATTTACAACCCTGATTCCAAAAAAGTTGGGACGCTGTGTAAAATGTAAATTAATGTCAATAAAAACAGAATGCAATGATTTGCAAATCACATAGACCCATGTTTTATTCACAATAGAACATAGAACAAATATCAGATGTTGAAAGTGAGACATTTTACCATTCCAGTAAAAACTCATTGAGAACTTGATGGCAGCAGCACATCTCAAAAAAGTTGGCACACGGCCATGTCTACCATTGTAGCATCCATTCTTCTTTTAACAAGAACTGTAAACGTCTGGAAAGTGAGGAGATGAATTCCTGGAGTTTTGGGAGAGGAATGTTGTCCCATTCCAATCTAATGTAGGATTCTAGCTGCTCAACAGTCCTGGGCCTTCTTTGCCAGATTTTTCGTTTCATGATGCGCCAGATGTTTTCTATGACAGGTCTGGACTGCAGGCAGGCCAGTTCAAAACCCCTCAGACTCTTCTTCTGTGAAGCATTGTCTTGCTGAAATATGCAAGACCTTCCCTGAAAGAGGCGCTGTCTGGGTGGGAGCATATGTTGTTCTAAAACCTCTATATACTGTTCAATATTGATAGAGCCTTTCTAGATGTGTAAGCTGCCCACATCATTGGCACTAATGCAACCCCAAACCATCAGAGATGCAGGCTTTTGAATAGTGCGCTGATAACAAGCTGGATGGCCCCTTTACTCGAGTCCGCAGGACACGGCGTCCGTGGTTTCCAAAAAGAATTTCACATTTTGATTCATCTGACCACAGAAGAGTTTTCCATTTTGCCTCAGTCCATTTTAAAAGAGCTTTGGCCCAGAGAAGACGGCGGCGTTTCTGGATTGCTTTAACATGCATTTATAGATTGCACAGCGAACTGTGTTCACAGACAGTGATTTCTGGAAGTGTATCTGAGCCCATGCAGTGATTTCCAGTACAGAATCATGCCTTTTTTAATGCAGTGCCACTGAAGATCACAAGCATCCAGTACTGACCGTCAGCCTTGTCCTTGCGTACAGGGATTTCTCCAGGTTCTCTGAATCTTTGATGTTATTATGTACTGTAGAGTCTTTCGCAAATTGGTGAACCATCTTTGCTTCTGAGAGACTCCGCCTCTCTAAAATACTCTATACCCATGTGAGTTAGTTGTAAATTGCTCCTCCAGCTGTTTTTTATCAGCACCACGTACTTCTCCAGCCTTTTGTTGCCCCACTTTTTTGAGATGTGTTGCTGCCATCAAGTTCTAAATGAGTTCATGTTTTTCATGAAGTGGTAAAATGTCTCACTTTCAACATCTGCTATGTGTTCTATGTTCTATTGTGAATAAAATATGGGTCTATGAGATTTAATACAGATCATTGCATTCTGTTTTTATTTATATTTATTTACATTTTACACAGTGTCCCAACTTTTTTGGAATCAGGGTTGTAATTGTGACACAGTCAGTAACCCAGCGGGCTGGGCTTGCCAAAAACTACCTAAAAGCACCCAGCACAGTGAAAATGACCCAACACAACGGCCCAACAGACCCAACCCAGCATGTCAGTAGAAAAACAAAAACAACCCAGCAGCTTTTAGAGAGTTATTTAAAGATCTGGCACCAGCAGCTATGTATGTAATATGACTACATAATAATAGAGGCAATGGACACAAGCTCTGAGTTTAACCAACTTTTATTGCAGCTACACCTTGCCCAGAAAGTACTCCCTTAGCTAGTACGCGATTAGCTAGCTAACTAACTGCTGCTATCTGAGATGAGCCTTGCCAAATAGTCTCCCCTTTAAGCATAGACCTCTTAAGTCGTGCTTCTTTCTGCAGTCAGCGTCATACCCATGTTAGGAACTCGTGGTCTTAGCTGGTTTTCTCTATGATACAAAAAAATAGTGTTTTCGAAAATCACATCCTGTATGTGTGGCATGAAAGTAAGTCTACTATTAAACTTCCACATCATCAGCTACTCAAACTGCAGCCCAAAACTGCCAAAGCCTCTAAACTACCACATTTGGCCAAGCGTACTGGGTTGCCTGGGGTATTTTGGTGAGGTTACCAGTGTTACGATGTCAGTTCAGTGCACAGCAGCGTTAGCTTGCATGCAGTAGTCAGCTCCTCAACATCGTCATTGTTCAGAGGATGAGACAACGTTCAGAGGAAAAATGTCTGTACGTAAAAACATAATACTTCAGTTTACCCCACAGTGCGACAGCAGCAATTTCCCAAAACAGCAATTATTTATATCATAGAGAAAACCTGCTTAGATCCAGAGTCCCTAACATGCATGATGGTGATTACACAATGATGACATGACTTCAGAGGTCTAAATTCAGCAGCCCTCTGGTGAGCAAAATACTTTCTTAGTAGATTAAAAATGCTTTTCCATTCATTGGTTCATTGGGTAATTTCAGCCAATAGAACAGACAGGAAAAATGTATCAGATACTACGGGATAATAGAAAGGATAATACAACATAATGTTTACTACGTCTTGAGAAAATGCTGTAGCCTTAAGTTGTGAAAAGGAAATAGTTAACACCGTATTATTAGCCCAAATGTATATGGATATTCACAAAAAAAATTATTTAAAATAGATCTAGTCCATTATGAGCCAATGGACCAAACACTCCAGCATGGACAAGGTCTCAGTATAGGCCTTTAAAAAAAGGCCAAACCACAAAACATAAGCCCCAAAACAAGAATACAAATATTCTCTCATATAAAAAAGAAATAAAAATAGCCCTTACGTCCAATGAAAAAAAAACATGCATGACAAACAGCCTGAAAAACAATACTCACCGATTCACAGGGGAGGTCATAGCTGGGGAAACGTGATCCAAAAGCAGGATTGATCCAGATCCATATTTCCTTTAGAAAGGTAAAGTCATTTTTTAGTTTATCTGCACCCCTTTGGGAGTTATGGCTATCAACAAACAAACCCTTGTTCTTCTTCTCCCTCTTTACCACAGGAAGTCAAGAAAAGGTTAAGGAAGTGCTAAAATAGGCTCCTCCAGCAGAGGGCGTTATTAAAGGAATAATTTAATGAAAAATCAAATTAACAAGATTAATCACTTACAACATAAGCCGATTAGCTAAAACATGTTCCATAGAAACAATTAAGTGTTCCTGATGGTTTTTGCTTTTTTTAATGGGTTGATACCACAGTGTAAAGAATCCTAATGGTTTAGCAGGTAATAATAATAATCAATTTTATTTACATAGTATTTGCATAAATTTTAAATACATGCATACCTACAAAGACTTTAATGACAGCGTCAACTCAAGGTGCTTTACAGAAAAATAAAACAAAATTCATAAAAAATGTCTAAAAAGAAAAGTCTTAAGATTTTCCTTAAAAGATCCAGAGGTTCTAAAACAAAGCAAAATGAATTCTATAAAACAGGAAATAAATGACAAATCTTCATCCTAAGAAAAGAGACCCAGAATTATTTAAAACAAAACTGACTTTATAAAAAACACGTCTAAAAAGAAAAAAGAGTCTTCAGATTCTTTTTAAAATGAGATAAATATCCAGAATATCTTAGAGACTCAGGAAGCTCCAATACACTTAAACCACTACGATTTATTCTGAGGTAAGTAATAAATCAGGTTAATTAGATTTTTCGCCAAACTATTCCTTTAAATAAAACAGGCACCAAGGCTTACAAAAAAATACATCTTACACATTTTAAATATTATGTTATAAAAACTCATGTTCCCCATTATATTATAAATGTGGCAGCATCACAATGGAGAAAACATCAAATCTGAGTCTAGAGAACTTACACACTGTTACACACCGACTCATTTCACTGATCAGAGGTCAGAGAAGAACTGTGCTGAGGATGTAATGAGTGTCTTCACTCCTCACTTATAAGCTTTAGGCCAATACATGCCTGAAACATAGAAGCATATGAGCCACAGGTCTGTTGCCACGGTAATGACATTAGGCTTTGTTTGGCTGCCGAACGGGGGGGTGAAGCCTGACCATGTGGCCAAACTATTCCAGGCAACACAGACTTTCAGCCAAGCACAGCATGATATACACACACACTGTCTCAGCATGACGATCTGAAATACATCTCCCTCCACACACACACACACACACACACACACACACACACACACGGTGCATATGATCCCATACATGATCCCCACACATACATACACAAAAAGGACCACCATAGGTCCTCTGCTGACCAGATATGATTTGGGTGGTGGATCATTCTCAGCACAGCCGTGACACTGACATGGTAGTAGTGTGTGGTGCTGGAATGAGTGTATCAGACACAGCAATGTTGCTGGAGCTTTTACAAGTTAGTGGCCAAGTTTACGTACAAGATTTCTGCCAATCCGATTGAATAAATTCTGATTATAGATTAAGGTTGAGGTGTTTATGCTCACTCTACTCAACAACCTGATGGAAAGTCTCTGTTTACATGCTCACTACAAGTAATGCGCTCCAAAATTACGCTCATGCGTAGAGAACAGCTTAATGTAGATGTTACCATGACAACGAGCATCACGTGAGTCCAGTCAGAGTGAGACGAGCAGCAGTGAGCAGTGCTTGTGTTTTTAATTGCTTTAATATGATGTCAGACTCAGGAAAACGTCCTTCACATGTCCTTATTAAAGAAGGCCGAGAGGAAGACGTCGTGTTCTGAGACACATAAGCTGGACGTCCGTCCCACCACCATCTTTTAAAGACCAGAGCGTAAACTTCGTCTCCTCTGCAGACCAGTTTCTGCTCCGCCATGTTGAACGGTCTAAACTTTCACTATGACGCGACGAACATGATCGGAACGTACTTAAACTTTCCGATTGTGAATGTAATCAGATACAGGCGTTTACACGGATATTATTCTTCTATTTAAAGGATTATTTACAGGATTAACCACCTCAATCAGTCGGATAGAAATTGTATTCCGAATGGCCTGAATCAGACTAGTCTATTCCGATTGAGGTGTTTACATGGACGTATTGTATTCCGATTGAGCTGTTAGTCAGATTATTAACAGATTATTAGGCTGCACGTAAACATGGCTAGTGTCACTGCTAGGTTGAGAGTGGAACCCCACCCAAAATATCCACACAAGGGATCCTAGGTTAAAATGTGACCAGTGATGAAGGGCTAGGGCAGCGCTGCTTTGTACTAGGAGGCAAATTTTTCAGCTTTTAAAAATGTATTTTATTTTTGGTATATTCAACCACACAAATGCTATGTTGTTATTTTATGTTGTAAAGTAATACTTTGATTGACTATTGATCAGGGCAGTGGGGGGGTTAACCTTCCCAAGGAATATGAACCCACAACTACCGGAGCCCCTCTGCTGACATTCTGTATAGATAAAAGTAATGCGTGGCCACAACTTAATAGGGTGTGGGAACAAGATAATTAAGTCATGGCCAGGACTTAATACGGCATGGGAACGAGATCCTAATGCATGGCCACAAGTTAGTAAGGTGTGGGAATGAGATCCTAATGTGTAGCCACAACTTAGTAAGGCACGATCTCGTTCCCACGCCTTACTAAGTCGTGGCCATGCATTAGGATCTCATTCCCATGAGTTAATACGGCGTGGCCACGCATTATTTTTATTTATGCGGTACGTCAACAGCAGGAATCCATACACAACCATCCAGTTTCTGGTTGTAAGCAGAAAATAAAATAATATACGAGCATAATAAAAAGGTTAGGGCCCTTTAAATTCGGCACATAAACAGTAATTGTGCATTAAAATATGCCAAAATGTGAGGATGTGTGCGCTTAATGTCATTTGATCAAACTTTTGCATGCAACTGTGTATGTGCAAACACACATACAGTAAAACAGCCGCCCCTTACACTCACTCTCTTCACCACACACACTTTACCAGATACATCTACTGTAATCAGCCCACATTTTTTTGTTTCACTCTGGAACTGCTGAAAAAAAGAAGTACGACAAGAAGCAGAGAAACTAGAAGGAGGGGAACAGAAATTACCCCTGATTTGTCTCTCCATCACGTTGTTAAATGGGAGTAATCCGTGGAGGATTTCCCCTGCAGCGGGCAATGCTGTTCAGCAGCATCTGTATATATTCCCTCAGCACACAATCTGTCTTTTCCTCAGCCGAGCGCTCGGCATCAGTGCTAACGAGGCCGGGCTGTCTGATGTTTCTGCAGAAACTAAAGCCTCCAATCCCTCTCCACCGGCAGCTCTGCTCAGAGCAGCGCAGAGGCTAATAGAAACGTCTTTAAAACAGGCAAAAGTCTGCTTGGATCATTAAATAGCACGGTGGGTCTGGGACTAGCGTGGTGCTTAGGGTCAGTTAATATTGCATGGATCTCTTCCAAAGGCTTCAAAAGGCTGCTTTCACCTTGCTGCTTCCTCCCGGGAAGAGTGTGAGTGTTCCTCGGGAGCTGGAGCGCTGGGTATCTTCAGGGGCCCAACTTCTTTCATGGGTGCCAACACTGTAGGAGCAATATTGTTCAATTTACATGTTATTATGTCTATATCTATAGATCCAAGCGTGCCTTTTGAGTGTATTTAGCAGCAGCCAGCTGGCAGAACAGTATACATCATAATTACGCAAGTTGGCAATGAAATTCAAAGGGGAATTCCATCAATTTTTCAGAATTTCAGCTAATTCTATTGTTAAACAAAACTAAAAAATCTGAGTGGTTTGAGGTGAAGTGGTTCATTGTAGAGAAACATACAGACACAGATTTCTTTACAGTGGTGCTGATAGGAACCAGAGGTCACAATGTCTACAACACAATATAGCCATTTTATTTACCAGCTTTTCTGAATGCAGATATAGATTATAATGTAGAGAGAGAGAGAGAGAGAGAGCAAAAGAGGGAGAGAGAGAGAAATGGCAACCTACTAGTAAAAGGATTTTGTCTTTCATAATAAATGAAGTATTTTGCATGGTTTATGGTTATATGCCTTAACAGTCAGCATTTCCTTAAAAATAATTTTAGGCCACAATCTTGTCTCAACGTCTCAGGCATCAGGCAGCGTACTTATAATTATTTCATGTAATAACTTTCTTCTTCCCACAAGCCATCACTCTCTTTAACAGTTAAAATATTACACATTAAAATATTCCAGCTTCTAAACTGCACTTCTAAAATACTGGTATATAGTATCAAACTCAACTCCATCCTCTGAAACTACCATCACAGACCAGTGTTTATTCTAGCATCTTACTTACCTGCCTTATCTGACTGTCACCTCACTGATCCCTTTCTTTGCCACTATACACCCCTTTAACTGCTGCTGCACTCAGCACTTTAACTTCAGACCCATACTTTGCACAACGTAAAGGTTACAGTTATGGCTGTGTGTGTGTGTGTATGAGTGAGTGATGGTAGGAATATATGTTTTTTTTTTGTATTCTATTTTATTTTATATTTATTTTATTCACTACATGTAAATGTCTGTCTAATACTGTGCACTGTGAGCTCCTGTAACCAAAACCAAATTCCTTGTATGTGTAAGCAAACCTGGCCAATAAAGCTTGATTCTGATTCTGTGATGGAGCTTTCAGAGGCAGTAAACTCTTCAGACGTCTGGTTCCTATCACCACCACTAAGAACAATTCTAACACCAAACCACTCTGAACGACTGTTTACATCTTAACCATTTACTTAAGCAGAATTTTTTTAAAATCTATGCATTTCCCTTTAAAATACAATCCATTCACATGCACTAGGCCTACTACAAGACATGTCTGATTTTGTAACGGTGGAGGCGAGGAGGCGGGATGCAAATGCGAGTTGCTTTTATTGAAATTAGAGTCAGCAGAGTCCAGAGTAGCAGAGGATTGTAGAACAGAAAAGTCTGTGACAAAAACAAACTACAAGATGAAAGAAACCAAGAGACAAGGCAGCACAAACACAGGGGTATAAATACTCTGAGGGAAAATAAGAAACACCTGGGACTAATGAGGGGCGGAGCACGGACAGGTGGAGCAGATAAGAAGGGGGCAGGACCAGGGAGGAGACACAGAACAACAACAAAAGCACATGGTACAAGAAAACAAAAAAGGCACATGGCTACCACAGGGGAGAAGAAACAGACACTCTCAGAGGGACAAAGGGAGAATCTGTGACAAATTAATGCCACGGCTATGCAAACTAATCTAGCTATCTATGCGACAGCTTTGGAATTAACGTGGACGTAGATTACAGCAGGAAAAAAACTAAAATGCTCCATATCACTGAAAACTTTAGAGTTATCCTTTCTTTATTTAAATGAAAGTGTTTGATGTAGTTTGTAAACATTGTTAAAGTTAAATGTACCATTGACTCCCCATACGGTCCATATATCGAAACTAAGCTGCAAAAACAGCCCATTTTTAATTAATCGTTTTTGTGATGTCACAAAAACCAACAGACTTACAATTATCTGCCTATTCAGCCTACAGAAATGTAGCCCCGCCCATTCACACTGAAGTTACATGGAGCTCATTTGCATCATTACAGCCGTAAAGGCACAGTAACAAAAACAGCCTGTTTAATTCTAGGAGATAAAGAGAGGTTTGAAAAGGGTCATGTTAAAATAAAGATTATTTTTGGTACATAAAACCACACAAATGTACTGTAAGTAAAGAAATACTGGAATATTGCAGGATATGGGCCCTTTAAATGATAGCTAAATAGTTAAACAGCCTCCATAAAGATTACATTAGAGATGAACTACATTTCAAATTATACTTTAAAATGAATAGTTTATTTGCAAAAACAGATCTCCATGTTAATGAATTTTCATTTTTTATTGTGCATTCCAGGTAATATCAATCAATCTGCAATTGGGTTGTTTTGATTAAGTACAAATAACGCAGTAAAATACAAGTAGCTTACAAAATGAAACTTCTTTTATTTAAATTTTGTTTTTTGGCAAACGCACAGAACTCTGATGGTCATTTCATGTTTCAGAGTTAAACAAAGCCATGTATTGGGTAAAAGATTCTTTTAAGTGCAATATTTAACATTCTTTAACATAAAACAAGCAGCTAAAGAGCTAAAATTGAAAAAAAACAGCCCATTAATGGTCAATATTAAGCAACTATAAGATCAAACCTCCGAAAATTCGAAGGTTGAATCTTAAAAGGCTCACTGTTCTCTATATAGTGCACTATGTGAGTTATGACATTTTGGCTTTTACCCCCAAAAATCGTGTTTTATGTCCAGTATGAATTGTGCACACATGACTGAATTCACAGTGGATCTCTGTTAGACAGACTGAGCTCTGTTTAGTAGTCGTTACTGAAGGACCTGCGTGCTGCACTTTGTAGGGAGAAGGGAGCCGTTTGAGATTCTTCCAAAACAGTTGGCGCCAGTGTTGTATCACCTGACCTGCATACTGCGCACTGATTGGCTGAACAGAATAAGTTCTGCTGGAGAACAGCGCTGGCGTTTGACTGTAAAACGTGATCTTGCAGTGCCCTGACCGTATTCATGGTATTCAGAGTGCACTGTGTGTTAATAATAACTCACCACACTCAGCTGTTTTTTTTAAAGTATGGCGTTTATCATTTTTGCAAATGAACTTCATATATAGTTGTTGCAGGGCTACTAATAGCTGCTGGAAACTCAGCTCAGCCTGCTGTTCACATAAATATAAGGGTCCGGATATAAACACTGCTGCGCTCTGACCTCTCGGTATAAGACGAGACGAGCTAATCCCTGCTGTGTAGTTTCAGCAGGCCTTACATTCGCAGTTCACTAATACAGATGTTGAACATTCCACCCCCTCACTCCTCCTCACACCTCTTTTTCTGCTCACTTGGGGTCCTAACATCTGTATCAGCAGGCGTCTCTTTTCCACTAATGAGGAAGTTCAGCCTCTAATTGGGATCCTGAAGAGAAGGCTGGACTGGAGAGTGAGAAGCTGTGAAAAAAGGCTGTTTCACAGGCAGGTTCATACATATTCATGACATGGTCGGGTTTCTTCATGATAACTATGGCACACAATCTGTATGGAATACAACCTAATTATTTCACGCTTTCTCAGAACAACAGCAGCAATAATGAGCATGTATTTTTGTTTAATGTGTCTTTATGTTTACGGCATAAAATTCACTCAAAAGTTGAGAAATACAATTAAAATAAGCATCCTTATCTGAATGTCTTAAAGGAATAGTTGATCAAAAAATCTGATTTACACAATTTCCTCCTCAAATGTAGTCGATTAGCCTAGCACAGGGGTCAGCAACCCAAATGTTAGGAACAGCCATTTTGTCCTTTCAACAAAAATCAAACCACATTGGGAGCCACAATATTTTATGTCCATTTTACCATCTTGGCTGTCAATATGTCTCAGGTATGTGTTAATGTACTAGTGTAGGAAAAAAAAATATAATATAAACAAAAAAGCAGACCTACTTTTCTCTGCTTTAAGCTTTAGCTCAGCTATAGCTGCTTTTCTCCCATCTTCTGGTTTGAATTTTCCCGTTCCACCTCAAATGGTGTTTGAGGCGCCAGAATGTACCTGCGGCACCATTTGAGGTGGAACGGGAAAATTCAAACAATGGGCTGATAAACGAGAAACTGACTTTAGCTTTTTGACATGTTTGTCAGTTTCTCATTAAACATATAAGGAAACCAGCTGGAGTGATAATAAATGCAAATAAGTCCATTATTCTCCAAACTATCGATGTTCGTCTTAAATCCCTCTCTTTACCGTTTCGTTAGCTACTACCTAGGTGAGATTGTTGTCCGTATTGCTATGGTGACCAGCAGTCTGCGTGTTAATCTTCATGGTTAAACGATGAATTAACAGATATACATTAACTCCAGCATTTAAGACCATTTACTGTTAAACTGTGTTGAACGATCAGCAGAGCTTTATTTTACTGTAAAGGAGGATTATTTTATTTTTACCTACAAATCTAATTCGGCTGTAGAGCCACAACAGAGCAGTAAGTGCCGCATGTTGCTGACCCCCTGAGCTAGACATGTTTGGTGTCTGGAGCTATGAGGCTAATGTATAATGGATGCTTATAAGGCTTGGGAAATGTGATGTCATGACGCAGTATCTTATGGATGATCCGCCATTGTGGCAGGGTTAGCCGGTCTAGGCTGGTTCAGAATAGCTGAATCAATCTTTCTTTCCTGTCTGCTTTCCTTGATCTGTAGCTCATAAACTCACCAAATAAGTGTTCATGGCTGGTAGGCTCAAAAATCAGAGGAAAGCGGATAGAAAGGGAAGATTCATTCAACTATTTGGACACAACTCTAGTTACCCAGCACATAGGAGGCATCACAGCGAGAGTGCAGAAACACATTAAGCTCAAGCTCATCTCATTCTCTAATGCAGGGGTGCACAACTCTGGACCTGGAGGGCCACTGTCCAGCACAGTTTGGTGATTTACCTGCTGAAACACACCTGATTACACTCATCTGTTAACTGTCAGGTTTAGCAAGTGTGTTTGCATAGGAAAGCCTCCAAACTGTACTGGACATCAGTCCTCCAGAGCCAGAGTTGTGCACCCCTGATCTAATCGTATAGATTTAATGAAATAAAACTTTTAACAACATCATTTATTGGATTTATCTTGTTTGGAATCTGCTAAATTACTCTTCACAGATGCCTAATGGGTGCCAGAATGTAACTGCTGCCTCATTTAAGGCGGAGTGGTAAATTGGACTAAGAAGTTGGCGAACAAGTAGTAAATCTCAGCTTTGTGGTGAGGTTTGCATTGATGCCACTGTTTTACTATTCAAAATGCACAGTTTTCCAGTAGTAACGTGGAAAAAATGTGATAAGGTGACATAAGTTACGTAACAGGTGTCAGACGATGATCTGTTTCCCTTTAATACTTTAGATTGGCTGCCTCTTCAGTGTAAACTTAAGCCATGTGCGATCTAAAGTGGATTTTTGTGGAGGTTAATATTGTACAGTACAGCAGCAGTGCCATTAGTTTGATAACTAGCCAGGGAAGCAGTGTTTGCTAAAAGGTCAACTGCAGGGAAAAATGCCAGTGGCAAAACCAAGTGAAATCAGGGTTGCCATGTGTTACATTTTTGTTACAATGAGATTTCAGTGGGGGGGGGTGGGGGTGGGGGTGGATATTGGAGGTTGGAGGCTTTGGGGTTTGGGAGGTGGCGGTCAATGTTATTGGGTTTGGGGGGGGGGTGAGGTGGGTCGAGTTTGATCCATGACATTTTGATATTTTTTTAAGAATGTAACAAATTTTAAATGTCTATATACACAGACACTGACTATTACTATTCCTATTAGTGTAAGTTGTATCTTTGATCTGTTTCCAGTGGACCAAAAGAAATGACCCAAAATGACTTGGAAAAAAGTCTGGTTCCATTGACTTACATTAAAAGCAAAGTCATTTTTTTCCTTCTGCTGTAAAGTTACCATTTTGGAGATAAAAGGTTTTGTTCCGACAACACCGATATATATATAATAATATTTGATACAAATACAATTTGATTTTGCTTAAAGATTTTGTTCAACATTGATAATTTGATGTTAGCTCTCTGCTGAACTGGTCAGCCTACTCTAATGAGGGCAAAATACAGTCCAGTTACAGAGAATATACAATATAGGGTTAAACAAACACAGTAACTACAGCGGTTACCCAACGTAGCACAATTATAATCATGCTAGGAATCACAAGCATATTATAGTTATGTTAGTTGTTAGTTAATTTATGCAAAGCAAGAGATAGAAATTTTTATTTTTTTATAATGAGCTGCATTTTTTGAGCTTTGACTCGACTAGCCAGCCCGTGTCCCCTGCAGTTTGTTTACTACTGCAGTGTTTGAATGACACTTAGCAAACACCTCAGATATATCATTATATTCTGTGAAGTGCCTAATATAAGAGTGACGTACAAGGAAACGTGAGGAGGAATGAACGTTTAAGGTTTAATAAACGTGCAAGATTTGTACCCCCCCCCAAATAAAGTTAAATATGCCAGTGGCAGAGTTAAATCAAAAATCATATGAATTCTATCTGGTCAAATCTTCCAGTGGTTGAATGAATAACCATTCGTAAACTGTAAATGGGCTTTGAGTGGCTTGGAAATTCTGAATTTCACAAAGGAACAGGCACTTAAGCCACACACCAGCTACTTTATTGGCTTTTGGTTCCACGGTCGCGTTAATGTAGGCCAGTGCATGTTTCATTCTTCTACCATTGTCTGAGTTTTGTTGATTGAAAGAACAGTATGCCGAGTAAAAGTGGGCTGAAAGCTTAGCACCTCTTTGTTTTATCTCACTTCACAGAACATTTGGGAGTCACATGACAAACACCACCTCCACATGTGGGTCCTGGCATGAAAAAGTTTGGGACCCCCTGATCTAACGTGTAAGTCCTTCTGTCCAGCTCCTGAAGTCCTAACCAATGGGAGATCTCACTTGGCTGCATCTACCTGAATACCACAAAGGAAAAATATCCTGATTAGACAGTTTTTCATTGGCCATTAACCCTTTTGTTAGCAAACAAAACTTGATAATGAAATAAAAGTAGTATTGCTACTATTTTACACCCTAAAGAGAGTTTAAAATACAAGCAGCATGGCTCCATTAAATAAAAATGATCTGAAAATGACTGACATATTTTAGTTAGAAATCATTAGGCCTTCTCTGAAGGCCTAGAAGGCCCTGAGGGTTCCCCTCTGGGGTTCATAAATATTCAGTGGCGGTTGGGTTTCTGTTGGGACATGAGTGAGGATGATGCTTCTAAACTTTTTGCAGACTCCCGGCAAGACTTGTCAAGTGGATGACATACTGTTATCTATAAAAACTGACCAAAGTGTGGACAAATCCGTGCAAAATTAATGCTTTTGGGCGAAAACTCCTCATTCTCCTTACTATTCCTTTTAAAGCTATGGAAGGCTCTGAAAATTTGTCATTTACAGCCAGGGTCCATACATAATTAATTGGTAATGAGCTCCTGTTAAGTCATGAGTGTGGATGATGTTTCTAAACTTTTTTCTTCCTTCAACACGCAAGACTTGTCAAGGACCCTCGGCCTCCCTGTGTGATTCCCCTCTTTTTCGTGAAGACAGTCTGCCTGACACCCACTGTCCTCCTTTCACCGTCTGGAGCTGAAATGCTCCACACTTCATGCGCCTGCCCTATATTCCCTGAGCAGGGTCGAGAGCAGGAGCTGACTGCTGAGGGGAATTCCCTGAGCTTGGCGAGGAAAAGCTGACAGATGGAAGGCACTAGATTTGCCCGTACTGGCTCCAGGCAGGCCAGAGGATTGGGCCGAAGTCCTCTGGGCTCCTTCCAGATGCCGCGGAAGATGTTGTTCATTTGGACAAGTATTAGATTTTCGGACATCATCGTACAGACGAGCTCCAATCCTCAATCTCCATCCTATTTCTCAACAAGCCGCACTCAAAGCCAAGAAATGGTGATCAAAGACAATTCAATGACTCGAATAATGTACAGGAACCATTCAGTCAAGCATTGCATCAGGAAGCCGGTGGGAGAGCACAGTTCCTCGGTATTTACAGCCCATCCCCGGCCCTGTGCTTTATAGCATTTGTAATACACTTGCATTGATTCATGAACAGGAGGCTCAAAAGAGGTGTATTACCCAATTACAGCAGTCGGGTCCTCATCGATCTCTCAGCTCTTCTGATGGAAGGATTAGAGAGAGAGAGAGAGAGAGAGAGAGAGAGAGAAAGAGAGAGTTGCCTTTATTTCACATGACTGTGGCAGCTGACACCTCACAAGATTAACTCCGAACTCAGAGAGTTCAGGCCAGTTTTCTGGTCAGCTGGGGACTTGAGGCCTCGGCCAAAGTGTCTGAATCTGCGTTAGATAAGTTCAGTCACGGTATGATGTAATCATGATGTGCTGCCAAATTATGAAATTATGAAACACTGTGTTTTACACTGTCAAAAAACATATAAGCAAGTCTGTTTGAGATTATTTCAACAGCTTGGCAGTTTGAGGCAGATGTGTGACGATTTAGGGCTGGGATTCACAGTGTTGCCTGAAAGTTGGCCAGTGAGGATGTTTAATTTGGCCTGCCAGAAAGTTACTGTAACCCCACCCCCTCAACTTGTGAGGGGACAAACATGTTTTTACTACACATCAATTCTCATGTTCTTTTCATTCTTTTTATTCTTATTCTATTTAAAGTGTATTTTTGAAGTATTTTAGTACAAAATGTAGTGCAATGTTGTAGAATACATTCTTAAAAACTCAGTTCAAAACTACCTGCCTTCTGTATTTGTGTTTTCACTCCTCGGCTCTTCACGAACATTACACCAAGACAAAAATATTTTGGGCAACAGCCGAACGCTAAAGTTGGAGACCCCCTGTTCAAATTATTTGTTGATTTTCTAGGTGAAAATAAGTGAACACATCCTCTACAGAGAACATACTTAAATATTTTTCTGAAAATTTTACTGTAATTTCTATTTATGTGCTGGGTTTATCAGATTGAGAAAAAATTATTAAAACATACAGCGTAAAATGTGTCATAATTTTTGCACAGGTCACATTTTAAGGGTTTTTTTTATGCTGTATGTTGAATTTTGCATTATACCTTGCCTAAACCATGTACATATCCAGTAAGGCACTCACACACAATGTATTTCAAATAAACAAGATAGCAAATCATCAAACCGCATTTTCATAGAGTATCAATACCTACACACTTGATTTTGCCATGTTAAAGCTTCATTTGCTAATATTTAAAATTAAGATGCTGAAATACAAATTTATTTCACAAGGTAACCAAACAGTAAAGTGCATTAGACAGGATTTTGGCTATTTTCATACATTTTCAAATGTATTTGATAAATACATTTACATACATTTATTTTGGTATGGAAGATTTCTGTGTGTAAAATTTTCCCCCATACATTTTGGAATAAATGTACTTTTAAACATATTTAGTTAATGTGGTAATATAAACTGATGTTCCAAAAGCCATGGGATAGGAACTAGTATTGTGTAGGACCCCCACTAGCCTGGCAAAGTGCAGCAACTTGACGTGGCACTGATTCCACAACTGGAGGGAATGTTGCCACACCTTTCGTCTGAACTCTCCAGAATGCTCCTCAAACCAATTCTGGACAACTTGGGCCCAATGGCACAGTGCGTTATCCTGCTGAAATATCCCATCATTGTGGGTGTATATGAAGTCCATGAAGGTCTGCAAATGGACACGTACTTAGAAACGTAGCAGTCACTGGTCAATGATGTGTTTAGGGCGGACCAGTGGACCCAACCCATAACATGAGAACACACCCCACACCAGTATGGTACCACCACCAGCCTGCACAGTATCTTGTTGACAACTGAGTGCCATGGCTTCATGGGGCCTGCGCCACACACGAACCCTATAATCCGCTCGAAACAATTGATACCATGACTCATCAGACCACGCCACATGTTGCCAATCCTTTAGGGTCCAGTTAGCAACCTCACGAGCCCAGGTGAGGCGCTGTGTCCGGTGTCGTGGTGTTAACAGAGGCACTCTGGTGGGTCTTCTGCCCTCATATCCCATGAAAGCTAAAGAACGCTGCACTGACCGGCAGAATACGCATGTGGGGTCTCCTGCACTGAATGCAGATCTGATTTCTGCCGGAGTTGCTTGTCTGTTCGCACGGACAATTCTAGCCAGAGACCGCCGGTCACGATCATTAAGCACCCATGGGCTGCCACTGCGCTGTCCACTGTGGGTGGTAATGCGTTCTATGACATGTTTCAGGTACACACGAGACACTGTGTCTGGCACCCACTATCTTGCTTCGTTCGACCTACAATAACTTATGTCGCCTTGCCATGAGCGCGCTGGCCAGTGTTCAACCTCACTCACACAATAACACCTCACAACTTATACAGGTGTGGGCGTTCCCAAGCCGTCCCCTGAGGTAACGCCACTTCATAATCAATTTACATACAGCTATCTCATGACTTTTGGCACATCAGTGTATTTTGAAATACATGTAGTGTATGGAATGTCTGCATCAACAGGAAACCCTGGAATAGGCTGCATTTGTCTGCTATAGTCTGCAATTGTCCATTAATATTTTCACACAAGACAAAATGGTAACACTTTATTTGGAGTGGTCCTTTGTAGATGATTAATAAACTCTTAACAGATTATCAGTAACACATCAACAACATATCAGTGAAGTAGCTGCAGTGAAGCATCTGAATACACTGAAGTAAATGTCTTCTAGATGTTCTGTTGATACATTACTGATATTAAATAGATTATATTGTTAATATGTTACTTCCATTATGCAAAACCTAACCTTACCAACCTTACCAAGAACCTAACGCTAACCCTGGGCCTAATCCTAACCCTAACCTTAACCTCAACCCAAAACTTAATACTAACCCTCACCCTGGCTCTAATCCTAATCCTAACCTTAACCTCAACCTAAAACCTAATCCTAACCCTCACCCTGGTTCTAATCCTAACCCTAACCTTACCCAAAACCTAATCCTAACCCTAGCCCTAATCCTAACCTTAAGATCCACCCAAAACCTAATCCTAACCCTCACCCTGGCCCTAATCCTAATCCTAACTTTACCCAACCTTACCCATAACCTAACCCTCACCCTGGCCCTAATCCCAACCTTAACCTTAACCTCAACCTAAAACCTAATCCTAACCCTAGCCCTAATCCTAACCTTAAGATCCACCCAAAACCTAATCTTAACCCTCACCCTGGCTCTAATCCTAATCCTAAACTTACCCAAAACCTAATCCTAACCCTAGCCCTAATCCTAACCTTAAGATCCACCCAAAACCTAATCCTAACCCTCACCCTGGCCCTAATCCTAATCCTAACTTTACCCAACCTTACCCATAACCTAACCCTCACCCTGGCCCTAATCCCAACCTTAACCTTAACCTCAACTCAAAACCTAATCCTAACCCTAGCCCTAATCCTAACCTTAAGATCCACCCAAAACCTAATCCTAACCCTCACCCTGGCCCTAATCCTAATCCTAACTTTACCCAACCTTACCCATAACCTAACCCTCACCCTGGCCCTAATCCCAACCTTAACCTTAACCTCAACCTAAAACCTAATCCTAACCCTAGCCCTAATCCTAACCTTAAGATCCACCCAAAACCTAATCCTAACCCTCACCCTGGCCCTAATCCTAATCCTAACCTTACCCAACCTTACCCGAAACCTAATCCTAACTCTAACCTTAACCTCAACGCAAAACCTAACCCTCACCCTGGCCCTAATCCCAACCTTAACCTCAACCCAAAACCTGATCCTAACCCTCATCTGTTTCTGTTACTGAGAGTCCATTGAGTGTTTGTTTCATCTAAAAAGACCAGTGAAAATAAAGTGTCACTGACAAAATTAGCCCATTCAAATTTCAGTTATTATAACCATGTTATTTAATTTGAAATTGGTGGAACTACAGTAAAGCATTACTTTGTAACTCATTACTTCCAACACTGCGTACCATGATCCACTTTATACCACCACAGCTTTTGTGTGCAGGTTGTGTTTGGCTTTTTTGTATTTTATATCTTCTGGAAAGGATGGATCTTACATAAGCCGAGTGTTGGAAAGGGGAGGAAAAAGCAGTCTTTGTTGTCTTCTCAGGCATGCAAATGAAAAGTTCTTACATGTAGTCTGAAAGGGGCATAAGTAGGCTGATATGGATTCATACACACGGAGAAAACTGCTGCGAAAGTGAGAAGCGGATGTGTGCGCGTCAAACATCCGCTGCATCCGTGCAGGGCTAATTTGAGTCATTTCTCCTGCCATTACAGAAATCAAAGCTGTGCCCAGAACTTTGATATGAAGGGGAATAACCTGAAATGGCTCTTTGTTCAGGAAGAAAAAGGATATGACAGCATCTGACCAACCCGGGGCGGTTCTCCTATTCCCCAACAAATCGAAAAGGAAGGCTGAAATCTGCTCTATGGAGAGGCAAAGGGAGATTTGCTGTCAAACAACGCTGAAGTGCGACAAAAGCCAGACAGCAGTCCTCCCAGGTTCAGCTCTGGAGAGAATGAAAGGCAGAGAGGCACCTGAAGACAGTTGCAAAAGTGCAATCCTCAAGGGAGCACACTGTTTACTGGATTGTGTCAAAGCCACAGAACTGGAGTTCTGCGCTTGATGGAAACGACACCAGAGCCCTAGTCACCGCGCTACTCCTCAAACACCAAAAACTCGACTTCTGACCCTGACAAAAAGACAACAAAGGCTGCCGTCTGGGTGAAACAGCACATTTCCCATGAGATGGCTTCTAAAACGACAGCTAAACAAACACACTTCATACGCGGGCCACTCCGACAGCACGAATCCTGTCGATCCTCTCTGCTAAGCACGTGCATGACAAAATACACCTTAATCTGCTCTTCCCTCACGTACCTCTCGTGATTGCTTCTCTCTCTCTGAGAAAGGTCCACAGAAAATTGTCAGTGTTAATACCTTAATCTCCCTCACTGAGCAGAACACGTAGGACCGAGAGTGTTTTTTTTTTTCGGAGCACTGACACTTACAGGACATTTAAATGGACACTAATCGTTTTACCTCCATCTTATAAGGCACTTGGAAAGGGTCATTCAGCGGTCATGCAGACGGGAAGGGCGAGGGAATTCAGGATTTCTGCCAGAGATTTATTTCGGCCTGTTTGATGCAAGAGGATTTTGCTCTTTGGTACACAACTCCAGATATACATATTAAAGATTTAGCTGGCAGATGACGTCATTCTATACATAGTGACTGATTCCACCTGGCCTCCACACTGGTGCTCCCTCTCCGCGCTGAAAAAGTGGTTGATGTGAGAGATTTATTAATCCCTGTTGGGAAATTAGAGTGTAACAGCAGCAAACATGCAATATGAAACACAGTACACAATAAATAATGAAGATATATACACTAAGAAACATATAATAAAAGAAAACAAGAGACACTATATGGACAAAAGTATATGGACACACCTCTTAATCACTGAATTCAGGCGTTATATTCAGTCCCATTGCCACAGGTGTATAAAATCAAGTACCTAGCCATGCAGTCTGCCTTTACACACATTTGTGAAAGAAAGGTTTGTTCTAAAGAGCTCACTGAATTCCAGCATGGTGCTGTAATTGGAGATGCCACTGTTGCAACTCAGTTCACGAAATTTCTTTCGTCCTACATATTCCACAGTCAACTGTGAGTGGTTTTACTGAAAAGAGGAAGTGTTTAGGAACCACGGCAACACAGCCACGAAGTGTCAGACCATGTAAAGTTGCAGAGCGGGTCACAGAGTGCTGAGGCGCATAGTGCATAGAAGTTGCCAATGCTCAATAACTCGATAACTGCAGAGTTCAAACCTCCTCTGGCATCAACATCAGCACAAAAACTGTGCGCCATGAGCTTCATGGCAGGGTTTCCATGGCCGAGCAACTGCATACAAGCCTTACATCACCAAGCACAATGCCAAGCGTTGGATGGAGTGGTGTAAAGCACGCGGCCACTGTGCCCCAGTGCACAAAGCAAGCTCCATAAAGGCAGGGTGAGTTTGGTGTGGAAGACCTTGACTGGCCCTCACAGAGCCCTGACCTCTCCTTATCCCCTTCACATCGCAGCAGTTTCATGTGGCATCGCTATGATGACCAGCTACACTGAGGGGGCGCTATATCTGCAGTGGAAAATTAAGTAGCTGGTACCAAAAGTGAGTCGAGCTGAGCCGTACCATGCGGTGGAAAAGTGTCAAAGCTGGGTTTGCTTAGCTTTTTTATACCAATCACAGAACATGGTGGGATGTTAACTGCTCGATTTAATTCAATTAAAATGTATTGTTTTTATTATTATACAAATACAGGGTTGTACAGTATAACAAAACACTGGCTGGCTACTTACATTTACGGCATTTGGCAGACGATCTTTTCCAGAGCAACTTACAATTCATTTTACACAGGTAGGCGAAGGTAGTGTTAGGAGTCTTGCCCAAGGACTCTTATTAGTATAGTGTAGAGTGCTTACCCAGGCAGGGATTGAACCCCAGTCTACAGCATAGAAGGCCACTACACTATACCAACACCAGCTTTTTATTCTATTATTAATTTTTTAATAGACTTTATTAAAAATTCAATCAACACAAAATCATACAAGCACCAACTCACACACTTAATACAACGAGTCTATCCAAAATACAATTATAGACATACCTAATATGCCTTCCACTCATTGCGCACTTCCTTCGAGATTGTTGGGCTCAGCTAGAACGGCTGGTTTTCCTTGCAGTGATTTAAAAATAGATAAAAAAAGGCAATAGTGCAAAGACAATAGACAAAAGCTCAAAGACAGCAGGTGCATAGACAGTGTATACAGATATGTGCATGAACAGTAACTGTAGGTCAGAAAGCAGAGGTAGAATTTAAGTGCAAACTATAGTTACTGTACTATACTATAATAAATAAACTATAAACAATGTGTAGACTTGTGTGCTTTACAGCGTAGGTGTTCATAGTGTGTATTCATTCAAAGTGTACAGTATGTTGAGGTAAACCAGGTCTGGTGTGCAAATTATAATAAGTGTTTGTAAACAGCATCACATCCACGAAGTGTAAGGTGCAAGTAAATGAGCATTAGCAGCTTAATGTTCAAACATACAGCTTAAATGTTCAAGTATAGTGAGTTCCAATTAAAGTGCGATGCACATACAGTCCCATGAGCCAGTGGAGCTCAGTGTGTAGATATGCTGAGTAAGCTGGGAGGATCAGGGTTAGATCAGTAACAGTCTGTGGTGTGTGTGTTCATGTTCTGTCAGGTTTTTTGTGTCATACAGTGCATCTGTCTGGAAACATCTGCAAATTTGCATTTGCACTGACCCTCAGGCTACGTTTACACAGCAGGTAAAAGTGGCCCAAATCCGATCTTGTTCCTCAAATGTGACACAGATGAGTCATCTGTGTGTCAGTGTGAACAGCAAAAAACACATTGAATCTGACATTTTCAATTCCGATTTGAGACGCTTTCATATGTGGTACTGAAATCTGATACGTTTCCGATCAGCGGCAATGCGGCTAAGTCTGAACAGCCAGATCGGAATTCATGCGACTTTTACGTCAGTCCAACTCGACATTCGTCATAATTTCACGCTGCTGAGACTCATAAACATTTAGCCTGATGTTTCTGTACTAAAACATAAGAAGAGACTCATCAAACCGCTCCGTATTCGAAGAGATTTTCAATGAAACGGCCGAACGCGGCCGGAGGAGCCCGAGGCTGCAGCGTCAAAGAACAGTTTAAAGAATCCGAGGTCACGAACCAAAGAAGTGGCCGAATAACGTGCCTTTTTTACGGCGAATTTGAACACATTCTGGATGATGAGTCCAGCTGTCAACCACTGGAACTTACTCACTCATGCGATGCAGGTGAAGACGAAACTGAAAGCTGCGGGAGCGACTGGCGTTCCCTGGCCGTCATGATTGTTCACCTCTGGACGAGCCACGTGAAGCACAGTTCTTTTGCGCATGCGGGTCAGTTTGGGAGCTGATCAGTTCAGACTGATGTCGCATACAGATCACATTTAAAAGATAAGGTGAACAGCCAAACAAAAAAATCAGATTTGGTGAGAAAATCAGATTTGGGCCACGTTTACCTGCTGTGTAAACGTAGCCTTATTCATCAAAATTGAGCGCAGATTTGACTGCCCCTAATGGCGTACGGACAACTCTGCGTCTGATTCACAAAACTTCTGTGCGCCATGGAAATAAGCGAGAGCGCAAATTATCGGTGCGTGAAATCAAGCGTCAGCCTAACCTCACCTCATTTACATATCATTTACATGAAGCACACCCTAATTCATGCAGATGTATTGTACTTTATAGTGTTTAAACTGTGTTAAAATTACCAAAGCTGAAAAGAATAAAATGTGAATTATAAAACAGATAGTTCCAGTCCTAAGATCTGATTGGCTGAGCCGTGTTCAAAGCTGTTGTACAATCCACGATATACGCACACCTATGACCGTCTCACAACAACTGAATTGTGAATTATTCAGTACAGCACAAAAAATCCTTGCGCTGTTAAATGGAATCATTTGACTCTCTCTAAAATGAGGAGCTGGCGACTTATGTTCTTAACTAGAACTAGGCTGGTCAGCTAGCTAACAGGCTAAAAGAGCTAAGAGGCTAAAGCCAACAGCCTAAACAACTCCATCATTAATATCACAGGCAGCACTGCTGTGTCTGATCCACTCGCTGATACCAGCGCAACACACACTAACACACCACCACCACGTCAGTCTCACTGCAGTGCTGAGAATGACCCACTACCCAAATAGTACCTGCTCTGTGAGGGTCCATGGGGGTCCTGACCACTGAAGAACAGGGTAAAAGGGGGCTAACAAAGAGAAACAGATGGACTACAGTCTGTAACTGTAGAACTACAAAGTGCACCTATATAGTAAGTGGAGCTGATAAAATGGACAATGAGCGTAGAAACAAGGAGGTGGTCATAATGTTATGCCTGATCGATGTATGTCTTTAAATGGAACATGGAATAGCTGCAGCATTTGTTTACACCAATGAACATGTAAAATAAGTAAATCCACTTTTGCTTTGCACAAATTATTAGTATTATTGTTATTTTACTATTTTTATTCTTAATATTAATATTATAGGTAAGTCTGTTCAGTTGACCAAGGTTGCTAAACTATTGCGCACATTTAACCGCACTGCTATCACCAGTGTATTCACGCACAACCTCAGTCCCTCACGCTGGGTGGGTCTTGTGATGCCGCGTTCATCACACGCGTCTCCACGCGTCATCTTTCACATCTTTTCAGCCTCATCGGTGCCATTGTCTCACGCTGCAGAGGTATGACTTATTACACCTTATAAAATTAAACTGGCTTTTACGGCGCCTTGATTGAGGAAGGTCCCACCAGAAGAGCAAAAGCTAAAGGTGGCTGGGGTGATATAGAGTGATGTAGAGTAGCCGAGCACTTTTCCTCTTACCAAAGTACATAAAAAGGCGAAATTGAGAAACTTCCATAAAAGCCACGTCCCACACTGGCGCTCGTCTACAGGAGTTAATTATCCAAAAGAGTAATAACCTTATCAAGAGTGCGTGAGAGCCAGCCGTCACAGTGATTTATACAGCCTACCTTTCTCTCTCTGACTCTCTCTCTCTCTCTCTCTCTCTATCTCTCTCTCATTTACTCACTCAGTTTATCCAGCTCTTCTAAAACTACACACACCGACCACTCCGGCCTGCCGGACACATAAATTCATCACATCGCTGAGATGGGCCTCTTTCGCTTAGAGCCACACTGTTAATCTTCTCAACAGTGCAGTTACTCTGAAGTATTAGGATGCGACAGTGGACAATGCATCAAAGACGCAGCTTCATTTTCTACGGCGCATCGTTTGGTAGCGAGATAAAGATCTAATATAAGCAAAGTCAGCCTAATACATACGCTTAAATACACTAATCAGGCATAACATTATGACCACCTCCTTGTTTCTACGCTCATTGTCCATTTTATCAGCTCCACTTACTATATAGGTGCACTTTGTAGTTCTACAATTACAGACTGTGGTCCATCTGTTTCTCTGCATACTTTGTTAGCCCACTTTTACCCTGTTCTTCAGTGGTCAGGACCCCCATGGACCCTCACAGAGCAGGTACTATTTGGCTGGTGGATCACTCTCAGCACTGCAGTGAGACTGACGTGGTGGTGGTGTGTTAGTGTGTGTTGCGCTGGTCTGAGTGGATCAGACACAGCAGTGCTGCTGGAGTTTTTAAACACCTCAGTGTCGCTGCTGGACTGAGAATAGTCCACCAACCAAAAATATCCAGCCAACAGCGTCCTGTGGGCAGCGTCCTGTGACCACTGATGAAGGACTGGAGGATGACCAACACAAACTGTGCAGCAGCAGATGAGCTATCATCTCTGACTTTACATCTACAAGGTGGACTGACAAGGTAGGAGTGTCTAATAGAGTGGACAGTGAGTGGACACAGTGTTTAAAAACTCCAGCAGCACTGCTGTGTCTGATCCATTTAGACCAGCACAACACACACTAACACACCACCACCACATCAGTGTTACTGTAGTGCTGAGAATGATCCACCACCCAAATAGTACCTGCTCTGTGAGGGTCCATGGGGGTCCTGACCACTGAAGAACAGGGTAAAAGGGGGCTAACAAAGTATCAGAGAAACAGATGGACTACAGTCTGTAACTGTAGAACTACAAAGTGCCCCTATATAGTAAGTGGAGCTGATAAAATGGACAATGAGCGTAGAAACAAGGAGGTGGTCATAATGTTATGCCTGATCGGTGTGTATTTTGAATGCATATTTAGACACATCATAAGTTTTTTATGGCCCTTTTTCTTACTATCAGTACTTTCATCATATGATTCACTTCCCTTGTAGCTTATCTCAGATCACAGCCTGAGTTCTGCTTCTTTAGAGTTTGTCTATTCAGCCTACATGCAAAGCAATGCACCAGGACAATGCAGTTACTTTACACATGCTTCCGTTTTTTTACGACTCAACTACTGTAATTCACTGTTTGCCAAAAAAAGGTGTTTGAGTGTTTGATGAGTTACAGCTTGTGCACAACATTGCTGCCAGAGCTCTACAGCAACACGCAAGAGAGAACACATCACACCAATTCAGGCATCAGTGCACCGGATCCCAGCCTCTTTTGGATAGATCTTAACTTTTCTTCTACTGTTTTTTAAAGCATTACAGCTGCCTGACACTGTATGTTCCAAAACCTTCCTTAAGACTAAGTAACACAGGCTTGCTTAAAGTACCAAAAGCTGAGAAGAAAAGAAGTGGCTGCCTTTTGTTTTTATGCACCGAGAACATGGAACAATTCACAACCATAGAGTAAACAGGCAACATCAGTACATCATTTCAAGAAGCAGCTGAAAACATCATTTTACAAACTTTGTTTTGCACGATTTCATTGCATTTAAATGAATGATTTTTTAAACTACTTAATTCCTATTATTATTTTTATTACTATTATTATTACTATTATTGCTTTTTACTATACATATTTTTTTAATGTTGTTGCTTGTTTAACTGTTCTTAGCTTTTTTAAGTTTGTGTGGTCTTAGATGTAGAACTTTTATTTTTTGTATCTGTTTTAATCCTTTGTGAAGCACTTTGAGCTGCATTTTTTGTATGAAAGGTGTTCTACAACTATTTATTTATTTATTTATTTATTTATTTCATTCATTCATTCATTCATTCTTTCGTTCATTCCAAAATGTCTGTAGTTTTATTATTAGTTTAATTCCAGTTAGTCTTGCTAGTCGTGTTAGGGCGCATTAGCAGTTTTAGTTCTGCTTTTTCCCTGAAAAGCAACAGTTTTGTTTAGTTTTTAGCCCTTTTTCTTTTTTTGTGAACCCTTTTTTTATTTTTAATACTGAACAGAAAGGCCGGCACGGTGGCGCAGTGGGTCTGGGAGGGACTGGGTTCGCTTCCCCAGCCAGGCGACCAGGGTTCTTTCTGTGTGGAGTTTGCATGATCTCCCTATGTCTGCATGCAGTCAGGCCAATTGGACATGCTAAATTGCCCCTAGGTGTGAGTGTGTGTGTGTGTGAATATATGTGTCTGTGTGTCTGCCCATTCCACCCAGTGACTGCTGGGATAGGCTCCAGCTCCCTCCATGACCCAGAAGGATAAGCGGCTTAGAATGTGTGAGTGTGTGTGTGTGTACTGAACAGAAAACAAAATACACAACGAGAGCACAGTTACAAATAACGAATGCTCTCCAACCAGTCTACCCGCCCTTAGTTGGTAAGTCAACCTAAATTAGAAACAAAAAATAAACATAAATCAATATATAAAGTATATGAACGCACATACATAAATCTACTCACACAAATCCATACACAAAAACATGCACACACACACACACTTCTATATATACACACACACACACACACACATATATATATATATATATATATATATATATATATATATAAAATCCAAAGAGAAATTCAAAGTAGACCTAAAACGCCTGTTTTGGAGCGCCCTCTGTTAACCTATGCTAATTTTTTCCTCAATAAGGTTGATGGAATATATTTAGATACAACTCTGTTAGATTCAGGAACCAGGAAGCGAACTGGATTTTCATCTTTGTAGGTGAGTGAGCAGGTCAGCATTTATTAAAATGTTTTTATCGCATTTAAATGCTATTTTTATTTTTTTGTCTTGTACAGGATTGTTTGATAGGAACAAAGCTGCCGTTGTTGTGTCTGTTTTATCACAGCCACCTTTGTGGAGCGATGTGGACTCGTTTCACAGCAGAGGGTCTCACTCTTCCCCTTTCACTCCTCATTGCTCACTAGCAGCTCAACACAGAGTCACATTTCCTAAAGTCATGTGCAACTCCCAAACTGGCCACCAGAGGTCATCCTCTCCTGAATTTGAACTGTCACTCGCCCACACCTGTTCTCAACCTCCGTTCATCAACTCCCCTATAAATACTCACACTCTCTTCCCACTCTTTGTGAAGCGTTGTTAGCGTGTCACTGCAATCCTGAGCCTTTTCTCCATCACTTTTTGAATTGTGGTTTATTGACTCTGATTTTTGGACTTTGTCTTGGATTTTTCTGTGTTGGATCTGTTGTATGTCTTTTTGGCCTCTGACCCTCTGCTCTGCTTTTGGGCTGTGTTTTTGTACCATTGTCCGTCACAATAAAGCCTGCTTATGGATCCTACCAACCAGCCTAGCCCTGCACTGTTACACCTAGTTAATCTGATAATAGAATCTTTTTGCACTTTATTATTACATTTGAGGCTTTTTTTTTACATTGTGCAAAGTATTTTAAGGAATGTAGCTTTTTTTAATTTACAATGTGGATCTGAGATCATTTAAAGACATTTTTGTTTATTTAAAAGCAAAGTTTCTGTTTAAAATAAGACTCATGCTAGTTTTTGCAAATTTTACGTTATTGTTATGACATCCGATCAACTTAGGGATACTTAAAGCTAGCCACAATATCTTTTAGATATTAAGAACATTTGCTGCACAAGATCTTTTTCTCTTATTTTAAGAAATCTTGAGTAAACCTTTCTCCCCATATTATGCTCGATTCAGGTACCTTTTAGCTTGATTTTTTTTCTTTTTTCTTCTTTTTGACACTGATATTTTACATAACTGGACTGTAGTTTGTATTCAGTGCTAAATCAGATTCACATCTAAACCGACAATGAGACAGCAGTGTTAATAAATGATCTTTTCCACCAAGACTCGGCTACCACTAACCCCCTTTCACCATCCTCACTTTCATTTCACAGAATTGTCTTGGCGTATATTTAGTCTCATATGACAGCGATGTCTAAGCTCTGCCTCTCCACACTGTAAGGATGTCCACGTCTAGCCGGAGGAAGAATGTGCGCTAATTGTCTTTCTGCATGTCGGCGCTGAGGCAGACTCTGACTCAGACTTTTAATCTCGTGGCAATGCGTTAAGAATATGGAGGCATTCGAATGTTTCATTAATATTGAAAGAAGGCTGACACGTTCATGTAACGATAATGGCTTCCGAAGGTGCACTCAAGTAAAACTATAATGACTTGTAGAGGTAAAAGTATCTAAAAAACTCCTCCAGTGCAGAGTTCACTCTCGAACTAGAGTGGAACGTCTTAGTACATCCAGCATCAGTGCAGGAACTGAAGTTAGTCAGACTCTATTCGTCTCTTTCTGATATACGTTCGGCCTAAAATATAATGTTGAAGCTCCAAAGTGGGAGCACAGCTAAAGCATTCCAGGAACTGAACCAACAAAACAGAATGAAATGAAACCCAAAAAAGCAATTAGGAGCCAAATGTGAGGAATTAAATTGGAACTGAGGGCAAAAAAATAGATTTGGTAACACTTTCTATGAATGTCACATTTGTAAGCATCTATAAACACATTTATAACATGTTATAATGTATTCATAAGGCATTATAAACATGGTTATAAATATTTATAAAAAAGAACTACATTGAATTACACTTTATAGCCATGTTTATTATACATTATAAATTGTTAATATAATGCATTATAAATAGTGTTAATAACATGTTATAATGTCAGTGCCAAAGAAGTCAGTCCCAGCTTGGAGAGCGTAAAGTAAAGACAAATGCCAAGCTAACGGTGGTGTACATTACCTTTCCCACATTGGGTAAAACACTGATGGCAGCTCTAGTTTAAACTCTGACATTTGAAGCCTGTAATGTGCTTTACTGTGAATGTTTTAGTGTTTCAGTAAATCCTTCAGTAAATACTTCAACTTGTAGCCTCACTCTGAACACTGGAGGAGGCTTTAGTACAGTACGCTTCACTTTACTTAGAGCAGACAAATACAACTTATGAGCTCTTATAATTTGTTATGATCAGTACTTATAATGTATTATGTTAACAATTCATAATGCATAATAAACATGGCTATAATGTATAATGCATTTTTATAAATATTTATAGCTATGTTTATAATGTCTTACGAATGCATTATAACATGTTATGAATGTGTTTATAGATGCTTACAAAGGTGACATGCATAGAAAGTGTTACCATAGATTCCTCTCTTCACATGTATGCATGGCTGTAAGTAGCTAGAACGACACCGAGGTCCTGACCTCGGCAGTTTCAGAAGGGTTTTTCACTTTCCTGAGATTCATGAGATTAAATTTAGAAACAGCGCCATTACGATAATAAAGTCTACTCAGGGCCGCAGCCTCTGTACCACAGGGCTGCCCAATCAAATGGGGACAGGATATTTATGCTGCATTTTTTATGGTAATGAAATTTGATTTGTTTTATGTGAGCGCTGTGCTGTCACTGTATTATGGCCAGTCAAAATGTGCCAGGCTCCGCCTTACTGTCTCAACCCTCCAATCACTGCATACTAACCCATTGCCATCTGCAGTTGCTGCAGTACGATATAAGCGCCGTGGCTAGCATTAGGATTCCAAGGTCCTCTGAAGTTTCGGAGGGTTTTATGAGATTCAATGTGGAAGAAGCCATTAAACTACACAGTGAGCAGTGAGGTTCTCAGCTGACCTCAGAACAGCTGCAGTTTATCTCTGTACGAGACGCTACGCTGCCCTGAGTACCACAACTTTGACCTCCTGAGATGTTTAGGTATGTTCACACATGTCATATGCTAATATATAGCATCACTCCAGAAATCATTCCAGAAATGAACGGAATACCATTTGCCAAACGTGTAGTCTGATCTTCAGAGTCTGACCAAATCAGACTGAGCCATAAAACTGCCACAATTTCAAGTTCAGCTCAGTTTTGTCAGTTTTTGCCAGATCAGTATTAATGTTGTTTTGTTCCAGCCAGTCTGTAAAGCATCTTACAGCCCATTTAGTTTGGCGAATGGTGTTGGGTTCATTTCTGGCTGATTCCAGGTTGTTTAGCTGTTCTTCTGTCACAGCTGCCGACTGAAAAGCTGCTCAGTGGTGATGATAGTTTGGGAATTTAGTGTCGTCTCGTCTTCAGAGTCTGACCAAATCAGCTGTCGGTCAAATGTGATCTTAAAAGTGTCCATTTTCTGTTTGTGGCAAAGTAAGAAGTAAAAATGCTCGAATGGCTTGAGCGTCTCCTACAGCTGTCAAAGTCGTTGCTTAGCAATGGCGTCTCAGCGGAGTGATACAGTGTTTGTGAAAAACCTGTGATGTTATGGTGAAATAACAGCATGGTTAGAACGCTTCTCAACCAATCAGCTTGCGTGGCCGGAACTAACTGTTGTACGGGTAAAAAAGGAGCGAAAAAAAACCCTAAAGGAGAAACAGTTGGTGTATTAATCATATTCGGCAGTTAGTTTATTCACTATGAGATGTAGTTCACATTTCTGCAAAATGGACCTCACTAAAATGTTGATCCTATTTACGGCCCTGTGTGTAGGCCTACACTTCAGGAGAATAAAATATTAGCTCTGAAATCTACAGATCAAAATTGTGGCCAAAGCAAGAAAACTGAACTATATTCATGTGCCACGTTACAGAATATCTGTGTCTGTTAAGCAAGACAAAATAAAGTATGTTGACAGAGCCAGAAGGGTGAACAGCTGGGCGCGTGTTTTATTGTAAACTTTCTTTTCAATGAAGCTTCAGAAAATTCTTTGGAAAGAACGCCAGGAATGACCCTCTCAGCTGCCACAGTTGCAGTGCTTGCCTAACACAACAGAGTGTTCAACACGCCACCGTTTCCATTTAAGTCAACGTTTTGCCAGGGATGAGCGCAGCCCAGGCTGGAATACTGACTCAAATTCTTGTTTTCCAACCAGCTCCTAGCTAATCATTTGCTGAAAAGCATTTCAGTGTGATCCACATCAGAGCAGAATAAATAACTCAGAATATCAGATTTGGACTTTAAAGTAGAGATCAGATACACATGGAACAGGGTGGCAGGGGGTGACAGACTGTCTAAATATCTTACAGCTGAGTGTGTGAGTGTATGTGTGTGAGAGAGAGAGAGAGAGAGAGAGAGAGAGGGTGAGTGAGTGAGAGAGAGAGAGGGTGAGTGAGTGAGAGAAAGATAGAGAGAGAGACTGAGAACAACTAACTACGTTGAGGCTTCAACTAAAAACTCTCTTTTCTCTTTGCTGATGAAGATATACTGTCACACAGCAGAAAGAAGATTAGGCAAGAGAAGAGAAGAGGAGAGGAGAGGAGAGAAGAGAAGAGAAGAGAAGAGAAGAGAAGAAAAGAGAAGAGAAGAGAAGAGAAGAGAAGAAAAGAGAAGAGAAGAGAAGAGAAGAGATAATGCAGAAAGAGAAGAGAAAATACAAAAAGACAAGAGAAGAGAAGATACAAAAAGAGAAGAGAAGAGAAAATACACAAAGAGAAGAGAAGAGAAGATACAAAAAGAGAAGAGAAGATATAAAAAGAGAAAAACAAATAGAGAAGAGAAGATACAAAATCAGACAGCTGCTTTGTTGAGTCTGTAGTGTCTGAAATTGTGTCTCAATTGAAGAGAAGAGAAGAGAAAATAAAAAAAGATGAGAAGATACAGAAACAGAAGAAAAGAGAAGATACAAAAACAGCTGCTTTGTTGAGTCTGTAGTGTCTGAAATTGTGTCTAAATTGAAGTCTTCTGCTTCTGCTCTAGATCCTCTGTGGTACTATCATATTTGGAATTTAACATGCTGTATGAGTTTTTTGTATATCGTACATTTCATAGTACTGAAACAACATTATTTGGGTGGTTAATGATCTTTTGATCTTTTATTGGTAGCTGATTCTCCTTCTCCTTGTCTGCTTATTGTACTGGATTTGAATGCAGCCTTCAATACTAACGACCATGCTATTCTTTTGCAGTGCATGCAGGCCATGGGAATTTCAGGTATTGTTTTAAATTGGTTTAATTCCTATTTGACTGGGCGTAAGGAAAGTGTAACCTTGGGTGGGCATTCCTTACTTTTTAAGGATATTGCTTCAGGTGTCCCCCAGGGGTCAGTATTGGGTCCTATCCTGTTCCTCATTTATATGCTTCCCCTGGGAAGTATTTTTCATACGCATAATATCTTTTTATTGCTTTGTTCATGATAAACAAGTTTATTTTCAAACATAGCCAAACACAAAGTTCCTTGTCTCAGGCAACTAGGTGCCTGGAGGATATTCACTGTTGGATGGCTAGAAATGTTCTGCAGTTGAATAATACTAAATGTAAGATTATGCTCGTAGGCACTTCTGGTCAGATTTGTAAGGCTGGAATTGACAAATTTGCTGTAAATGGTCATTTGTCATCATTGTCATAATGTGTGAGGAATTTTGGGGTTATGTTTCACCCTATTTCTCATATTACCTCTATTTGTAAAACCTCTTTTTACCACCTACAGAATATTGCAAGACTCATGCCCTCTCTGACTCGTTGTGATGTTGAGAAGCTGACTCATGCGTTTGTGACCCAATGGTTATATTACTGTAATGTCCATCTGGCTGGACTTCTAAATAAAACAGGTTGATTGCAGTATGTTCAGAATTGCACTGCATATATTTTATTTTATCCAAAACTCGAAAAATTTCTCACATCAGCTCAGTTTTAGAGTCTTTGCATTGGTCACCCATTAGAGAGAAAGTTCTGCTCCATGGGTGATCGTGCTTTAGTGTATTGGGTCCACAATTATGGAACGAGCTTTCTGAGTCTCTAAGAAATTCTTTAAGAATTCTTTATCTCTTTTTAAAAGAATCTTAAGACTTCTTTTTAGACGTGTTTTTATAAATTCATTTTTGTTTTAAGTAATTCACACACCGATCAGGCATAACATTTTGACCACTTGTTTCCTTGTTTCTATGCTCACTGTCCATTTTATCAGCTCCACTTACTATATAGGTGCACTTTGTAGTTCTACAGTTACAGACTGTAGTCCATCTGTTTCTCTGCATACTTTGTTATCCCCCTTTTACCCTGTTCTTCAGTGGTCAGGACCCCCATGGACCCTCACAGAGCAGGTACTATTTGGGTGGTGGATCATTCTCAGCACTGCAGTAACACTGACATGGTGGTGGTGTGTTAGTGTGTGTTGCGCTGGTCTGAGTGGATCAGACACAGCAGTGCTGCTGGACTTTTTAAACACCTCAGTGTCACTGCTGGACTGAGAATAGTCCACCAACCAAAAATATCCAGCCAACAGCGTCCTGTGGGCAGCGTCCTGTGACCACTGATGAAGGACTAGAGGATGACCAACACAAACTGTGCAGCAGCAGATGAGCTATCGTCTCTGACTTTACATCTACAAGGTGGACTGACAAGGTAGGAGTGTCTAATAGAGTGGACAGTGAGTGGACACAGTGTTTAAAAACTCCAGCAGCACTGCTGTGTCTGATCCACTCGTACCAGCACAACACACACTAACACATTGAAGAACAGGGTAAAAGGGGGCTAACAAAGTGGTCATAATAATGTTATGTCTGATCGGTGTGTGTGTATATATACATATATTTATACATACACACACCTCTTCTTCACTGACCTTTCATTTTTTGATTCTTGCTTACTGCAGTCAGTAGGCGGGTCTATGCACAGTTTGCCTGATTAGCTGCAGCGAGTAACTCTCACATTAATTTCAGATGCATGGTGGGCACATTTTGCGTACATCTGGCCCTAAGTGTCAAAAACTATAAATTACCAATAGTCGTGCCAGTAATGCCCTTTGAATTGAACTGAATGCACTCTTTATGTGTTAGAATCCTCACCACCCCCACCCCCCCTCCCACTTATCTCACTAATTGATCATTATTCTTAAACTGAATTGCCCTGCAGAGCAAAGGCATTATCAAATTAATTGCCGGTGTGGTTGATGACTTCAATTACACCCTCACATCTTTATTAAAAACTTCTCTATATTACACAGCCCTCCTCCACAGCCTGCTGCAATCTGTCCTACTTGCCACAATGCAGTAAAGACTAATCTGCTCTCCGGACCTGTCTGTCTCTGTCTGAACGAGTGCAGGTACCTGAGGAGAGTGAGCAGTGTGTGTATGTGTGCTTTCACAAAGTTTTGCAGTTATAACAGCTTCCACTCTTCTGGGAAGCTTTCTACAAGATGTTGGAGAGTGTCTATGGTCATTTTTGCCCGTTCATCCAGAAGAGCATTTGTGAGGTCAGACACTGATGTTGGACGAGAGGGCCTGGCTCACAATCTCCGTTCTAGTTCATCCTAAAGGTGTTTGATGGGGTTGAGGTCAGGGCTCTGTGAGGGCCAGTCAAGTTCTTCCACACCAAACTCACCCAGCCAGGCCTTTATGGAGCTGCTTTGTGCACTGGGGCTCAGTCATGCTGGAACAGAAAAGGTTCTTCCCCAAACTGTTCCCACAAAGTTGGAATGTACAATTGTCCAAAATGTCTTGTTCTGCTGAAGCATTAAGATTTCCCTTCACTGGAACTAAGGGATCTGTGCCAACCCCTGAAAAACAACCCCATAGCATCATCCCTCCTCCACCAAACTTTACAGTTGGCACAGTGCAGTCAGGCAGGTAACATTCTCCTGGGATTCGCCAAACCCAGACTCATCAATCAGAGTACCAGATAGAGAAGCGTGATTCGTCACTCCACAGAATACGTTTCCACTGAGTGCCCCCTCTGATCCCTGATGGGGACAGTTTTGGTGGTCTACCAGGTTATGCACAGCTGTTAGAGTCCCATTTTCTCTGTAGCTTTTAATCATTTTTCCACTTTTTTCCTTTGACTTCCTGCTTCCTTATGCAAGTGGATTATCTTATACGTGATCTCCTCAGAAATATCCTGAAAAATGAACAACTTGTACTTAATGGCTGGTTTGACCTGAATGAAGGGTGGTCTCTGACTTTTGCACAGTACTGTAGCTACTCTATACAATACAGATAGGTATTAAACCCAAAGTTCTGACAATGCATAAAAACAAGCCTGTGTGTGTGAGTCTCCGGTGGGCCTCCGTCGCTGCAGCCTCCGGCCCAGGTGTGTGTGCACGCTGACTTTCATTACGCTGAGATTGGCCAGGTGTATGTGTGCACGGGAGATTTCATTACCGTGAGATTGCCTTCTCAGACGCGCGTCACGCGCACATGCAGGGAGAAGGGGAGCACACAGCTGGCGAGCCGACACGCTTTTCCATCTCCATTTCCACTGTGAGGGAGATGCAGGGAAAACAGCGAGGTGGCTTATCTGCATAAGGCATCAGTCTGCGGGAGAGGAGAAGAAGAGATGGAGGGACGAAGGATTTCAGGGGCACTCATTCCTTTAAAACGGCTGAGAGAAGAATGAGGCTTGTGTTTCTCTCACTGCAACATATGTGCTTTATTTTGCTTTTTTTGTGATCTTTATAAACTTTCCTGCTTTTCCGCCTCTGCGTAAGAAGAATTAACGGGTTTAAGGACTGAAGTTTAACCTGTGATTTACAACAATCAACTGAAAGCACTGTTCCTGCCAACATGCAGAATTTGAGTGATTTTGTTTTTGCTACAGCAAAAAAGGTCCGTGATTCAGTGGCTTTTACAGCTATGCCTTCAATTTGGGCCAAAAATGTCAAAATACATCTACACTAAACGTGGTTCTTCAATAGTTCTTTAGTAAAGAAAATGGTTCTGTAAAGAACCATGAACACTCAAAGAACCCTTTGCATGCTTAAAGAGTTCTTTGCATCGTGAAAGGGTCCTTCAGATTGATGGAGAATGGTTCTTTATAAAACTGATAGTTCCGGCCCTAAAATCAGATTGGCTGAGCCGCGTTCGAAGCCGTTGTAAAATCCACAGTACGCTCACACCTATGACCACCTCACAACAACTGAACTCTGTATCACTGCACTACGGCACGAAAAAAAACCCTTGTGCTGTTAATGGAATAATCTTTAACTCTCATGCTGCTCACATGGACCACCGAGTGTACTGATGAAGTAAGAGCCCATTTTTTGTTTAAACTGAGCGGCTGGCAACTTATGTTCTTAACTAGAATTAGGCTGGTCAACTAACAGGCTAAAAGAGCCAACAGCCTAAACAACTCCATCATTAACATCACAGGCTTGAATTAAAGTACTTACGGTATGACTGACTGTGAAATGGCAGTATAAAAGTCTAAAAAATGTCACTTGAATGGATTACACACTTTAAATGTTCGTGTTTCAGTCAGAAGTCGCGTCAAACCCAGGCTGAATCCCAAACGGCTCTGTACTCCCTAAATAGTGTTCTAGCTATGAAAGTTTAGAAATTCTAGCCTCTACAGCCAAACAGTGCATCATTTATCGAGTGTGGATGAGTCTGAATCCCAAATGACTGTTTCTTAGCTGTATTTTGCTCTGTTGGGCTGCAGGATCCAGTATTTAAATTCCTATGTAGTGCACTATGTAGGGAGCAGGGAGCCGTTTGAGATTCAGCCCCAGCGTAAGAAGAGAGCGCCGCTGGATTGGTGCTAAATAAGACTCGCGGTGGTGATTTGGAGACCAAAATTACTTATAAAATGAAAGTTTTTGCAGTAAACAGTGCTGAGTTATCATATGTGCATTGCTATACGACAAAAAGTTCAAAAATCATGAAATGACCGCAATATACAGCGATGGGTGACCGAACATTCTCCTCATTCAGCCGTCCATGGTTGCTTTACAACAGTACCACACTCTAAAGGAACTACATTTTTGGTGGAATACTTGTTTATGTCAATTATTGTTAATAATAATTTAAATGATTTCCTGAAAAATTGTGTATTTTATCATATTTTATGTTGGCTGTCATTTTATAAAAGCAATAAACCACTTGAGGCTGTGTTACTGAGATTTTATCACAGGGAAGGAAATTTAGAAAACCCTTCCCATGATAAAATCGCAGTAATGCACGGCCTCTCGTGGCTTATTGCCTTTTTGGTTCTATGTAGCATTAAAAAGGGTTCCACTATTGTTATAAGCCGAAGAACCCTTTTGTGGTACTATACAGAAACTGTTTTGCTAAGAGTGTATGATAATAACTTCTGCTAGCATCCCTACAGGATTCTAGTAGTTTGTTAGCACTAAGCTATTAGAGATTTGTATGAACACTTTCTAACTTTAAATTTAGCTTCTTATTCAAATTTTTTGTTCCACTTAAAACGGTGCAACTCTGGCACATTTAAGCAGTTGGATATAACTGCTGCAGCGTTTAAGCCGGGATGGAAAATTCAGGGCAGTATTTGAGCAAAAGAAAAAAAGACAGAAAAGATGGGGCGAAATTTGCAAGAACTCTGAAAAGACAGGCAACTTTTTCTGCCTTTATGCTGCTTCTCAGCAGTTTTTGATCATGAAGAGAGATACTGTTTGTTCCTCAAACTGATTCCCCTCTCATCCCAAATTACTGGCCTCTCTCTTCAGAGGCGCATCTAAAATTATAAAAAGATTAAAATGACTTACAGTTAATATTTTATGACTCCACTTAAGTAGACGGCAATGCATTATTCATCACAGAGGCGTAACCCATCAGGATTCCTGCCAATCAGAAGCTTCCCCAGTGAGTAGGGTGGCATCTAACAGAGATTTCCCGCTGCAGGTTTGCTGGAGGACATTTTTAAGCGCAGTAGTCGGGACTGCTGGCCATATGTAAACAGAGAAGATGTCTGGATGCCGGGGATGCCCTGGAGGAAGCTTGTGGACATCTTAAACCGGCCCTTATTGGAGACTGATGTTTTAGGTCTGCTGGTTACAATGTATTGAATGTATTTGTAAGGAATATAAGATTTTTTGCATGGTAGACTCTTTTTTTTACTTGTGGGGGACACATAGTGTGTTTTACTGGAGATTTTGTTCATGTGTCCTCCTTTTTGTGTGTTTGTACATAAATGTGTGTGTGTGTGTGTGTGTGTGTGTGTGTGAATCTATAGATAAAATTCAAATATAAATGTGTGTGTGTATATAAAACATTGTATCTTCATTTTTGTTGTTTTTCAGTTTTTGACATAATCTGAAATTTACATTGTGTGTAAATTTCATGATAAATGGACCAAAAGAAATGGCCAAAAATGATTTGGTGAAAAGTCTGGTTCCATTGACTTACATTTAAAGTAAAGTGAGTTTTTTCCTTCTCCTGTAAAGTTATTATTTTGAAGATACAAGGTTTTCTTCAGATATATATATATATATATATATGTGTGTGTGTGTGTGTGTGTGTGCGTGTGTGTGTGTGTGTGTGTGTGTGTGTGTGTGTGTATATGTATACACACGCACAAATATATAAGTTGTTGTTGTTAAATTCAATACAGACATTGTTGGGAAAAAATTAGTATTATTATTACTATTAGTAGTGATAGTATAAATATATTGAACGTTTTAATGTTTTAGTGTTCAATTAAGTCTGCGTTCTCAGTTCTCAGTGGATTCATTTCATAATTAATTTCTTAATTCTGACACACTGTGTCTCCACGAATGAACGCATGAAGGCTGATTTAACTAAATTTCAGTCTCAGTTACTATAATGGTACATAGCTTTAGCAGAGTTAGTTATAGGTAAATTACAAAGTGCAGCATAATCAGGTTTCAGTTTGAATGGTTCCTCCTCCTATTTTTACTTTTATCATCATAATCATCAGTCTGAGCTGATTTCAGTTAGCAGATGTTTATATTTAGCAGAAAAATGAAAAAAAAAGGATTTAAGGATAGGCACCCCCAAACCACCCCCACCCCCCCGGCATGACTTAGCGGTATAGAAAATGTGTGTGTCATTGTTCAGTGTAGAACCTTTACATTAAGTGGAGGTTCTTTAAACTTTAAAAAGTCTCACTTCCAAAACTGGCTCTTTTATCATCCATTTGAAAGATTATTTAGGGAACTAAACGTGTTTCTTCAGCGGCATCACTCCAAAGAAAGTTCACCGCTGACTAAATATTTCTCTTAAACCCCTCAGTCGCTCGAGTTCCTGCCAGAACATCTCAGGGGAATGTCACACAATCCACAGCAATGACAAACTCCACCCGTTTCTGAAGACTCCTCTCCATATTTAGAAGAATAAAAGCTTCATAAGGCATAATCGTCTGAACTCTGTCTGGTTGCTTCGATTCGGGCGCTTTGTTCTAGAGAAGCTAATTGATTTGGATGAGCTTTAATAAGTAAAGCTCCAGATCTCACTGTGGGCTCTGTAGGATATGAAGTGAAGGCAGTGACACTGTCAGACTCCCAGCAGGGTTAAATCCATCGAACGAGTGACAACAGCACAGCCAGTCTTCAGCCTGGAGAAGAGAAAGAAAACACTGCAGCACTTTCGCTCCCTTTTTCTTCTCAGCAGTGCAGGGTCACGAGTCTGTAAACGTTCTGACACAAAGAGAAGAGAAGAGAGGGAAAGAAAAGACGAGATGAAAGGAGAATGGATAAAAAGAGAAGAGGAGAGAAAATAGAAGCGAAGATAGAGGATAATATATATATATATATATATATATATATATATATATATATATAAAGAGGAGAAAAGGAGAGGAACAAAGAGAACAGAAGGGAAGAAGATGAGAGAAGAGAACAGAGCAGAAGTGGGGAGAACAGCAGAAGAGTAAAGTAGAAGAGAAAGGGGTGAAAGAGAAGAGTACCAAAGAAAAAAGATAACAGAGGAGAAGACAAGATGATAATTGAAACAAATCAGGACATGCACCCTTAGCGAAAACGGTTCTATGTAGTACTGAAAAAGAGTTCTTTAACTTGTAACAATAGTGGAAACCTTTTTGGTGTTATATAGAACCATTATCAAAGGGTTCTATATAGAACCATTATCAAAGGGTTCTATATAGAACCATCTACGGCACATTCTCCATCAATCTGAAGAACAATTTCACGATGCAAAGAAACTTTTAATCATGCAAAGGGTTCTTTGAGTGATTATGGCTCTATCTAGAGCCATTTTCTTTACTAAAGGACCCTTGAAGAACCATTTTTTATAAGAGTGTAGTAGAAAAGAACAAAAAAGAACATAGTAGAAGTGAAAAATGAAGAGTTCTAAAAAAAGATTTTTTTATGGTTTCTTTAGGGAAGAAAATGGTTTTCCATAGAACCTTGAACACTCAATAAAACCTTTGCATGATTAACGGGTTCTTTGGATCGTGAAATCGTTTTTCAGATTGATGGAAGATGTGCTGTAGATGGTTCTATATAGTATATATATACTGTTTTGAAAAGGGTTCTACATAGCATCAAAAAAGGTTCTGCTATTGTCATGATATGAACAATAGCAGAATCTTTTAATCATGCAAAGGGTTCTTTGAGTGATTATGGTTCTATATAGAACCAATTTCTTTACTAATGAACCCTTGAAGAACCATCTTTTTAAGTGTATTGAAGAGAAAATGAAAACAGAAACAAAAAACAAGAAAAAAACAAGAAGAGAAGCGAAGACAGAAGACGGGATAGAAGAAAAGAGAAGAGGAGAAGAAAAAGAAGCAAACGAAAGGAAAAAGATGTCAAAGGAGAAAACTATAAGAAAAGAGAAATAAGAAAAGATGGTAGAAGAGAAAAATGAGGAGAGAAGAGAAATGAAGAGAAGCAAGGAGAGCGAGAGATGATCATAGAAAAGGAGAGGAAAAACAGAAGTAAAGAAAAGAGAACAGAGGAAAAGACGAGATGATACGAAAAGAGGGGAAAACAGAAGATAGAAGAGAAGAGAAGAGAAGACAAGACAAAAACAGGAGAGAAGAGAAGAGAGGAGATGAGGTGAAACAAAAACAGAAGAGAAGAGAAGAGAAGAGACAAAAATAGGAGAGAAGAGAAGAGAAGATACAAAAACAGGAGAGAAGAGAAGAGAAGAAAAGAGAAGAGAAGAGAAGAGAAGATACAAAAACAGGAGAGAAGAGAAGAGAAGAGAAGAGAAGAGAAGAGAAGAGAAGAGACAAAAACAGGAGAGGAGAAGAGAAGAGACAAAATAGGAGAGAAGAGACAAAAACAAGAGAAGAGAAGTGAAGAGACAAAAACAGAAGAGATGAGATGAAACAAAAACAGAAGAGAAAAGAAGAGAAGAGAAGAAGAGAGAGAAGAGAAGAGAAGAGAAGAGAAGAAGAGAAGCAGAGAGACTAAATCAAACTTCACTCCTATCATAATGATGACTCCAGTCTGATGGATGGCCATAAACGCGGTGCTGTTGGGACACGGTTGTCATCAAACTGCTGTGTTAGATCAGCAGCGTCATCCGTCACTGTAAAATCTGCAGACTCCAGACTAGCAGCAGCTCCGGGGGAAAAACCCGGCCTTACTGCGCAAACTGTTTAAGTGACAAAATTAGATTTTTGACCGCTTTAATCTTCTTCAGGGAGAGTGCTTAGCCTACACTTACGATCCACCCTCAACCATCAACTGGCAATAATACAGAGGACTCAGGAAGAAGTGAAGTCATTTTGCTCAGTGGAAGGTTTCTTAGATTGTAGATTCTGAATGAAAATGCCTTGATTTTTTGTAGAAAAAAACTTTCTAAGCTTTCTAAGTCTCACAGGAGAAGAGGTTAGTCTATAGATATGTAAACATACAGAGATATCTTTGAACAGTTGGTCATTACACTAAGTCCCCTTTTCATATTCATTCCCAGAAGATTGACAATGTCTATATTTGCCAATGTTGATCTAATCTCTCCGTCTCTCAGCCGGATTTAGACTGAATGATCAAACTCTTAAACTGGATCTGCTCTACAGATTACAGCTGAAAGGTTCATGGTGGAGTAATAGGGTCACCAACCATAGGTTGCTGAATCCAATTCAGGGTTCACCAAGAGCACTGATAAAAGGCATCAGATTAAAGGGAAAATCCACTGGCCCCACCAGCAGTGCAGATTCCCTTTCATACTCCACTGCAGATACCCAGAGTGCCTCCTGTGGGCAGTTCCAGCCTTTGCATTCACTTCATGGACAAAAATTCACTAAGGCTGCATCTAAAATCGCTTACTATCATACTACGCCTACTACAATACAGAGTACACTACTACTGGTGGTGTACTGTTCTAATATACTGTAGCCTGTTCAGGGAATGGGTTTATTATGCTGTGGGACTCTTATTGTGAAGAGCAGCATTGGGAGCCGCCATTTTAGGGGGTTTGTGCTTCCACCAGAGCCGGTTTATGAGGAGGCTGGCCACTTTCTATCTCCCCCGTTATATCAAAAACAGGACTGCTAAACAGCAGAGGGCGCCCACGAGCGAGTCCTCAATGAATGGGAGTAAATGGAGCTCAAAAACTAAAAGTTGAAATAGTTTCTACTCACTCGCCCAGAACTTTCCTTTAATTTTAGGAAGTAGAAGGATGGATTTCACTAAAAAAAACAAAGAAATCTTACCTATATATTTTCTTTTTTCGACAGCAAGCGGTTTTCGGGCAGCAGAACACTGGCATTACTGCTAGTGAGTGCTGATTGGTTGGCGCGTGGAGCAGCTCATTGGCTGTTTGCGCTCACAGACGTCATGGACGTACATTAGGGGCCGTTTTGAACTCCTATAGCTCAAGTTTAAAAGCTCTTAAAATTATAAAAGCAGTGTTGAAATGTTTTATGCTGTTCTGTGTTCAGGAAATGGTTGTTTTCTTTTACATTAAAAATGTCTAAGCATTTATAAACTATGATTTTACTCAAATGCTTCATAATAACCCATTCATTTGGGTTAACTCGGGAGCGCCCTCTAGTGTTTGAGAAACCAAGAAGACATTGCAGAGCGGTGATTCTCCTCTCTACAAGTTCTCTGCTTCCACATGGGAAGAACTGGGAGTGGAGAGCTAGGAGCGGAGCGGTGCAGACGTGCGCCGGGCTCTTCCCCCACTCTGGCGGGAAGGCCTAAGCACTAGTTATGCTGGTGCTAGCTGTTAGCCAGAAGCCTGGCTTGTTGCACGGTGTGGCTGTGGCCAGCAATAAAGCATAACACTTACTGTTGTGTTCCCTTGTTCGCTAATTGCGGTCACTGCTACAATACTATTTAGCATGGTTGTGTACAGTTTTGGATGCAGCAGTGTGAAGCATTTGTGACAGCAGCATAGCCACTGTCAGACTGATCACAGGCCTGCCCAATCAAATGAGGAAAGAATATTTATTAGGCCAAATTTGTTAAGTTAATGAAATTTGATTTGCTTTCTGTGAGTGCTGTCACTGTATAATAACCAGTCAAATCATTCTACTCTCTGCCAAACTTCTTTTCTCAGCCCTCCAATCACTGCTTAGCAACCATTGCTATCTGCCATTGCCTCGAGCCTTCGGTTCATTATCAGTACATCAGTGTTTGAATCTGAAATTCTATGAAATTGCAATGCCCTTTTACTACAAAGGCTGAAATGGGCTATGTGAAAATGTCAAAGCAAATGTTACTTCAGTGCATTGAATCATCACAGGTAAGACATAAACGGATCATAAACGCCTGTTGTGCCAGTATTTTTTGTCTACAATGATTTGGTTTGGGTTTTTTTTAAATTTGCTGTGTTGTTTTTTCTCATCTTTGTACAACTTAGCTGTCTGATTTTAACTTGCCTGTGGTGAATGGGCACATTGTAGTGAGGGGTGCTGCAGTGTTGGTTGTGTTTATGTGAATTCAGCTTAGGATTAGCACATTTGGAAATTGTATCTACCAAACTGGCCTATCCACTTTTCCCAGGCCTGCCCAATAATTTATGTCTGTCTACACCACTGATTATTGCAAGGTTCAGCAACCAAAATGCACAACACAAACCTTGATGTGTATTATAGTGCGCAGCATAACTGACATCAAACTTTCTCTCTCACTTTTGAATTTTTCTTTCTTTTTTTTCAGTTCACCAGTACAAAGGGTTTACTGCATTCTGTGAACAAAGGCATAAATCTCACCCCCCCCCCACCCCCATTTGTACAAGCTGTATCACATATTTCACAATTATAGGATCACTTAAAATTTCCCCTATGTCCGCTCAAACATAAAGCACCAAATTGTATCTCAAACACTGAATTTTTAAAAAAGGCTTCATTGTTAGTTTAGCCACCAGGTGAGTTCAGGTCAGTGCGCTCTTGAGGGCCAGGAGGATTATTTGGCCATTGGAACATAAAGCTGTAATGTTATTTCTCTTTACTTATACATAGAATCCATGCATACAATGCAGATTTCCTGTTTGATGTGATTACTGGTGTTTTCTCTCAGTTACACGGGGGGGGGGACATCCTCTGAGATTATTGATTAATCAGAATCAGAATTAAGCTTTTTTGGCCAGGTATGCTTACACATACAAAGAATTTGGTTTTGGTCACAGGAACTCACAGTGCACAGTATCTAACAAACATTTTACAGTAGTAAATAAAATAAGGATAAAAAAAGAATAAAATAAAATAAAATGTGCATCCTACCACACACTTGGACCATCACACACAAACACACGTCACTTTCTCCGGACCCTGGTACACGGTGACGTAACCGCATGTCATAAGGTGTGGTGAGCAAAGGCACTACACTTTGACCAAAGATCACAGATAAACAAGACTGTTGGCATCTGAATAATGTGGCACAAGGACTTTTGCTTAATAGCACCTGAACTAATCAAGTAAAAAAAAGGCCATTTTCATTTCAGGTTGACTTTAAAGGGGAATTTCACTGATTTTGCAAATGTTCTGCATAATTAAATCATTGAGATGTAAACAAAGTAGTTCAGCGTGCGTTAAATGCTCTGTTCCTAAGAAACCTACAGAGTCTGAATCGTTCACAGTGGTGGTGATGGGAACCAGACGTCTGCAGAGTTTAATGCCTCTAAAAGCTCCCTCACAGAAAGTTATCACATGAAATAGTTATGAATGTGTTGCCTGTCTGACACTTGTGATGTTTCACCAAGAAATTGAAAAGCAAAAAAGAATACCATCTAGCATTAGAATAAAACTGAAAAGCTTTAACACATAACGGATTTGCAACATTTCTCGTTTTGCTGCACGCGTAAATCACTAATGTAGGTTTGTATCTACAGAGATCTTCCCATATTTTAAACCTCTGATTAGAGAATAAATTATTTTCATATAATAATGACAATAAGAAAGCACAAAGAACTGTCAGTGGATGTATGAAATTTAATATTTTCACATGATAGTCAAGGTCTCGCCTTCTTTATTTATTTATTTATTTTTGTTTGTTTTTCTTATGTATGTATGTTCTTTTATGTTTTGTGTTACTATATGTTCGCATTCACTGTAGTTTCAGCTGTAGTGTTTTGCAAAGTGTGTTTCATTGGCAAATGATAATAAATATTTGAGAGTAAAGAAAAATTAAGAAGATATTTGCTGTGCCTTATGTCACTTTAGTGTTCATTTCAGAACCATCTATATTTATGTATTTTTTATTATTCTATTTTTCTACAATTAGTGTTTATTTTTACGATTAGTGTTTAGTGTTTTTTTTATTGTCTATTTAAATTCACACTTTTCCTGTTTACTTTCTATTTAGTGTTATTGCTACACCATGGGGTCTGAGAGTAACGCAGTCTCAATACCCTGAATGTCCTGTGCGTTTTATAGCACTGACAATAAAGCTGACTTGACTCGCACGGCCCCTTTAAGCGGCTGGACCCGGACGTTGTTTCGCTGTGTGCAGGAAGTGCACACTCGGGGCTGCTGTGCTCGGAGTGTTTTCGTGTTTGTGTTTTTAAAGTTGATATAATGTCCAAAATCTGCGTGGAGAAGCTGGTCAGTCTGTACGGCCGGTACCGGGACTATGTGACGCGGCATCCCGGCGCAGCCTCGCAGGCGGAGAGCGCCGTGCGGACCCTGTCTTACCTGATAGCAGGTAGGAGAGAAGAGGAGGCACAGAACGTCAACACGGAGGGGTCTGACTCACTGACCCTGCTGCCCAGCGGGGAGGAGGGGCAGCCTGTTCACTCTGGGGGACACACACAGCCCGTTCAGTTTTGGGGGGACACACAGCCCGTTCAGTTTGGGGGGGACACACAGCCCGTTCAGTTTGGGGGGACACAGTTCTCCAACCGTCTTGCATGAAGCACTCGTTTCCAGACTTGGCAACCCAAATCGAGTCAGCTTCTGTTTGAGTTTTTCCGTTCCACCTTAAATGGTGCAGCACTGGCAACCCAAGCTGAAGCCAACTTCTTATAAGGATTTTCCGTTCCACCTTAAACGGTGCAGCAGTTGCATTCTGACACCTGAGGCAAGCCGACTTCAGCCTCGTATGGAAATCTGATATATGGCTATAAGGGCCAAGCATATACTATAAGAGAGATGTACATATGTGTTGTTTGCATATATACATATATATATGTCTGATATGTGGTTGAATACATCCCAGTGCTGTTATAGTTGTTACTGTGTTAACTGTTTGCTTTTAAATATTAAATTATTTCAGGGAAAAAAAACTAAAATTTCCTTAAATTTCATGTTTATTGCACAGCTTACAATGTGCATGATAAACCTTACATTATATAACATGAGTAATACATGTCATCTATGTAGGAATAATCTTTCCTATCATATATTGTTAAGTATATGCCCTACACATATATACCCCATAAGTTGAAAGTTGCCAGTTTCAAGTAAGTTGGCAATATATGTCCATATGAGACAAATATAAGTTGGATAAAAGAGAAATCTCTGTATGCTGATGTATGTCTCATATTTGAAATCCATTCTTTGCCATATATCAGATTTTCGTATGGGGAAAATATGGACATTCAGAAAAGATGTGTTCTGTTGTCTAAATATTTGTAGATCTCAGACGCAGAATGTATAAATCTGCTTTAGATGAAATCATATGGTGCACTTTATATTTAAAACAGTAGGAAACGGAACGTAGAGATTCTGTGAAGATTAAAAAAGGCAAACTGGAGGGCTTTTCAGAGTCTTAAACAGAATAAATTCTTCATGTGAAGGGCAGTGAAGTGGTTTTGGTTTCTTATGTAAATCTACTGTGAGATAACCATTGATTAAAAATGTTTCAATTGTATATCAACCTCAGCAACAGCTTAAACGCAAAGTCAAATATAATGGTCACTGAAGACACGAGTGTTGTAGTTTTTGCATCACCGAACTTTACTAAAAGAAAGCGTACTTATTAATTGAACTTACACACATATGTTCTATTTGAACGTCTTGAAAGTGATCAAAGTTTCCTTATACCGCTCAGCACTAGAGGCATCTCAAAGCAAAGTGTGTGTTAGTTCAGAACCCTTTTCAAAACGGTTCTGTATAAAACCATCTACAGCACATTCTCCATCAATCTGAAGAACCCTTTAATAAGCGATGGCTTCTTTGAGTGTTCATGGTTTCATATAGAACCTTTTTCTTTGTTAAAGAACCCTTAAGGAACCATCATTTTTAAGTGTGTCGCTGCTGCCGGGGAAGAAAACCTCGTATCTCCATTTTTGCCCATTTTCAGTTTTTGATATAATTTGAAAGTGCCTGTTGGCCTTCACGCTGTGTGTAAATTTCATGATGAATGGACCAAAAGAAGTGGCCCAAAATTACTTGGGGGTGGGTTGGCGGGGGTGGGGGGGGGGTCTGGTTCTATTAACTTACATTAAAAGTAAAGTAGGTTTTTCCCTTCTCCTGTAAAGTTACCATTTTCCTTTTTGGTTCAGGTTTTGCTCCGACAGAAGCGATGTGTTCTTGAAAATGGTTCCAGATTGCTCTGGTCTTACCTGTAGTTCATTTTTAATTTGTTCACTTTGTTTTTCAGGTCGCTTTTCAGACTCGCATGAACTTTCAGAGCTGGGTAAGAGTGACTTAATTGGTGCACACACATTAAGCTGATAGAAAAATGGCAGTATCATAACTGCGGCTGCAGATGGCCTGCATTGCCGAGGGCCACAGTTCCGGTCCTGGAGGGCCAGACTCCTGCACAGTTTAGCCCAGGAGTGTCCAGTCTTATCCCCAAAAGGGCCACAGTTGCTGCTGGTGTTGCTTTTCATTCCAAACAAGCAGCAGCACATCTGGCTCCGCTTGCTTAATTAGCCTCAGTCTTCAAACAATTGATCATGGGTGTTACTCAAGAGCGTGAAGAATGGACTTGTGTTCTTGGGAAGAGCGTTCTTGACAAGTTACCGTGCTAGAATGAACAAACTATACAGAAAATACGGAGAGCGTACGTACAGGAGTTTGAGATGTGCTGTGTATTACAGGTCTGTTTTTTCAGTCCCGCTCCTGCAAGATTTCATCCCGCTCCCACAGAAAAACTGAATTATTTGTCCCGCGCCCGCCCACAGCCAAAACCTTTTTTGTCCTGCTCCCACCCTTGCAGCTCCATTAAGGCGAACTGACATCCATTATCTGACACAGTCTGTTCAGAAACACATTATTCTCTGCTGAAATAACACAGCAGTAACTTCACCAAACGCCTTTTATTCCCAGTAAACACAAAGCAGGAATTAAACCACAGGTCATTTTTGGTGTTTTGCTGGGCAGCTGTGACCGTCAGACTGAAAACCCCACCGTCTCTGTAAGCTACGAGTTGCGTGACGTTCACGTGATCGGCTGCTTCACAACCCTTTAGAATGACTTCATTCATTTTAACTGTTTTACTTGTATCATTTTATATTGTTTATATATGTATGATTTAGTGATCATTCTACTTTATTTAGGGTGTTTATTCATTTGCAGTGCTTCGGCCCACTCCCACCTACAGGGGGCTGGTTTTCCACCCGCTCCCGCACACAACACTAAAAAAATAGTCCCGCGCCACAAGTTATTGAGTGCAGACCTGTACTTGCTGTTGTGCAACAGATTTCACCAGCATTAAGCCACCATTTAGTAGCCAGTAAATTAAAAATATTAAACATAGAATCAAATGGTTTTGTACAATATAAATGGCAAAACAGAATATAACTGCTTTTGTTTTTCTTTACTAGTATAAAGTTTGTCAGCTACGACTTTAACGGCAGTGGTAATTTTGTTTTAATGTTCACGATCCAACAGCAGGATAAACTGATTAAAAGCCTGGATTTTGAATAAATCTATTTAACTTCAGGGTCAAAGGACAAACTGAGTAAAAGTAGGAGAAATGTAGAGGGAAAAGGTGCTGCTGCAGCCATCAGTGCCGAGCTGAGGTTCTGATCCAGAGGAGAGATGACGGTGACACTTCCCGCACCATTAGTCTAAACAGAGCCTCATTCGGATGAAGAGTCAGAACTTTCAGATTAGGTGTTATTTGTACCAAATGAACAAAGATTTCACATCTGTAACATCTGTTTCTTGTCTAATTTTTTATTAAGTTAAGTGTGGCGTTTACTTAAATAACAGAGCTTCTAAATGTACAGCTGTGGTCAGCATCCTCTGCCAGGCGCAGTGATGCCACAGTGAATGGTGGGACTTAAGGTCGTTCTCGTTGGCGAGTTGTGAAGTGATGCATCCTCGCTATTCGGGACGGATCGAGAGCACATCTGGGTACTTTAACCGTTTAGATTAGATTAGATTCAACTTTATTGTCATTGTGCTGAGTGCAGGTACAGAGCCAATGAAATGCAGTTAGCATCTAACCAGACGTGCAAAATACAGTATTATGTACATATAAAGTGCAGAACGACGGTATATAGTGGTAAAAAATATATAGGTATGCAAGTATCTCTATATATTTTATTAGTATATATTGGTATATATTGGTATATGTGTTCTTGAATATTGGAATGCAGCTTGGGCAGTGAAAGATGATGTTGAGCAAGAACTCCTTTGCGGATAAGATTGGACACCCCTAGTTTAGTGTTTTCCCTGCACCTGTTTTTACTCCTTAGCTCATTGTGAAGCACAGCCTCTGTAGTTTTCCTATGAAGATTAGCCAAGGTCAAAATATGTTTTGTTGATTTTCTAAGTGAAGATAAGTCCTTTACATCCTCTACAGAGAACACACTTCTGCGCATCTTAATGCACAGTCACTGTTTATTTGCTGAATTTAAATCAGCACTGTGTAAGATGTTTTGGTTCATATCGAATGAAGTAACATTACTGAGTCGGGAGAAAAAAACAGGCTAAAATATGATGTGCATGTGCAGCTGCATATTAGAGTGACGCACTCAAAAAGAAGATCTAGGTTGATGTTTAGGTCTCAAATGCAAAATCAACATTATACTGATGAAGATCTGATGACAGTGGCAGATAATTCACTCACATCCTCTGAAGACACGTCCTTCACCAACTTTGACTGAGTTCTCTTTGAATTCTCTTTCAACACGCTCACAATCATCAGATCCATCGACTTAAGGAAGGGGTCCGAAGCACAACCTACATTTAATGTTCTTCTGCACGTTGTATGCAGTTACATGTTTCCACCAGAGAGGTCTCCAAATCCCCAAATCTGATATAGTGTAGCTTGAAAATAATGGAAAAAATATGGCTTCTGCAAAAGTTATAGCATTTTTATTATATTTTTTTTTTCAATCTGTTAATCCCAGCAAATTAAATAGAAACAGTGTACTACAATTTGCAGACAAATGCTGTTCTGTGTAGAGGATATGTTAACTTATTTTCATTTAAAATTAACAAATGAACAGAGGTTGAACGGAGGTGTTAAAACTTCTGCATATTATTTTGCATGTATGGATAAGTCAGGCTTTAACACATGATAGGAAAACAGCAGCTATGTGTAGACATTATGCAGGTGCACCTACATCTTTGCTGATGTATCAAAACTCCATTTTTCTTACTTTTTCTTTGTAATCCAAAACAATTCTGTATTTTCAAGAATGAATATTTTATATCTATATGTATGTTATTATTATGTATTTAGTATGTTAGTTATTTAATAAGTTGAATATGAAGTATATAATTACATTATTATATAGTACACTTTTAATCATTGTATTATTGTATAATATAAACTACCATATAAAAGTTTAGAATCGCTTGCCATATTCTTTATTAAAAATATATTCACCAAAAGCTATTTTAGATCTTTTGTTCAGTATTTCAAGGTGTCTGTGAACAACTGTGAATAATACACTGTAATTATCTATTTACATTTGGTCTCCACATTTGAAATGTGATGAATTCTGGATAATAATTTTATTATAGCTTTATTCTCGATGATACTCAGCTAGACTCATCCACAGCTCTTGTTGATCATTCTGGACACGTCTTAACATTTCTTCGTTTCCATTAACAGCTTCTTAGTGTCTCACTAATTATTAAACACAAAGTTTAACAAGTGCACTAAGATATTAGAGTCATTTCATACACTTGACTGCAAGCAGACTGATTATATATTATTGAAAACTTAGTGAATGGTGGTGTATGTAATTCTATAGTAATCTGCCTTAATGACTTTATAAAACTTTGTTTTCTCTTCACTTCATTGTCTGTTTTCTTTCACAGTGTATTCGGCGTCCAACTTGTTGGTGCTGCTAAACGATGGCATTCTAAGGAAGGGGCTGTCCAGGACACTGCCCGTGGTAATTTTTCTGAGGATGTTTCTTGCTCAGTCCGTTTTCATCCCACTCTCACACCTCACACGCCCAGGCATACTGCAGGGCTGACTCAGTCCCTTGATCTCTATCTTTAAACCACTGTCTCCTGCACCACTCTGTTGCCTAACCTTCACTTTCTCTCTCTCTCTCTCTCTCTCTCTCTCTCTCTCTCTCTCTCTCTCTCTCTCCCCCTCTCCCTCTCCCTCTCCCTCTCTCTCTCTCTCTTCCTCACCTGCTCGCTTTCTCTCCCTTTCTCCCATATATCTCTATCAGTCAGTCCACTTATATAAGCCACTGATGGAAAGCAATGGTGTGTTGTTGGCATGGTAACGGATATAAAGTTGTTGAGATGGGGGGATGTTGTGAGAGTTTGAAAGGAACGGTCTGTCCCCAGCTAAAGAGACAAAACGGGAAAAACAACTGACCACGCTTTCACCTCAATATGTAATATGCAGTATTGTCTTTGCTGTATTATAGGCTTATAATTGAGGATCCTGGAGTGTCACATAGGAAGAGATACTAAAGGCTCTGTTAGTAAAATTAGAGTAAAATGCACATTTTGGGCATCTTCAATTGTCTTTAACCTTCAGTTAGCTAAAAACTTTGGCTTACATTTGTATTAAACTAAAGCTTTGATGTACACCGACCAGGCATAACATTATGACCACCTCCTATGACCACCCAAATAGTTCCATCTCCAGCTAACATGGCTAATGTAGAGTTTTGGTTATAGTTGTTTCCACCTATCCATTGATTTATCACTCTGCAGATGTTAGCTGATGTTATTGTACACTAATAGCTGTGAAGGAATTTTTCACGAAGCATTTATATCCTTTATTTAGTTTGGACTCCCGCATTGTTGTGTATTTAGTTCTCCAACCAATCTGGACACATCCTCGAATTTCAGTCTTGGTAACTATGACAGAGATAAAGTGAGACACCTTTCTGTGGTGGCTGAAGTGATATAAACGCCTGTATTTCTGAGGTCAGTAAATGTCTGTAAAGATAAGATAAGATTATCCTTTATTAGTCCCACAACGGGGAAATTCTCAGTGTTGCAGCAGCAAAGGGAGAGCAAGGCACTCGAGAAAATAAAAGAAGTACCAAGAAGAGAATTAACAAGCAAGTAATTAACTTTGTTATTACTTAACAAGGTTTTTACTGTTTGTTACTTCTTACTTTATTGACAATATGTAATACTAAAAGTAAATAAGCAGTAGCAGAACTTGTTTTACCCAGCATTTACACACTTCTGTTTCTTGTAAAAAGGGTCTATTACCTAACTAACTTTCTGTTTTCAAGCTAAAAGGTATTAACTGGTATTTGATGTGACAAGGTGGGCAACAGGCGATCAGCCTTGATCAGCATTGAGTCTCTTTGTCCTGAAGACTCCAGATTGAGCTGTTCTTGGGGTAAATTTCAAGCCTTACCTACTATGGATGTGTGGTCTAGGTCTAGGGATGCGTCTGGTGTGCGGTAGCCTTAAGAGTGATTACAGATTACAGACTAATTAAGAAGTGTTGACATTAATGACATACATATGGAACAGCCAATCAGCCATGTAGATTTGAGAACAGCCATGCATATTGGCTCACTGATACTGATAAGACCAAATATAATAAAATTTTGAGATTTGGTATTGAATGGCATGGACATTTTTCAGTTTTTGGTAGTAGAGGTGAACAGTATGATGGTATTTTGTCATTATTGTGATAAATTATGTTGCAGTATGACATTTACTTGCATTTACTGTAGTGCAGTTTGTAAAACACTGAAATAAATTGTAGTTGTTTGATGATAATAATAATAATAATTATTATTATTATTATTATTATTGTTGTTATTATTTGTGGCACTACAGGTTCTATTTTTCTTCCAGCTTTAAATCTCTTTATTAAAAACTAAATATCGTGATTCATATTGTGTATCGTGAAAATGTCTTGAAGTATCATGATATAATTTTTTAACTATATCGCCCACCTTTACATGGTAGTATTGACATAATTCAGTCAGTACTGTAAAGGTTTTGAATTTCGATATTCAGCTCTGAGCAACTGTATTTCCATTATACCGTTCAAATCTAACATATTTGTGAGTGTGTTGAAGCACGCGGTGCACGAGACCTTCTTATTTTCTTATTTTTGTGCCAAAGAGACAGATTTATCTTGGAGTTTCCCACCCGAGTGTTCAGAAAAACACATTTAGAGACTGAGGCGCTTTCAGTGGTGCAATAAAAGCGGCACTCGGCCCGGGGTGGGGAGGGAACGAGACAGGATTCATGACCCTGGGCTCCTTTCACACAGACCTTAATGGAGCTCCGCCGAGAACGCTTTAGCTTATATTGTGTTTATGGTGGTGGAGATCAGTCTGTATCACCACTGTTTGACCTACAGAGTGATACAAGTGTGGTGTGTGTGTGTGTGTGTGTGTGTGTGTGTGTGTCCTGTGTTAGTCTCTCTCCCAGCAGAGGCTTCTGACCTGGCTGTCTGTGCTGGAGTATGTGGAAGTCTTCACAGAAATGGGCGCCACCAAGTTGTGGGGGGAGACTGGACGCTGGCTGGTCATTGTGCTTATTCAGATTGCAAAGTAAGAACCTTATCTCTGAAGAAGCAGCAGCAGTCTGGATCATATCACCGACAGCAGTAGTGGTGCACCAATCATGAATTTTTATGGCCTATTCCAGTTCTGATTTTTTATTGTAGGGATGGGCAATATGACAATATATTATCATTAGTAGCACAAAATGCTGATCTGTGAATGTTGTCTACTTGAAGAACACTGACTGACTGCATGTTACAAAAAGAGAGCATAATTAGTCCTGTTTAATTGCAGAGCAGAATGTGAAACATAAAATTTAATAAAACTCATTTTATTCTTCAGTTTTTTACTGTTTTTTAAATATGACCTTGCTGGGACATTTTTGCTTGTTCCAACTGATCAGGCCTCAGATAAACAAAATATATGACGCATATTGTGTATTGTAAAAATGCGTTATATTAGATATTGCCATATTATATTTTCCTCACTTTTTTAAAACAAGTTTTATGTAATACGTAAATACAGATAAAGTTTTAAAATGTATGATTCACTTTTCAGTCCATATATGGAAACTAAGCTGCAAAACAATAGTCTGTTTTGAATTCTTTTTTGTTTTTTTTTGTCATGAAAAACCAAGAAAATTATGTACATACATCCGCCTATTCAGTCTGCGGTAGTTTAGCCCCGCCCATTCAAGCTAAAGTTATCAGTGTTTCAGCCTGGACTGCTTTTTAAATGAGAACAGCCAATCAGAAGAGAGGTCATTTACATATATCAGTCTTAAAGACACAGTAACAAAAACAGCCTGTTAAATTCTAAACAAAGAGAGGTTGAAAAATGATCACATGAAAATATGAGTTCAGTTTTTGTTACCACACAGATGTCACTAGTGGACCTAAATAAAAAGCAGGACAAATGTAGGATATGGGCCTTTAGGGCCTTAAGGGTACTAACTACTTACTATACTTCATATACCATCATCTACGTTGGACTAGGTCCAGTTAAACAGGACTAATTCTGCCCTCTTGCAGTGAAACATGCAGTTGGTCAGCGTTCATTAAATACTGATGATATGCACAATATGCTTAGAAAAACATAATGTGGTGTAATGTCACATAATTCATCATGATAATGAAAAATATCATACTGCCCACCCTTATGTCGTAGAATTTTAACAAAAATCGGCCAAAATATACATTATGTTCCAAAATTCTGCGTATTAAGACTGAATATAGGCTGACTCTGATTCAGGCTGGTGTCAGTCATGCACTCATGGACAGCTCTAATGCCGAGCTCTCATTGTCCACCTTCTGAACATCCACAGAGCCATCCTCCGCCTCCTGCTGCTCTTCTGGTATAAGTCAGGCATCCAGACTTCACCTCCCATAATTCCACTGGACAGAGACTCACAGCTCTATAACAATGGTAAGAAATCATCCAGGTGAAGTTAGCACTGTGTAAATGATCTCACACTTGCCTCAGACTGTAGCTACATTTCCATCCAAAGATTTCTATGAAAAATGATTGAACACTTCAGAACGTTTGTTGAATTGGGCTGTGGAGCGGAAATTGTAAGTAATATTTTATTCCGTTCTGTTTGACTTTATCGAATAAATTATTTGTTGGTCCCCGAAAACATTGGAAGCCTTTTTTCAGGAAAAGTAACACATTTATGTATAAATTTAGTGTTGTGACACGTTTCCCTCACATACCTCTTACAGCAAACATATACAAACACATACAGCATGGTGGAGGTAGTGCTGCACTGATGAGGAGATGAGAGCATTTTTTAAAAGAAACACTGTCACTTTTCGGCTCTTACGGACAGAGATGTACAGAACAGACCACAGCCTTTTCTAAATGGAGAGAGCGCAAACAGCTCTAGATGACAGATAATAGAGATCTCTCAGGTTACAGTTCCTATGGAAAAAAAGAAAATTAAAAAAAAAGGATAAACAGAAAATCCTTTTTAGTAGGTTACGGTGAAGTCAGAAAAGCCAAAAGTGCACGAGTTGCTACAGACATGAAATTAGAGATGGAAACGTGTCACTTTCTTTAACTGATGAACCAAACTGTTTGAAAGAACAGTTTTTTGCAGGAGTTGCCATCATTATGTAAATAATTTTATCAGTAAAAGTCAGTTTGATGGAAACAAGCTGCAAATAATTTGTTTCCTCATTTTCTATTTCAATTTGTGCTGTAAGTTTATGGAAACGTAGCTTGTCTGCTTGTTAAATAATCTCACATTTGTTTTAAATGTTGCCATATTGAATGCAGTGTCAAAAACCACATAAGCTTGTCTATTTAGGTTAACAACACAGTTTGAGGCGAGTGTGTGATGATACAGACGTGCAGTTAGCATCATGATAACTGGTGGGGTATAAGCTTACACTACATGGTAGCTATGTTAGCTTTGTAACGCCAGTGCAAACAGTTGCCAAGCAAACTTCACACCTAACATGTCTTGATGCTGATCAGCTGCATTTAGAAGGAAATTGCATAATAGTAGATTTTTCACCGAACTACTCCTGTAAGTTAATTAGGTTTTGTATCATTGTGTGTGCGACATGGGAGAGATTGCTTGCTTATGTTTCTACTCCTTCAGACCAGGATGGACAAGAGGTAGAGGAGGATGTCACTTTCGTAGGACAGCGCTCAGGGAGAGTGATGCGACCCTTAGGAAGTGGTAAGGAATTGATCTCCCAGTAAAAGTGCAGTTTTTTCTGTTGTTTTATTTTTGTACCACAGTTGATCAAACTGAATCTGTTTTCTTCATTTAGCGCCTTCACTACATGCTCGCCTGTGGGGTGTTCCTAACAGAGAGAGGAAAAGGAGGCATCAGGAGGAGGAGCTACAGTCCAGTCCCACCCCTCTGGGTCTGCAGGAGACTATTGCAGAGTCCCTGTACATCTCTCGACCTCTAGTACACTGTATCCTCCAGCTGCTTCAGACGAACACTTATCGGCATGCCAATCGGTGTAAAACCTGTTAAAGGCCCAGAGAACCTAAATCTCACAGAGCCTTGCTGGCGACATCCTGTATAAATAAAAAATAATGCATGGCTTTGCCGTATTAATGTGTGGGAACAAGATCCTAATGTGTGGCCATGATTTAGTAAGGCGTGGGAACGAGATCCTAAAGCATGGCCATGACTTAGTAAGGCGTGGGGACGAGATCATGCCTTATTAAGCTGTGGCCAAGGCTTAATTATCTCATTCCCATGCCTTACTAAGTCGGAGCCACCCAATTGGATCTCATTCCTACGCCTTAGTAAGTCATGGCCATGCAGTAGGATTTTGTTCCCATGCCTTACTAAGTCGTGGCCATGACTTAATTATCTTGTTCCCACACTTTACTAAGTCGTGGCCATGCATTATTATGGTATGTCACTAGCAGGGCTCCCTAAAATCTGGGTTTTTATTGTAAGTTGTTTAATCCTGCTCTTGTCCTATGAATAGCTTTCCAATGTCGACTAAATGGCAGATACATTTTGCCAAAATTTCTTTCTTTTCATATAATTTGGGTGGTCTTTTTCTTGCGTAAGCATTTCCATCAACTTTCCATCAAGACGGATGTGGTTTGGCCCACCCACACAGTATCAACAACACTGTGAACTCCTAAGGTCTGTCTGTGTTCAAGTTAGAGAAACTTAGAAAAGTGACAGCTAACCACCAAGCGAAAGCTAACCTAGTACGCATAACTGAGCTATCAAGCAAAGGATGTCAGTTGACTCTCTCCATTAAAATATAGAGCAACAGCCAGAGAATGCAGTCTGAGTTGCTTTTTTTTCATTCACACTTTGTTCAAGTTTAGTATAATACTTTTTTTTTTGTTATTTTACATCGGTCTTCCCCAGGAAATATAATATAATATTTATTTATTTGCCTTTGCAAAATACGATGTCATTGATTATCTTGTCATAATCTGGGAGGCAGTGTGTTTGAATTCAACTTGGTGATGATGAAGTCAACTTGAAAGATGATACCTGTTTGGACAAAAATGTAGCATCATGACACAGAAGACATTTTTATGATATATATATATCAATATTTCCTTTTTCTGAAGTTGAAATTGACATAACGTACCAACAAAACAGTAATGCCATCTTTAGAAAATGCTATGAAGGACCACAATAATAATAATAATAATAATAATAAAGATATAAATAATATAAAAAGGGTTTTTTTTTTAAAGAATCGTTTGCAAAATAAAGGTATTTAACCTAAGAAGGGTCAAATAATAGGTAAAAAAAATCAATTATTAAAATTAGATTTTTGTCATCCAGTCAGTTCCTTGTTACTATGACGTCTATGCAGTTCTGCACTGGTTGTTGTTGTTTACAGACTCTTTAAATTTGGTCTAAATCTCTTTTTCATGGTACTGTGTTCTAGAAGTATTGACAATACCTGTGGTGTATTTAGAAATGCATAGTGTGGTTTCGCATGATGATAACATATTGTCAGACCACTGGATCCCCAAGATAGCAATAGTTTCATTTTGTTGCTAAGAAAGACGCTTGTAACTGTTCTCCTTGATGCTGTGCGCTCTCAGTGGCCTGTCTCGGGCTGTGTGGCAGACGCTCCTGGAAGCCTTGGCTCGTCTCTGGTCTGCTGGAGATAACCAGGTAGAGAAATCTTTCTGTATGTGCATTTAGAGTGAGTTTTTAGATGAAGGTGTCGATGGATCTCTGTCCTTATCCGTTTGTTTCTCTATCTGTGTGAACACACATCCCCACGCAATGCTTAAATCTGTGTTACTGTTTCATTTTTGGCCAGTTTCAGTCTGTTGAGTGACACCACAAAGCCGCTGAACAGCAGAGAGAAGGCGGAGATGAGGAGAAGAGCCTTCCTCCTTCTGTACTACCTGCTCCGCTCACCTTTCTATGACAGATACTCTGAGTAAGTCTTCCATCAACCCCCCTGGTGTACTTAGTGTATTCAGTCAACTACTGAATGCAAGTATACAGTTGTATGCTGATGTCTGAACACCCCCAGTCAAATTACAGGTTGATTATGTTGATTTTCTAAGTAAAAATAAGTTAATACATCCTCTACAGGGAACACACTTCAGCCACTAATCTGAAAGAATATTGCGCAAATTCTGTTTATTTGCTGAGTTTAACATACTGTGCCAAAAAAAAATATATATATATATATAAAAATTGTGCCTTAACTTTTGAACAGACCAGACTTTATGCTTTATTTTTTCCAATGTGTTAAATTCAGCAAATAAACAGTAATTGTGCATTAAAATGTGTAGAAGTGTGTTCACTGTAAAGGGTGAGTTCACTTATTTTCACTTAGAAAGTCATCAAAACATGTAATTTGACCACAGACGCCCAAACTTTTTGCTTTTTTTAAATCTATTTTTTTTTTGAGTTAAAGGGGAATTCCACCAATTTTTACAAATTTTCAGCATAGGTTCAGGTATGAACATATTGTAGAGAAACTTGCCGACAGTGGTGGTGGTGGGAACCAGGGGTCACAATCTCTACAATACAGTTTTCTTACTATCCAAAACCACCAGTGAACCTACACGTGCCTTCTGAGTTTTTATATGTATTGTTGATAATAAGAAATATTGATAAATCTTTAAAAAAAAAAAAATTAAGTTTTCTTTGGGGACTATTTTGCCTTACAGCAGCCACCATATATGTGTTTTTTTAAAAATCTAGTTCAAAACTTTTACTTCAAAACTGTCATGAAACAATGTGTCAGGCATCAAGCAGTGTATTCACAGCTATTTGATGTAATAATATACGGTAGTGTGTAGTAGTTTTAACAAGCATTAAACTCTTCAGACATCTGGTTCCTATCCCCACCACTGTGAACAGTTCTGACCCTGTACATTTGCCTAGAATCTTCATCAATACAGCTTAGACCCACTTTCTGTTCTATTTATAGTTTAAACATAAACTGTTTGAAGGAAAATCTTTTACATATTAAATAATAATAACCCAACATCTTTTGAAAACTACTTCATCTGTCATTTCAAGAGATATTACTGTAAACATGTGCAGCCATAAGCTCCTTCTGGTGTAGGTTTATGACGGCTTGCGTGCTAATAGTGCTCCCTGCTGAAGAAACTTCAAACTGCAACACTAAATGAGTGATTTCCAAAGCCATGCCCACAAGCCTTAGATAAATGAGGTGTTTTCCATTGTTAGAACAGAGTCACTCTGGAGTTCAGCCATAAATGACTAGTCCATCTAGTATTATATATTCAGAATTTTCGTAATTTAACTCTGAACCACCAAAACACTTAAGCTGTAGAGAAAATACCTCAAATTTTTCTCAGACGGTAAATCATAATCCGGGAAATGTGCAGTGGTTTACTCTGCTGATGCCTTATGGCTTTAAAAAGGCCTCATAATAATGTTTAAATAGAAGGGATGGATAAAACAGAATGTGTACATGTTGTGCGATATTATTTAACCACAATAATATAAAATAATAGTGCATAATTTTACTTAACATTAAATTTTGTTATTATTATTTATAATCATAATATTATAAATAACAGGTTTTATTATTATATAACACATATATGTTGTTATAATATCTTTAACCAGCTTGCTTTACCTCTCTAGTTCTCTGTCAGCTCCTTTTCCCAACACTGCAATCATCATCTTTTAAGCATTATCATCAGGTTATGATGTCAATCACTCACGATATCCAGTTATATCACCCTATCGCTCAGACCTATTTCACATCAATCCACTCTGAATGACTTTTACATCTTACTGATTTAATTCTGATTTAACAATTTAACAATGAATTAAATGATTAATGATTAACAATGATTTAAATGACTTTGACGATGATTTAACAATTTTAGAAAAACTTAGAATTCCCCTGTAACGGATTTCAGCTGGCACAAAAGACATTTGAACTTCTTGAACCCAGCTTGACTCAGTACTGGCTCTGCCACCCCTTTAGGAGACTTAAGTGACATCCATACCCTCTAATGGTCGTGCATTGTTTCATGGTCCTTGTCCTGAAATACTCAAGCCCTGCGTATTTCTGTAATTCTCCTGCTCTAAAACACTAAATGTCCAGGGCAGGGATACTCCAGGACTAGAACTGGCTAACGGACCAGGCCTTATTATTGATAGGAGCTCACATTACTTAAAGAAGAGTAGATTCAAAGGCAAAAATAGCTATTTCTTTCCACATGAAGGAAGAATTGCTCTCAATTTAACCTTTTGGGAGCATTTTTTGCTTACTTTTTCTTTGCCACCACAGAACGAAGATCCTCTTCCTTCTCCGGTTCTTGGCCGACTACGTTCCCGGAGTTGGCTTGGTTGCACGTAAGCAAAATCTGTTCCGTTTATTCCATTTTTCTCTTCGGTGCACACAGGGTAAAAAAAGCACACTTGCTGTTCTGAGCTAAATCTCAGTAATGTCATAATTGTGTCCATTTCCTCTGTGCTCAGGTCCACTGATGGAATACCTACCCATCTGGCAGAAGATCTACTTTTATAACTGGGGCTGATGTTGAAGAGCAAACGCTGAAGGTCATGAGGACCAGCCCACATGCAGGAGCCCTTATACCTGTGCCAGACCATCACTGCGATAATCTGAGTGTTGAAAATAAGGCGCAGTCGCTGTGGAAGGCAGATTGTGCTCCACTCTGCTTGGTGACTGGGTACACAATTGTTTCAGTTTGTTTAGCAAGTATGATTGAATGACCATTTTCCAGAAATTGCACAGATAGTGATCCAGTAAATAATTGTTCTCTTTTGCTCGGGTTCGTTTTGTCTCAGCATTCATGCATTTGAGCCATTTTTTTTTCTCTTTTGTTGAACAGTAGCTGTCCTTATTTTCTGTCTGTGCCACCCATAAATTCCATTCTTTTCCTTTAGATTTAGTCCTTTTATTCCACTGACTTATTTTGAAACTGTCTGCATGCTGCAGTCACAGAAACGTTAGGGTCATTCTACAGAAACGTCCACTTTTCTGTCTATCCATAGGGGTCACTGGTGTTACTGATCCTCATTGGTGTTACACATAAGAAAGGAAACACCAGAGACATTTTTAATGAAAAATGCATTTTACAAAATGGCTGCTACAGAGCATCAAACCACATGTTGTCAATCATGAAATATCCACTAAAATATGTAATTTAATCCATTTTTATTCTATTTTTTCACAATTACATAAGAAAAAGTCGGTCACACCAGTGACTTCAGCTAAAAGCTTCATATGAAATCATGAGCTAAATGAGAAAATCTCTGATAACTGAAAGACACAGTGGACTCACCATGTGCTTTTCGTCATAGATCCTCAGAAAAGAGGTAAAAGGAAGTCAAGTGATGTCATCAGTGTGATTTTTATTTCAAAATAAGAGATTTTTTGTTACGCAGTAACACCAGTGACACGACTCCTGGGGACCACAACTTTAACCATGACAATTTTCATTATATATTTCATAATATTTACTTGCCATTTGTTTTCTTTGCCATTTAATCTGTATATTCCATAGTTATGTACAGATTATTGTAGTTAAAATTGCAGAAATTCTTTTTTTTTCTTCAAAATATGGCCTCAGCCTTCACACATGACTGTGGGGACAAGCACTTTCTAGATAATTGACTTAAAAACCAATATTGCTAAATGGATGCTCAAGAAGGCATAATTGTTAAAACAACTTATTGTTTCATTTGAAAATGTAAAAAAAATTGTAACCCTAACGTTTTTTTAAGTGTAATATATCTGTAAACTCTAGGGACACAAAAATGGACGTTTCTGTAGAATGACCCGTTAACAAAGTCATTCAGAGTGGTTTGATGTAAAATAGTTTTTAGTAGAGAAACTTACTAACTGGTTTCTTTACAGCAGTGATAGGAAACAGGGGTCGCCATGTCTACAACACAAATATGACTTTTTGGACTATTCCATATTTAGAAAAATATTTTCTTTGGGGAACATTTTGCATTACGGCGCTCTGCGTGTGCCGCTCCACCATCAATGTATTTAAAGAATATATAGTTTTAGGACAAAACTTTATCTCACAACTATTGTAAAACAATGTCTCAGGCATCAGGCAGTGTATTCATAACCATTGCATGTAATAACGTTCTATGAGGGAGCTTTTAGAGGGATTAAACTCAGGTAAACTCTGTTTAAAGACGTCTGGTTCCTATCGCCACTGCTCTGAGAAATTCTGAGTTGGGATATGTTTCTCTGGAATGGTGCATTTCTCATCAGACCACTCTGAATGACTTTGTTTATATTTTAACCATTTAATTATGTGGACATTTGTAAAAATCTGTAGATTTCCTCTTTAGATTCATTCATTAGAGTAATGGTTGAAAATGACTTCATTAAGCTGATGTATTCAGTGATTTTTCTGACTGATGCAGTAATGTGGCACAGAACTGGAACTCTAGCTGATACAAGAGCAGTATGCCCTTTTCTCAGCTGGTAAACTGTCTTTGTAAAGGACCCCAATAGGCCCCAACAGTGTCATCATTCTGTAGTTGGTGTCATACCAATATTGGAAACTCGAGGTCTGAGTTGGGTTTCTCAGAGAAAAATGAATGGGATTTTTGAAAATCACTCTGTAGTTTACAAAAATGGTTCCGAACACTTTTTATCCTACATAAATTTTTTCACTGGATGTCTCTCGATCCTTAACCTGAGTTATCAGGTTGATGAGCTGAAATATGAATTTTGCTACATGCGAGCTAAAACTGCTACACACTGAACTGACATCATAAGACAGGCAAGTACACAAAAATACCTCAAACAAACCAGCAAGCTTTGTCCAGTGTGGTAGTTCAGCTGCTTTGGCAGTAGCAGGACCTGGTGATGTTGAATAATATGGTTGAAGTTTAACAATAGACTTCCTTTCATGCGACATCATTTCAACGCTCAGGAGTGGAAGCTTGCTATTAGCACGGATGTAGCGATGTTCATATTTTGACTTCTAAACAACCCCATAATTCTGAAGATCCAGTGGGAAAATGTTCAGATCGGATTTGGAACCTTTTAGCCACGTTTACATGGAGCCTAATAATCCGTTAATAATCCGACTAATAATCGGAGTAGAACACGTCAATGTAAACACCTCAGTTGGAATAGACTAGTCTGATTGAGGCTTTTCAGAATACCATTGCTATCCTATAGAATGAGGTGGTTAATCCTGTAACTAATCCTTTAAATAGAAGAATAATACCCACGTAAACTCCTGTATCTGATTACATTCCCTATCAGAAAGACAGTAAGACAGATTATTCAGTAAATGCATGAAATAAATGTAAATTTTTGGGGTTTTCCCTCAAATTAACAGAAAATGTGTTTTATGATCATAAACAATGTTATATGCTCACAAATTTATTTTACAGAGCAGATCACTGAAGAGACGCCATCTGAGATCCAGTTTGTAGCTCAGATTTGTGGAAAAATAAGTCGACTTTCAGTAGAAAAAACCTGTGAGTTCAGCTTCTTTTATTATAAGGGTTTAAAATTACTTTAACCATCTATTTGACTGGAAAGAAGACAGTTACAGCTCTTATATGACACCCACCTTTTGAGCGAAGCTCATAAAATATTTAAGTTATGAAATACAGAATATGACAAGGTGCGTTTTGGAACCACCGGAGGTTCCCAGGAGTTAAAAAGGTTAAAAGACTCGCCGCTTCCTTAATACATGTGAAGTACATTTTTCTGCCATAATTTGGTTCTCTACGCATGTGCGTCATTTTGTATTGGATTACTTGTAGTGTGCATGTAACCAGTGAGCTTGTAGAGAGGAGAATTACCACTCTGCAATGTCTTCTGGTTTTCTCAAACACTAGAGGGCGCTCCCGAGCGAGTCCAAAATGAATGGGTTGATATGGAGCCTTTGAGCGCCATTTACTCCCATTCATTGAGGACTCACTCGCGGACACCCTCTGCTGTTTAGAAGTCCTGTTTTTGATATAACGGGGGAAATAGGAAGTGGCCAGGCTCCTCATAAACCGGCTCTGATGTAACTGGAGATTTTCCATCAGATTGTTGAGTAGAGTGAGCATATAAACACTTCAGTCTAAATCTGTAATCTGAATGTATTTAATCGGATTGGCAAAAATCTTTGCATGTAAACAAAGCAGTGTGCCATAGTGGCGATTTTTGGAAATCCCTTTCGTTTTCTCCATGGAGAAATCCAGCTTAGGCACGGAATTCCTAATATGGGCATGACGCCGACTCCAGAATGATGCACGACTTCAAGGGTCTGTAGGACTAACATAAACAAACCAGCACTATAAGCAATGAATTAATGACTTGGCTATTTTTCACTGTGTGAAATGAAAGCTCGTTTTTTGGTAATGGAGTAAAACTGACCGGAGGAATGCTAGAAGACACCCTTTGTGAATGTGTGAATGCAAACCTTTAGTAATTTTAATCAGGGTGTGTCAAAAAAGGAATAAAAAATCAAGCCTCTGTTGAAATCCAATGTGAGAAATGGATGGTGGATTTTTGTACATGACTTTATGCATTTAATAAATCAGCCAGTGATGAGAAAAATGATTTACTCCCTCAGATTTCTTCCTGCCGAAGCAGACGGAGATCAGACCGGGTCGCTTTATCAAAAACGGAAAAAGAGAATGAGAAAATAAGTAGTGCGCACTCGACTGCGGTCTGTAATTTAAAGTCTAATTTAAGATTTAGCATCTTTGCACTGCACATAAATGAAAAGATATTGTTGATACATACTTATAAACATGAACCCTAAACGCCTCTCCGCTCTCGCGGTTCTTTAAAGCACAGTCATCAAGAGTTCTTTGCGTGATGCTAAATGAATGGAACACTGGAGACTAAAAATAGACTAAAAAGAGAGTTTAACCCCCTTCCCTTCGGTTCCTGTCTGTGAAAGCAGCGAACACTGTTTGCATACCGCTGTGCTAAAGCCTTCTAATTTGCATTGACAACAAACAGAAATGAGAATGCAGGCCTACATGTGGATTTGGTTCTATAAAATCTCCTCTACAAATCAGCTGTAAAGTCAACAAGAGATGTTTGACTTGAAATGATGGCAAAGATTACAGAGGCTTAAAGATTTAATGAAAATGTGTTGGATTTACCGAGGATCAGAAGTTTTGATGGCTCGTTTGTCCCTTACTGGCAGTATGCCTGTAATTAAAGTGGGCTGTTTTAATTGTAAGCTAATGATTGTCTGCTAGGCTGATGATTTTGCTGTGATTCATTGAGCAAGTTCCTCTAATGATCAACAGAAGCAGGTCTTCCTCCTCCTGCTGGTTATTATAAGACAGGAATATTCATTTAAGGTCCATTATTTTATTTTTTCACTTATGATGCACCAAAAATAACCTTAAATAACATTTTTACAATTTTACATGACTATTTTCCAACCTTTCTTTATCGCTTATTATTAAACAGGCTGTTTTTGGTACTTTGTCTTTAGGCCATATGTAAATGAGCTCTTTTCTGATTGGCTGTGCTGTATTGTGCCTTGTTGAAAAAACAGTCCAGGCTGAAACACTTCCTATAACTTCAGTGTCAGTTAGTGGGGCTGCACTGCTGTTAACTGAATAGGGCGATATATGTAAATACACTTTTGTGACATCACAATTCCAAAGGGGCTGTTTTTGCAGCTTTAAAGTGCAAATATGAACTGTATGGACTGGGGAGTGAAAGGTATGTTGTGAAATCGTAACAATGTTATATCAAACTCTTTTATATAAAAAGCAAAAAAATCATGATATGGGCCCTATAACATCTAATATTTGTCTTTTAAAAAAAAAGTGTTTCTAATCATTTAAAATGATTATATTGTTTATTTTAGGGGGAAATGCGCTTCTAAAGCACAAAAAATGACTCCCTGTAGGCTTCTGCTTAAAACTGCATCCAGTTTTAGGTTTTAAATGGTTTTGTACAAGCATAAAAACTGTGAATGAACACTGAAACACACTAACACTCGAATTTCAGCATAGTGGGGTCACTAGCGCTGGGGTGGCAAATAGGGTACGAAGTAAAGTGTAATATCTAGTACTGTATGTTATAATGAACCACATCAGTAAAGTTGTAATGCCTCAAAAATGATTCAAATCTATGTTTTTCTATAAGACTTTAGTGTTAGTCACATTAAAAGTGGACAACTGTAAATACTGCTGTCATGTTATGTTATTTCAGTTTCAAAATCGCTGCATTTTTCATGAGTAACACCACTGATACAATGTTTTGTGACACCTGAAGCCGTCAAATTTATGAATTATAAATTTAGAAATTTATCAGAGAAATTTCACTCAGACTCAGTTAGATTTCCTTGTTTTGAGATCCCCATACAAGAAATAAATCAAATACAAAAAACACCTTCCTGATTTTTACTAAATAACATTGTGTTTCTGTAACACTGACAGACACTGCTTACATACACTGTGAACAAGACTCATTATCAAAAATTATATTCATATAAATTAATTTTAACATGGAACAGACAATAATGTTAATGGACTTTTAAATACATACAACTTAATCTGAAAAACAAGCATCGAAAGAGTTGTTTCACATAGAAATAATACTTCAGCGTCTTTGAAGTCTCTCCTGTGACCTGCTGTTTTTCTTGCACAACATGACTAAAAATCACCAAAATAAAGGTTCAAAATAAGAAGAATTATCATAGTTTTTTTTGGCTGTTTTAGAAACAGAACAATGACGTGTTTCTAAGTGTAAAGAAGTCCTCTACAGAGAACACACTTCTGCACAATTTAATACACAATTACTGTTTATTTGCTTGATTTAACAAATTGGAGAAAAATAAAACAGTAAAATGTGGCAAAAGGTATGGCACATTTAAAATTTTACATTTATTTTTCTAATATGTTAAACTCAGTAAATAAACAGAAACTGTGCACTAAAATTAGCAGGAAAAAGTCATAGTTAAGTGTGTTTTCTGAAGGTTGTGTGAACTAAATTACACTTAGAAAATCAACAAAGCATGTGATCTGACTGGGGTGTTCAAACTTTTGCATGCGACTACACTAACATCAGCTTTGAGTGGTTTATTCTTGTTTTGAGCTCATTTTCACAGCTTTAAAGTTGTGGGACACCACTAGGCAGCGCAGTGGTACAATGAGCCACTGTTGTTCTTTACCTGTGAGCTTAAAAGGCTGCATTCAGGCTGTAAAAGCTCCCAACATTCAAATGGATGTAAAATAGTCTCAGCTGAACTAGAAGATTACGTGTGTTGTGTTCTTTATCAGGTCTTACCATGAAACGGAAACAACTGCACAACTGTTGGAGAATATTATGTTGCCCTGCTGGTGACATCCCGTATACGTAAAAATAATGTGTGGCCACAACATGTGTGGGAACAAGATAATTAAGTCGTAGCTATGACTTAGTAAGGTGTGGGAATGAGATCATCAATTATCTCTTTCCCACATCTTACTAAGGTTTTGCATAAAGAATAAGACTTCAACATCTTTGAAGTCTGACCTGCTGTTCTTCTTGACTGAATGACTAAAAAGTACTGAAATAAAAAATCAAAAAAGAAGAATTATCATAGTTTTTTGATCGTTGATTCAAGATTAGAACAAAAAAAAATTGACGTGTTGTCGATTTTCTACGTGAGAATAAGTGAACACGTCCTCTAACATGGCGTGATTTGACCAGGGCTGTTCGGATGTTTGCATGCGGCTGTACACTAACATCGACTTTCTGAGGTTTATTCTTATTTTAAACTCATTTTCACTGCTTTCATTTTCAAATAATGCCACAACTTAGTAATGCAATGGGAACCAGATAATTAAGTCGTGGTCACAACTTAGTAAGAACAAGATAATGGCTTATTAACCCCGTAAAATCCCAGGCTTATTACACACTACGTCTTATTATTCAGTAACTACAGGGACTTCAGTGCAAACCAGCAGAGCTATTCTTAGGTTGTAAAGGTGTGTATGGAAACTTTGGGCCTGCCGGTGAGCTCTGGCCATTTAAGCTGTGGTCAAAGCTTAATTATCTCATTCTCACACCTTACTAAGTTGTGGCCATGCATTATTTTTATTTATATGAGACGCCACCAGCAGGATGTACGTTTCTAAAAGCAGTTTTTTGCTACCCCATGGACGCTAGTTGGTATGCAGCCCAGCTGGTGTGGCCAAGACTTAGTAAAGCATGGGAACAAGATAATTAAGTTGTGGCCATGACTTAGTAAGGCATGGGAATGAGATCCTAACGCATGGCCATGACTTAATAAGGCATGATCTCGTACTCACGCCTTACTGACTTGTGGCCACAACTTAATTATCTCATTCCCATGCCTTACTAAGTCATGGCCACAACTTAATTATCTTGTTCCCATGCTTTACTAGTTCGTGACCACGCATTAGGATCTCATTCCCACGCGTTAATATGGCATGGCGACACACTCTACGGGATGTCACCAGCAGTACGGAGCCCCGCTGGTGACATCCTGTATAAACAAAAATAATGTGTGGCCATGACTTAGTAAGCGTGGGAAGGAGATGATTAAGTTGTGGCCACGACTTAGTAAAGCGTGGGAACGAGATCCTAATGCGTGGCCACGACTTAGTAAGCCGTGATCTCGTTCCCACACCTTACTAAGTCATGGCCACGACTTAATAATCTCATTCCCACGCCTTTCTAAGACGCGGTCACGCATTAGGATCTCGTTCCCATGCGTTAATAAGGCGTGGCCATAACTTAATCATCTCATTCCCACGCCTTACTAAGTCGTGGCCACACATTATTTTTATTTAGTGTGTGTTGCGCTGGTACAAGTGGATCAGATACAGCAGTGCTGCTGGAGTCCACCAACCAAAAACATCCAGCCAACAGCGTCCTGTGGGCAGCGTCCTGTGACCACTGCTGAAGGACTGGAGGATGACCAACACAAACTGTGCAGCAGCAGATGAGCTATCGTCTCTGACTTTACATCTACAAGGTGGACTGACAAGGTAGGAGTGTCTCATAGAGTGGACAGTGAGTGGACACAGTGCTGCGTCTGTGGAACGAGATCCTAATGCGTGACCACGACTTAGTAAAGCGTGGGAACGAGATCCTAATGCGTGGCCACGACTTAGTAAGCCGTGATCTCGTTCCCACACCTTACTAAGTCATGGCCACGACTTAATAATCTCATTCCCACGTCTTTCCCAAGTCGTGGTCACGCATTAGGATCTCGTTCCCATGCGTTAATAAGGCGTGGCCGCGACTTAATCATTTTTATTTATACAGGATGTCACCAAGAAAAATAAGCTGTGATCTCAAGAAAACAACTTTTAACTGCCTCGTGGCCTCTCATGGACTTAGATCCTAAACAGAGGCGCAGGGGTCTGAAAGTGAGGGGGCGCTGGAGCTGCGGTGGCTGTATAGTTAGAAACTACTGCCCTGTGTGGGCCTTCCTCCTCCTCCTCCTCCTCCTCCCCCCGCTCAGCCTGCAGTTTGTTTGGGTTTGGTTTGGTTAAAAAGCGGCCATCTTTACTTTCAGACAGTGGGGGCGATTAGAGAAAGTGGAGACGGTGGCTGTTCACTCATGCAGGAACGCTGGCGGGGTAAGTCCAGCTTTACATTCGCTTATTATCAAAGCAGGACTCAGTGAAAGTGAGTCGTTGGATTCTTATGTAATAGTGCTTTATCCTGAAATGGACACTGAGCTGAACTAAAGTGCAGGACTTTACTTTCCCCACGAAGTTCATATTCAACTCCCCGTTCCACCCTTAAATGGTGCAGCAGTTACAGTCTGGCGCCTCAGTTCAGTCGCGGCACACGTAACCAAAACAAACGCTGTATTCGGTTTGTGAGATGTGTCTCGTACACTTTAAGTGCTTTTTAGATGTGTATGTCATGTGGATATACACCCATCAGCCATAACATTAAAGACACCTCCTTTATCAGCCCCAGGCGCCAGAATGGAACTGCTGCACCATTTAAGGGGGAACGGGAAAATTGGAGCGAGACGCTGTCGAATAGGAAAACAACCTCAGCCTCGTGCTTACAGCCAGATTCAGGTTGTTATTTCCGCCGATTATTCGCTTCATCCTGTCTTTTAAAACCTGAACACGCGTCTCTGTGTCATATTCTAACTCAGCACTGCTCTGTTTTAGGGTCATGTGCTAAAAACACCGAGTTAGGATCACCTGCGCAGCTTCTCGGTCTTCCTTATCCTCATAATCTGCTGCGTAGTTAACTAAAGGTCAGGGCAGCTCAGTTCGAGCACAGCCTGCAGGATAAAACAGCACTAGACCGTCAACTTTACTGCCGACAGTTCAGTCGAGGCACATATAACCAAAATAAATGCTGTATTAGGTTTGTGAGATGTGTCTCGTACACTTTAAGTGCTTTTTAGATGTGTATGTCATGTGATTATACACCAATCAGCCATAACATTAAAGACACCTCCTTTATCAGCTCAACTGACCACTTCCTACAGTTACAGACTGTAGTCCAACTGTTTCTCAGCATACTTTGTCACCCCTTTTACCCTGTTCTTCAGTGGTCAGGACCACCACAAGACCCCCACAGAGCAGGTATTATCATTCTCAGCACTTCAGTAACACTGATGTGGTGGTGTGTTAGTGTGTGTTGCGCTGGTACAAGTGGATCAGACACAGCAGTGCTGCTGGAGTCCACCAACCAAAAACATCCAGCCAGCGGCAGCGTCCTGTGACCACTGATGAAGGACTAGAGGATGACCAACACAAACTGTGCAGCAGCAGATGAGCTATCGTCTCTGACTTTACATCTACAAAGTGGACCGACAAGGTAGGAGTGTCTAACAGAGTGGACAGTGAGTGGACACAGTGCTGCGTTTGATCCACTCATACTGGCACAACACACACTAACACACCACCACCACGTCAGTGTCACTGCAGTGCTGAGAATGACCCACCACCCAAATAATACCTGCTCTGTGGTCGTCCTGTGGTGGTCCTGACCACTGAAGAACAGGGTGAAAGGGGGCTAACGAAGTATGCAGAGAAACAGATGTAATTGTAATTGTAGAACTACAGAGTGCTGCTATATGGTCAGTGGAGCTGATAAAATGGACAGCGAGTGTAGAAACGAGGTGGTTTTAATGTTGTGAGGTGATATGGTGATTCCTTTTAATAAGGCATGGCCACAAATTAGCATATTGAGGCCCTGTGTTAAGTTCCATGGCTTCAATATATTAATTTGTGGTCACAATAAACTTAACACTCGGCTTCATTATGTAATTTGTGGCAACTCCTTATTAAAAAATAGTCACTGTGTCACCTTAGGGGTTCCGTACCTGCCAAATTAGAGGGTGGAGTAGGTTTGTGGGTGTGTCTCGGTAGAATACAAGTAATTATAGATCTATATGTAATATGGATTTGTCACATTAGCAGTTTTTTGCTAATAAATATTTATTACCATTAAAAGTTTAAGGTCTTTTCTAGTCCAGTAGTCAGTAACAGTACTTTGTGTTTTCCTAATGGGATGATATCCCAGTGTAATGGATTCTAATGGTTTAACAAGTGTTCTGGGACTGATTCCAGATGCATTTGATGGTTTCCTAATGGGATCTAATGGTGTCCTAAAGGAAACTAGTGGTCTGTAATGGTAAAAGTAAACTATCAGGTATTAATCCCAATGGTTCTAATGATCTTTCTTTAATCAAGGCTTATGTTACCGAATCTAAGGCTGTAGTGGGTCTGTGAGATGAGTCTACACATGATTGTAGATCTGTATGTTAGGTTGCATTGTCACTATATCAAATTATTAATAAGGCAAAATGCATTCAGGTTCAACTAAGGCACATCTTAGCAAAATAAAGGGTGGAGATTTATGAGGTGGATCATTTTTATTGGCCATTTTCTAACCCAAAGCCAACCCTGTGTGAGCTGAAATGAGCCCATGAATCACATTAACACATTTCCAGCATTTTTAGCTGAAGTTCAAACACTTAAAAATCACTTACCTTACTAATAATTTCTGTTATTTTATTCAGTAATAACCCAAACAGTTTCCTGACCTACTTGACCCTGACCTGACCTCCACACAGTATTTGCAGTAATAACATTAACTCTGATTAATGTTGGGCCCACATCTTTCTTCTTATCTAATGGATTTTTAGCGTGCGCTCGCTCGCTTTACTCTGACTGGACCTGCTGACTCCACTTGAATTGGTTTATGAAGTTCTGTTTTTCCCTGAAACTTCAACTTCTCCAATTTACTTTGAAAGAAAAATCCATTTTCTTTCTCTGCTATGTTCCCTGTAAAGCTTCACATACATTTAAGAAGACAATCACTGTGTTCAAACTGCAAAAAATGACATTTAGTGAATACGAAAGTGTTAATATATCTAATATTTCTCATATTCAGATTGTTGTAAGAATATTATAAGACTTGTTTAACTAATTTCTGGACATTTTTACTTGTTTTGAAAGGCTCATATCATCGAAAAAACAATTTACCTTGCTTTTTTTTAATAAAAGAGTTTGAAGTGATATGTAAAAAGTGAAATAATCATAAATGGAGTCAGTATTTCTCATTTCCAGATTGTTGTCAGAACAGTGTACATTAAAATACTATAAGCTAGATACTACAAGGTACTTTAAAATGTGGGAACACCAGAACGTTATTAAATGATATGCTGTGTACTGTAAACGTGTACTGCAGTTATTAAATAATATACAGTTATTATCTGTTTGTAGTAATTTCTGATTAGATTAGATCACTGTTTCAAATATAAGGCTTCTGTTAGTTTCATTATAACGTAATTCTTAATATTGTTTGTCTTTTTCACTTTTGAATCATCTACAGTCGAAATCTGTGCTGAGCATCATAATTCTATACAGTTTTCTGCAGCATTTCTTGTTTTACTAAAAAATATTGGTCCCAAACTTTTGAATGCCAGTGTAAATAATGTTATTTACTCTTTAAAGGGCCAAACTAGCATTTTAAATACTTAAATAAAAACCAGTTGCTTAAATAAGATGAATCAAATGAAGTGCTACGTCGAAAGTAAGAAGCGACTGGATATTTAGCGTAACGAGACATTCATACAGTCGTATGTAAAAGTTTAAACACCCCTAGTCAAATGATATGTTCTGTTGATTTTCTAAGAGAAAATATACGTCCTCTCAGAGAACACACTTCAGTATGACATTTTTCTGAAAATGTTAGTGCGGTATTTTTATTTATTTGCTGGTTTTAACATATTGGAAAAAAGTACAACATAAAATATTAAATGAGCCAAAACTTTTGCCACATTTTATATTTAATTTTTTTTCCGCTTTGTTAAATTCACCCAAACCTTTGCTACAACTGTCGCTGTTGTCGGAACAAAACCTCGTATCTCCATTTTTGTCGTTTTTCAGTTTTTGGCATAATTTGAAAACGTCTGTTGCCCTTTACGTTGTCTGTAAGTTTCATCATGAATGGACCAAAAGAAACAGCTCAGAGTTACTTAGAAAAAAGTCTGGTTCCATTGACTTACATTAAAAGTAGAGTACGTTTTTTCCTTCTCCTGTAAAGTTACCATTTTGGACATACAGCAGCGAATTATTCTGCAGTGTTTCATGTAGCATTAGTAGAAGCTTTTTACACTTGAGTGCACTTACCTGCATAATTTAAGCCATAAAATTGCAAGACAGATCAAAAAAGGTCAAAATAAAAATAATAAATTGGCTGATTGTCTATAAGTTAAGTGATGTACAGTACACTCGTCTCCATTGCACGCTGAGCAAATAAGCTGTTGTTTCTCCTGAAAAGTTTTATTTAGAAGTTTTTTCTGCAGCTCGCTGACTGACTGTGTACACAGAGCAGTTTCTTCCTGACCTACTTGACCCTGACCTGATATCCACACAGTATTTGCAGTAATAACATTAACTCTGATTAATGTTGGGCCCACATCTTTCTACTTTAATAGGTTTTTATGGTGCGCTCGCTCTCTTTACTCTGACTGGACCTGCTGACTCCACTTGAATTAGCTAGAGAAGTTCTGTTTCTCCCTGAAACTTCAACTTCTCCAATTTACTTTGAAAGAAAAATCCATTTTCTTCCTCCAGTTTGTTTCCCGTAATGCTTCGGGTACATTTAAGAAGAAAATCACTGTGTTCAGACAGCAAAAAATGACATTTAGTGAGTTCAAAAGTATTAATATTTCTCATATTCAGATTGTTGTAAGAATATTATAAGATTGTTTAACTAATTTCTGGACATTTTTACTTGTTTTGAAAGGCTCATATCATAGAAAAACCAAATTCACCTGGCATTTTTTTAATGAAAGTGTTTGAAGCGATATGTAAACACTGCCAGTTTCAAAGCATACTGTTCACTCCCCCATCTATACGGTCTATATATGGAAACTGAGCTGCAATAATAAATATAATAGTTGGTTTTTGTGGCATCACAGAAACTGAACCTGTTTCAAGTTCAGTTTCTGTGATGCCACAAAAACCAACTCATTAACATATTTACTCCTATTCAGCCTGTAGCAGTTTAGCCCCGCCCACTCACACTAAGGCTTTTGAAAGAGTCAGACAGTACAAAGCAGCCAATCAGAACAGAGCTCATTTAAATATATCAGTCTTAAAGGCACAGTAACAAAAACAGCCTGTTTAATTCTAAATGCTTTGAAAATGGTCACATCAAAGTAAATTGTGATGATATTTGGTAAACAAAAGCACAGAAATGTTAAAGGTGGAAATAAAGTACAAGAAAATGTAGGCAAGTTATTTTATCTCGTGAAACTTTTATTCTATTGGCAGATAATTTAGTTTCAAGCGTTATTTCTTCAAACAAGCAACATTATATGCGTTCTGTTTTGAAATGAGCAGAATGACCTACTGATTGAATAAGACGGCTTAAGAAGATAAAATGACTTTGAACGAGTAAAACAAAATCTAGAAATAAGCTGAATAAGCACATAATAGTCTTACGACAATCTCATAATGAGAAGTTTTACATTGAAGGACCAGATTTAGGTTGTTTTTGTTTGCCAGGGTATCATTTTTGTCCAACATGAACAGACGTGTTTACAAATCCACGGAAACTGAAGTGGTAGCTGGTAAAACCTGTTTGTTGACTGAAGACAAAAGTGTTTTTCAACTGCAGATGTGACCAGAGAGGCCGTCTGGTCACCTGTTACCTGAAATCTGAGTCATAAAATGGTTCAGATTCCTTCACGTCTTCTCTCTCTTTCCCCCCTCTGTGTGTTTATCCTAGAGAAGAGATGAATGAGGACGCGTATCAAGTCCCTGCGAGGAACGAGTACCGCTACCTGGTGCAGGATGAGGGGGAGGAGGAGATCCAGTACGTCCGACGTCACTACGTCAGCCCGTTCCTGGTGGTGTCGAAGAGGTGCATGTTTTTAATAGCCTGTGGAGTGCTCGCGTTACTTGCTCTTGCCGGATATTTGGCTCATATCGCCCAGACTCCGCCCCCAGGCTTTGCGGAGGTGCTCACGGACTGCGGTTGGCTGCGCGGGCGCCGGGAGGACGGAGCTTATTCCTTCAAAGGCATCCCATACGCTGTCCCGCCTGTCGGCGAACGCCGGTGGATGCCTCCGAAAGATCCAAAGGAAGCGGAGGAGTGTTGGCACGGCGTTTACGATGCTACCCGTGTGCGCAGCGCCTGTGCGCAAGTGCAGCCCCTCCAAAAAGATGGGCACGTGACCGGAAGCGAGGATTGCCTTCATCTGAGCGTGTTTACGCCCAGCCTGCAGCCTGATGAACCCCTGCCCGTCATGGTGTGGATCCATGGAGGGTATTTACACATGCTGAGTGGGCAGGAGAGAGGCTACTCGCCCACCGAAGAGCTAGCGGCCCGAACACAAACCGTCTTCGTCAGTCTGAACTACAGGCTCAATGCCTTTGGCTTCATGGCCCTGGAGGTGCTGAGAGAGGGTTCACCCACCAATACCTCAGGTCAGTCCCTTCAGCATAGCTGTCCGATTAGGTCTACATAGAACGTCCAAACTGCTCAGGGAAGCTGTCCATCCTAAAAAGAACTATTGTCTGCCCACATTAATGCTCCCCACTTGTCAGATGTCCACAATGGATGAGTCATTAGCTTTCAGAGTACAGCAGTAGTTGGAGGAACATATTCAGCAATAGGCTCTGGGTTTTATTATTGTTAGATTATTTGAACCAGAGCAATTTGGTACAAAATGATTGCGGATCATTTTGAAGTAAGAGGGGCCGATATGGTGAAAATATAACATCATAATGCACTTAAGACATTTTCACGATACGCAGTATGAGTCATGATTAGAGATGGAACGATACCACTTTTTCCTTTCCGATACTGATACTGATACCAATACTGGGCTTCATTTATGAACCATTCTTAAGAAGAAATTTCTTCTTAAAACCCACTTACGCAGTTTTTACGAAGATTCTTATCTGGGGTTTGTTCTTAGTTAAGAACAGAATCTACACACACTCGAGCACTAAGGTGCGAAAGATTAAAGAACACCTCATGAATCTGACGTACACTTTTTCTTAGGACCTTTCACAAACTTAGGAAGATAATGGTGAATGAGGCCCAGTGCGTATTGGGCTGTACAGATCCAGTATTTCTTCCTTAAAAACTACTCGGCTTTAAAATGAGCTGTTTATAATTGCGCCCTGTGATGGACTGGCGACCTGTCCAGGGTGTATCCTGCCTTCTGCCCAATGACAGCTGGGATAGGCTCCAGCACCCCACCGTGACCCAGAAGGATAAGCGGTTTAGATGATGTGTGTGTGTGTGTGTGTGTGTGTGTTTTTAATTGCAGCACTTCACTTAAGATGATCATCTAAAACCCACCAAATCATTCCCGTGACACAATGCTATTTGGCCTGCAAAATTATTTTAATTTTCTGTTATTATCAGCCCGTTTCACCCTGAGATACACTGCAGTCCCCAGCATGCACTGCAACATAGTGTGCGTTCTGACAACGATCTGTGGGCAGTTACATGAAAAGAAAAGATATTAAAGACTACATAAACATAAAATGTATTTTTATTTAGAATTATTTTTGAATATGTTTTTAATTTTGCTGTTGCAGTTTTTGCATATTTTGAATAAACAAAGGTCAGTTGGGGTCAGGGCAAAACCTTAAGTAAAAGTAAAATAAAAACACAGCTGGCCCACAGATTTGCTGAGATTTTTTAATATGACCCTTTAAGTGGTTGAGTTTGACACCCCAGTCTAAAAGTAGACTATCACACTGAAAATATAATAACTGATGCAGCATTTTCTGCAAATAAACGATTATCTACGATAAATATTTTGAGGTTTACAAACAAGCTAGAATGGACAGACTTCACTTTACAGAACAAACAGTAGTGCCACTTATAAAAAACACCATAAAAACTATGAGTACACAGCTTTTTTTAAGATTCAACCTTTGAACCAATAAACAATTTAAGAAGGAAGAAGAGGAAAAATAAAACAAAGGATCCACAATGATGTTGGAATCACATGGGAATCAGCAGATATTTGATTTAAAAAAACACCATTGGTCAGATGTTTAGATTAGACTGATGTTACAGTCCGATATGTGGTGATGTTTTGTACTCCAGAAGAGCAGAATGTTTAGGTGATGCTGGGTTACTCTGGTAAAATGTGAGCACTTTATTCACTTTACTGCATCTGAAACCATATCCAGGGTCTCTGTATTGCTAATCCTGGTAGGTTTAGTCCCAATTTTTGTATTTTTATATGTTTATGTATTGGCAGATTGCGCATGAAAAAAGTGCATCCCTAAACAAAACAGGTGGTATAAATAAATAAGATACTGGTATAATGGGCTGACGTTCAATCAGCTATTTGTTATTGTGTGGTTTATATAGTATTATAATGTTGTTTATAGGCGCTCTATAATTGGTCTAAATGTATTTTTAGGATATATACAGTTTTTCAGTGTTCTATATACTCAAAAAAGAGTGCTCATGTTATTTATCACTATAACAATAACACATCATGTTGCTCACTCCACTCAGGGAACTACGGCTTCATGGACCAGATTCAAGCTCTTAAGTGGGTTCAGAAGAACATCCACGTGTTTGGTGGAGACCCAACAAAGGTCACCATATTTGGCCAGAGTTCAGGTAAAAAAAGTGAATGTACATTGCTGCTCTAAACTGTATAATAATATATTCATGTGCAAAAGTTTGAACATCCCTGGTCAAATCACGTTTTGTTGGTTTTCTAAGTGTAAATAAGTTACAGAGAACGCACTTAAATATGGTGTTTTTCTGCACATTTAAGTGCACAGTTTCTATTTATTTACTGAGGTTAATATAAAATATACATATAAAATATAAAAAAAGAAAACATGAAATATAAAAAGTGGCATAACTTTTGTACAGGCCACATTTAATGTTTTATTTTTTCCAATGTGTTCAGCAGATAAACTCATTGTATATTAAAATTTGCAGAAGTGTGTTCATTTATTTACACTTAGAAAAGAAATAAAATGTCATTTCACTGGGGAGGATATGACCGTATACATAGAGTGCATATATATATATATATATATGTGTGTGTGTGTGTGTGCGCGTGTGTGCGTGTAGAAATTGCTCTTTCATGTTCATGTACCGTGCCTTACACATATACTATACAACATCCAATAGCTATATTTTATGGTTATTACAGCCTGCAGATTATGGACAAAATAATCATAGTGGAATTATATTGCAACATGCCTTTACTGCTGCTGATGTGATATTAAAGGGGAATTCCACCGATATGTGGTGTAACTATAGAGATGTAAACAAATACATTGAGTGGTTTGATATGAAATGATTGATTGTAGATAAAATTACTGACTGAATTTCTTTACAGTGGTGTTGATAGGAATGAGGGGTCGCCATGACTACAACACAAATATAGCCATTTTATTTACTATCCAAACCCACCAGTGAACCTACACCTGTCTTCTGAGTTTCTACATGTACTGTTGATGATGGTAAAATTGTGATAAATCTGGGAAAACAAAGCTTTTTTGGGGGGTCATTTTGCCTTAACATGCCTTGCATGTACTTCTCTGCCATGAATAGCTTATAAAAATACATTTTAGACTAAACTTTTATCTAAAATATATCATAAAATAATGACTCAAGCATCATACAGCATACATGTCCTGTGATTAGGTAACTCTTTATCACCACCACTATGAACAGTTCTGACTGACTTTGTTTATAACTTAATGGTTTAATTATGCAGAAATTTTGCAAAATCGCTGGAATCCCCCTTTAAAGATTGGCCTGCATGTTTTTTGACCAGAATTGTGTAACCAAACTCTCACAGAATGTCATGGGCTGGTTAGGAAGCTTACAGTGCACAAAAATACGTTGTGTAGTGGCTCATTTGCATGTTGTGCCTTCACGCTGTAAAACCAATATTACAGTATCAGCTCATTATGATATGCGTTCCTTCTGCTGGGTTTGCTTGACTAACATGTTAGCTTTTCAAATCCTTTCAAGGAGGAACATCTGTATGGACGTTGATGATGTCGAAGCTGGCCCAGGGCCTGTTCCATCGTGCCATCGACATGAGTGGCTCCTACGTGTATAACGCCACTCTGGCCTCAGCTGAGAGAGACAACCTTCTGTTCCTCCGTCAAACAGGCTGCAAGGACGCCGCTTGTCTTCGAAAGCTCAGTATAACTGAGGTCTTGCAGGTAAGATGAGGCAGGATAATCTCTAGTGTGTTGACTTTCATCTGAGCAAATCAGAGTGTATTTTATGTAGTTGACACAAGGCAGGAGATGATTACTGATTTAAAGAGCTCCCATCATATCTCATTTCTTAACATGATCAGTGCTAAATTGTACCGTTCACTCCCTGGACACTAGATAGGCCACAAAAACAGCCTGTTTTGAATTCACTGCTTTCAATACACATTTACTATTTACATATACAGTCGTATAGAGAAGTTTGCTCACTCTTGGATGAAATAACTGATTTTCTAAGTGAAAAGAAGTTAACACATCCTTGCTGAATTTAATATATTGAAAAAAATAAAACATCATACGATATAAAATGTCCTCAGGCCACATTTTGTCTTTTATTTTTCTTCAGTGTGCTAAATTCTGCAAATAAACAGTAATTGTGCATGAAAACGTGCACACAGTGCACAGACTTATTGAGCCTACAGCAGTTTAGTCTGGTGAAATTATAAGGAGTGCTTCAGCCTGGACTGTTTTTTTTTGAACGAGGCACAGTACAAGGCAGCCAATCAGAACAGAGCACATTTACATATATCAGTCTCAAAGGTACAGTGAGAAAAGAAACAGCCTGTTTAATTCTAATGGATAAAAAGAGATTAGAAAATGGTCACGTTTGAATGAACTATGACTGTTTTTACTACATAAACCAACACAAATGTTATAATGTAATATAATAATACAGGGAGATTCACTCGAAAGAGGCCCTGAATATTCTGTTGTAACTCCCGTTAGGATGAAGCAATCTGAACCAAAAAATACCCTACCTACCTTGACGTGTGTGTAATTGATTGCATTACATGCGATGCTGTAAGTGATCTCCGTTTTCTGCCAGACACATGAAGGCGTACGGGGGTATGCGTCCGGAAGTTGCAAACGGAGGTTAAACGCCGCAACGGCTGTCCGGCGCCCCGGCTTGTTTGAAGCTCCTTATACTGAGGAGCTCATTGCACATTATTTTGTTCAAATTGCTTCATCCTAGAGAGTTATTACAGAATATTTGGGGCCTCTTTCGAGTGAATCTCCCTGTATAATAAGGTTTAAATGTTAAAATGTAGGATATGGACACTTTAAATGATAAACTGCAGTATAAAACAGTCTGTTTTAAAATGTAATAATTCTGATGATCATGTTTGATTGCCCTCTTTTTAAAAAGTCCTGGAAGTAAGCATAGGAGCAAAGCATATGGACAACTCACCTTTATAGTAACTGAGCTTGTGCTAATTATTTCATACTTATTGAAGCTGCAGATGATTTATATGGTGTATATATATATTTTGTTATAATGAAATATGAGCGGTTCAGTAGTGCATATTGTGGTTTTTATATGTTTTTAGCATATTTGAACAATATCACAATAGGACATTTTCATACTGGCCTATCTGTAGATTAAGACTCAACCAATTAGTGTTGTCTGTAGTATTAAATTTAAGTGTAATTAATTATGTAGTTACAAAATTATTACATTTACATTCTGTATTGACAGGTTCAAGTCTGCACTTCTTTCTTCCTTTCTGTTTCAGTGTTAAAGAACGACAAAAACATGGCAAAATGTATCCATATTATCTCCTCTTATGAACGGAGATGTGGTTGGATTGATAGTATAGAATCTGTACTTTTGACAGAGTTTTTCCATCTATTTCAATGAGCTACAAGTGATAAAATAATTCTATTAAATTACTTCACTGCATTTGTTATTCGCTGATTCATACAAGGTTCCTTCTCCTTCTGACTATGCAGGCCATTCCATGGCAGGACTATCCATCATGGGCGGCAGAGGACCTAACTGACATTCCTGTTAAAGACCGCTTCTGCGGTCCAGTTGCAGTTGTGGATGGCCATGTCCTTTCTGTTGCTCCATTTGAAGCCTGGGAGAAAAAAGGTGAATTTTATAATGACGTTCCGTTTGTGGTTGGAACAACAGAGCAAGAGGCTGACTTCAGGTAAGTATTACACAGTTTTACACTGACTACAGTCGCCGCTATTAAACTGTGCTTCTGAATGTTAAAATGGGTCTTTCTTTTCTCGTCTTCAGTCCCCTTGTGAAGAACATTTCTGCGTGGACTTGGGGAGACTACCAGTGGTTTGTGACAGGTACGCTATTATTACTAGCAGGGTTACTGTATTACCAGAGTTAGTTCAAGGGGAGCCTTTCCACTTCCTGTCTGCAAAACGCTAGAGGGTGCCCTCTATGGGGCGAGTGGGGTGTGAATGGAGCTAAATGGCTAAAAATGAAAAATAAAACGCATAAAAATAAAACTTAATTTTGGGAAGTTGAAGGATGCATTACATTACAAAAGTCAGAGAAAACTTAACAGTATCTTTCCGTGTTTCTACATCAAAGAGGTGTTGGGTAGTGGAACGCTAGCTAGTGTTGCTTTAATAATGTAGGTTATTTCGCAGTAGCATTACTACCACTGTAATAACGCAGACTAATTCACAGTAGTATTACTACCACTGTAATAACATGGACTAATTCACAGTAGCATTACTACCACTGTAATAACATGGACTAATTCACAGTAGCATTACTACCACTGTAATAACATAGACTAATTCACAGTAGCATTACTACCACTGTAATAACGCAGACTAATTCACAGTAGTATTACTACCACTGTAATAACGCAGACTAATTCACAGTGGCATTACTACCACTGTAATAACGCAGACTAATTCACAGTGGCATTACTACCACTGTAATAACATAGACTAATTCACAGTAGCATTACTACCACTGTAATAACGCAGACTAATTCACAGTAGCATTACTACCACTGTAATAATGCAGACTAATTCACAGTGGCATTACTACCACTGTAATAACATAGACTAATTCACAGTAGCATTACTACCACTGTAATAACGCAGACTAATTCACAGTAGCATTACTACCACTGTAATAACATAGACTAATTCACAGTAGCACTACTACCACTGTAATAACGCAGACTAATTCACAGTAGTATTACTACCACTGTAATAACGCAGACTAATTCACAGTAGCATTACTACCACTGTAATAACGCAGACTAATCACAGTAGCATTACTACCACTGTAATAACATAGACTAATTCACAGTAGCACTACTACCACTGTAATAACGCAGACTAATTCACAGTAGCATTACTACCACTGTAATAACATAGACTAATTCACAGTAGTATTACTACCACTGTAATAACGCAGACTAATTCACAGTAGCATTACTACCACTGTAATAACGCAGACTAATTCACAGTAGTATTACTACCACTGTAATAACGCAGACTAATTCACAGTAGCATTACTACCACTGTAATAACGCAGACTAATTCACAGTAGTATTACTACCACTGTAATAACATAGACTAATTCACAGTAGTATTACTACCACTGTAATAACATAGACTAATTCACAGTAGTATTACTACCACTGTAATAACGCAGACTAATTCACAGTGGCATTACTACCACTGTAATAACGCAGACTAATTCACAGTAGTATTACTACCACTGTAATAACGCAGACTAATTCACAGTAGCATTACTACCACTGTAATAACGCAGACTAATTCACAGTAGTATTACTACCACTGTAATAACATAGACTAATTCACAGTAGTATTACTACCACTGTAATAACATAGACTAATTCACAGTAGCATTACTACCACTGTAATAACGCAGAGTAATTCACAGTGGCATTACTACCACTGTACTAACGCAGAGTAATTCACAGTGGCATTACTACCACTGTAATAACATAGACTGTCATAGTAGCATTACTACCACTGTAATAACATAGACTAAGTCACAGTAGCATTACTACCACTGTAATAACGCAGACTAATTCACAGTAGCATTACTACGACTGTAATAACGCAGACTAATTCACAGTAGCATTACTACCACTGTAATAACATAGACTGTCATAGTAGCATTACTACCACTGTAATAACATAGACTAAGTCACAGTAGCATTACTACCACTGTAATAACGCAGACTAATTCACAGTAGCATTACTACCACTGTAATAACATAGACTAAGTCACAGTAGCATTACTACCACTGTAATAACATGGACTAAGTCATAGTAGCATTACTACCACTGTAATAACATAGACTAAGTCATAGTAGCATTACTACCACTGTAATAACATAGACTAAGTCACAGTAGCATTACTACCACTGTATTAACGCAGACTAATTCACAGTAGCATTACTACCACTGTAATAACATGGACTAATTCACAGTAGTATTACTACCACTGTATTAACGCAGACTAATTCACAGTGGCATTACTACCACTGTAATAACGCAGACTAATTCACAGTGGCATTACTACCACTGTAATAACGCAGACTAATTCACAGTAGCACTACTACCACTGTAATAACGCAGACTAATTCACAGTAGCATTACTACCACTGTAATAACGCAGACTAATTCACAGTAGCATTACTACCACTGTAATAACGCAGACTAATTCACAGTAGCATTACTACCACTGTAATAACATAGACTAATTCACAGTAGCATTACTACCACTGTAATAACGCAGAGTAATTCACAGTGGCATTACTACCACTGTACTAACGCAGAGTAATTCAGTGGCATTACTACCACTGTAATAACATAGACTGTCATAGTAGCATTACTACCACTGTAATAACATAGACTAAGTCACAGTAGCATTACTACCACTGTAATAACGCAGACTAATTCACAGTAGCATTACTACCACTGTAATAACGCAGACTAATTCACAGTAGTATTACTACCACTGTAATAACATAGACTGTCATAGTAGCATTACTACCACTGTAATAACATAGACTAAGTCACAGTAGCATTACTACCACTGTAATAACGCAGACTAATTCACAGTAGCATTACTACCACTGTAATAACGCAGACTAATTCACAGTAGCATTACTACCACTGTAATAACATAGACTGTCATAGTAGCATTACTACCACTGTAATAACATAGACTAAGTCACAGTAGCATTACTACCACTGTAATAACGCAGACTAATTCACAGTAGCATTACTACCACTGTAATAACATAGACTAAGTCACAGTAGCATTACTACCACTGTAATAACGCAGACTAATTCACAGTAGCATTACTACCACTGTAATAACGCAGACTAATTCACAGTAGCATTACTACCACTGTAATAACATAGACTGTCATAGTAGCATTACTACCACTGTAATAACATAGACTAAGTCACAGTAGCATTACTACCACTGTAATAACGCAGACTAATTCACAGTAGCATTACTACCACTGTAATAACATAGACTAAGTCACAGTAGCATTACTACCACTGTAATAACATGGACTAAGTCATAGTAGCATTACTACCACTGTAATAACATAGACTAAGTCATAGTAGCATTACTACCACTGTAATAACATAGACTAAGTCACAGTAGCATTACTACCACTGTATTAACGCAGACTAAGTCACAGTAGCATTACTACCACTGTATTAACATAGACTAAGTCATAGTAGCATTACTACCACTGTAATAACATAGACTAAGTCACAGTAGCATTACTACCACTGTATTAACGCAGACTAATTCACAGTAGCATTACTACCACTGTAATAAGCTACGTAGCAGTAACATTACTACTATAATAACTGGAGTACATTGTAAATATGTTGTTTAGTTTAATCTGTCTCTTTCTCTGATCCCTTATATAGAGAAATTAAGACCTTTTGGAGACAACGTTACGTCGAAGGCCCTGAGGCTATACAACAGCTCGGCTCCCTGCCCAGTCTCTGACCGCTGCCCAGAAAGGCTTTATACCACACTGGTGTCCGATATGAGGGTCAGCTGCCCCAACAACGACCTGGCCAAGCGAGCTGCAGGTGCGGATGAGTTTATCTACCTCACAACCTTAACATGACTCTCCTTATAGTTTCTCCTTATGTGTTTAAACCTTAAATTACAGTAAATCAAATTAACCCAGTTTTCCCCTCACCTAGCCAAGACCCGTCTGACTTGTTTACGCAGTTTCCTAAACTATATCAACGTACCATTATCTATAAAAATGGACAAATATCAGGCTTAAAACCGCTACTACCACTGTTTCTAGCTACGCTAGTGTACTTTTGTCCCAGTTTATAGATGATAGTATGTCATACAGTGTCAGAAACCAAATAAATGAGTCTGTTTGAGATTAATAACATGTCGACATGCTTAGAGACAAGTGTGTGATGATTTAAGCTTTACATGCACAATATTAGTGGGCAGCTAAATACGTCTGGCTGATCTGCTGCATTTGAGACATGGGGAAAATTGTATTCATCAGATTTTTGGTCGAACCATCACTTTAAAGACAAGAGAGACATTTTTAGGAATTTGGGGAATTAAAGTGTATCCTTGGTGTCACATCTGAGAGGTCGTGACAGCTCAGCAGGTGAAGTCTGAGTTGTTACCTTTTGAAGGAGCAGTCAACCTTAGACTCTCTTAAATCTTTCTGATTTCCAGAAGCTTTGAAGAGTCCTGTGTACCGTTACCTGGTGACCTACACGCCGTCTAAAGCAGTGAACACCTCCTCCTGGCTGTTATACCCAAGTCGCTTTTCCTTCCATATGCTGGACAGTCTGGGATTCTTCGGTGGTCTTGAGATGGTGCTGGGGTCGATAACCCCTGCAGACCAAGCTTTCCAGGAAATGCTCACCAAATACTTCATTTACTTTGCAAAAGAAGGTGAGCTTTACTTTTTAAAATGGCGCTTTTTTACAGTTATATGCAAAGGTTGGACACGTGGTCAAATTACAATTTTAATGCACTTTGTAATGCACAATTACTGTTTTTGCTAAATTTAACATTCTGGAGAAAAAAAAAACAAATGTGGGAAACATTGTGTTTCATGTTTTTCGTTTTTCCAATATGCTGAATTCAGCAAATAAACACAATTTGTGCATTAAAATGTGCAGAAAATGGCATATGGAGAGGATGCGCTAACTTATTTTCACATATAAAATCAAAAAAACATGGAATTCGACTAGGGGTGTTCAAACTTTTGCATACAACTGTATATATAGTATTTAAATCAAGTTTACAAAGAGCTTTATAGCAAAAAACTTGGTAAATAGACCAGAAAATATCATTAAAAATAAAAATAAATATAAGGACAGAAAACTTTGACAGAAAATAAAGTACAAAATTTATACAAATTTGTATAAAAAATCAACATAAAATACCAAAGGAAATATAAACAATAAAGGGAAATAAATGGAATAATGATAAATAAAGGAAAATATGGTAAGGGAAAATATTCATGGATAAAGGATAAAAAAGGGAAAATAAGGTGAAGGAAAATGATTGGATAAAAGATACATTAAGGAAAAGATAAATGAATACATAACGAATAAATAAAGAAAAACAAAGAAAAGAAAGTAAATGGATGAAGGACAAATGAAGGTCATTAATAAGAGGAAAATGAATGGATAAACAATAAAAAGGGAAAATAAGAAAAGAAAAAATAATGTGGAAAGGATAAATAAAGGAAAACAATGAAATGAAAAGGAAAATGAATAGATAAAAGGAAAACAAAGCAAGGAAAATCTCAATAGGAAATAAAACTGAATAGGATTTTAAGTGTTCTCAGCTGCTGCTCCAACACTAAACGGTCTGATTTTACTCGTGTTGCAGGTAAGATGCCAGCCGAGTGGGCTGAGTTTCCCTCCGGGACCGCCCTGCTGGACCAGAAACTCTCTGTGGAGCAGAACCCTTCAGCAGAGAGATGCAGACTGTGGGAGGAAAATGGTTTTTACAAATATGCTTGGATCAACTAAAACTAATTTGATTGATTCCCCACAATCAACATGCTTCACTAGTGTGTAAACCAGCCAGGGGCCAATACTAAAGAATCTGTTCTGTATTTTAACTCGTCTTGGAGCTTGTTTGAGTAGCCACTAATGCAGGGAGGGAAACTGTTGTGACTGGTAAGCATGGTGCGAAATACAGGGGATCCTGGGGGGGATCTAGAACCCCCTAATTAACCTCTTGGACCCAATGAATGTCTTAGTCAAAATTATGGGGTCCCTAAAAATGATAACATGCAAATTGAGAGAAGATCACTGTTTAGCCTTCTTTACTCAGGAAACGGCGAGATGCTATCTTTGATATTTTTAACTAACTAGAGATGCAGCGCTGGTCTGCCTCAGGGTGGCGCTGTTGCAAATTGGCAACCCTGTTGGTCATCATAGCCTAGCAGCTGTAACTATGCCCAGGACTGCCCAAATTGCCAAATTGCCCAAGAGGCTGGTAGAAAGAGTGAACTGTCACTCGTTTCTCAAACCAAAGACTTAAGAGGAGATGAGCAAGATCTCAGTTAGTGTGGAAGAGCACCAAACTAGAGAAGAGCATTTCCAAAAAAAGAACCGTTCAACTAAACTTTCTGTTGCCACTGAAGCACCAGCGCTGCTATGGTGAGTGAGTTAGCAGCAAGCCAACGCTGGAGTAGCCAGCCAACATGGGACCCCCTGGATACCAGGGGGTATTTCGCACACTGCTTGTAAGGAGTTGTTGCACTGAGAGTCAAATGATATTTTGATAGTAGTTAAAAGGTGAAAAGGGAGTCAAATGAGTGTCTTTAATAAGGAATAATGGCTTTTAGCTAAACTTAAGCCTAAACATTTGAGGCTAACATGGCTAAACCAGATACAGGGAGATTCACTCGAAAGAGGCCCCAAATATTCTGCGATAACTCCCTCTAGGATGAAGCAATCTGAACAAAACAACGCTCCTCAGTATATGGAGCTTTGAACAAGCTGGGATGCCCCTACGTAGGAGCAACGAGGTAGGCGCCGGACAGCTGTCGCGACATTTAACCTCCATTTGCAACTTTCCGAATGCAGACCCCCGAACCCCTTCATGTGTCTGGCAGAAAACAGAGATCACTTCCAGCATCGCATGTAATGCAATCGATTGCACATACGTCAAGGTATGTAGTGCATTTTTTTGGTTCAGATTGCTTCATCATAACAGGAGTTACAACAAAAATATTTGGGGCCTCTTTCGAGTGAATCTCCCCGTATATTGTCACTGTTCTATTCAGGTGCACCAGCCAGCTTCCTGACGCATGGACCAACAGAAAATACCCATCATTACTTAATAAAAACTTTACATTAAAGATTAAAGGGAAATTCCAGTTTCCCAAAACTTCAATCATTGAAATGTAAACAAAATCATTCACAGTAGTTTGATGTGAAATCGTAGCTCAGATTTCTTTACAGTGGTGGTGATGGGAACCAGGGGTCACTATAGGGGTCACAAATATAGCAATTTTATTTACAATCCAAAACCACCAGTGAACCTGGATGTCTGTTTTTAGATATAATGTGGATAATCTGGAGCTTTTAGAGGTGGATGTCTGGTTCCTATCACCACCACTGTGAACAACTCTGACTTGGTAAGTTTCTCTAGAACAGAGCGTTTCACACCAAACCACTCTGAATGGCTTTATATCTCAACCATTTAACTATGTAAAAAACACAGCGCAATTCCACTTTAACGCCCCGTGAACTTCATCATAGTATGGCAGCGACGATTTACCGTCCTTCATCAATATCCTTCATTTTCAGTGATTTTGTGCCGACAGCTAAAATCCAGATGATTTAGAAAGGCCTCCTCACAGCCATATAAGCCTATTGTTTGTATTCCAGTGTTGTAGGTGTACTTCTCTCTCTCCTCCATCGCGGGGGGTGACTTGCTTTCATGTTATCTGTGATCAAAGGGTCTTTGGCCACTGCCGAGTGGAGGCTATGATTAGGGAATCAGGTTTAATCACAGGCCGTAGGCCCAGCTTGCCTGATTATCCACTACCCCTCGCCGCGTCTTCAAGGTTAAACGAAGATTGGATGGGTTGACTCGACTCGCTCAACCTGCGCAGGAGAGAGTGGATGAAAGGCCTCCGCTGAAAAAGAGCACATGAAAGAGCACAGTGACTCGAGGTCTGTCGAAGTGCGGATCCTCCTCTTGTGCCTAAACCACTTTATTTCCTTTGTGAGTGATGAGATGTTTTGTGTGTTTATAATCACTTTTGTTTTGCACTCGAGTTTGAAGCTTTTATATGAAAATCACTTTGTGCACGTTTTTTTATTAATCAGTCAGGAATATTTTGGGGGGGTATTTCAACCTTTATTTACATAAAACGATTTTCTTTGCAACAGTCTACAATAAATTACTGTTTCAGCTGAAGTTCATCCTCCTTTATTTCTCCGATTTTGCACTGGGGTACAAAGGGTCAGGCAGACGAGTCTGAGGGACGCGAAGGTTTCCATCCCTGCCTTTAATACAATCGGGTATCAATCAAAGTGGACAAAATACATCTTTGTAATGCATGTATGAGGGAGACATGCACATTGTGAGGAGACAGGAGAGAACAGTATCACTTAAGAGTCTGAATGTCAAAAGGAAAATTGATCTTGTTTCATTTTTCACTGACTCTAAGCTCCGCCCACAAATGCATTCCTTAGTGACAACTGTTGCTAGGCTGGACAAGCTGTACAGAATGCTGGGGGTACATCTCATTCAAACTAATGAGAAAATAGCACGTCAATTTGAAGGGGTGGGTGGTTTTGAAAATAATAATAATAATTCTAATTTGTATTTGTCTGTAGTGGTCACACTGAAGCTTATTCACACCAAATACGGAAAAAAATGATTGAATCTGACGCTTGTTTTCTCAGGAAGACGACGGAAGAGGAAGAAAAAATAGATTCCTCAATTAGTCGTGGCAATAAATTCATCATTTTTTTTAAAGCACTGCAACCCAGTGTGTACACTGGGTACAAAAAAACAGATATAAACAGACAAAAATGTCTACAAACAGTAGTTGTGTAGTACTAAAGTCATTCCCAGCCTTTCAGCTCTGGTCCTACATTTATTTTCTTTAAGCTCCACATTTTTATAGTTATTTTGTTGTATAAGATTTTGTGCTGTGCCATTTGGTCAGATTGGTAGGCACTGATTGGTCAGTCTGATGTTTAACGCATCCGTACAACGCAGAAAATAAAGCAGAGTTCAGTCTAAAAATTACGAAGCATTGTAGTCGGTCAGTTTGGAACTCGATGTGAAAGACGGTGTCAACATGCATGAAAAATCAGATTTGATGTGAACAAGACTTAAGAACTGATTGTGTGTGTGTTTTTTGCCACATAATCAAGCTGACCCATCAGCGAGTTTTGATTAGCAACAACATAGTCCAGCTCAGCACGGTCAACTGGAAGCTGTTACAATCTGCAGGGATGCACTGATATCGAAACTGTGGGCCAATACAAATATCCGATATTTTTCTTGAACGTATTTGCCGATACATCTATAAACACATCTATAAAATGTAGACACCTACGCCTGGACTAGCAATGTAAAGAAATATCGCACTGCAGCTCATCAATTTCATCTATAGGATTACAAATACAGTGAAATGAATAAAACGTATAAATTTTAGCACAATAACACAAAGTCACCTAAACCCTCCGCTTTTCTGGAGCACAATAAATACTTCAAAAATGTCAGTCCGACTTATCAGTCATATCTAAACATCTCTTCAGTGCCGATTCCATTTTTAAGAAGCTTGTCGCAATAACATATGATTCTGATATCACTGTGCATCCCAAACAGTTTCTCTCTAGGCTCAATGGGAATTCTGACGCTCTTCTCACAACAGCTGATATAAAACAATGCATTTCTGAGCGGAGCTTGGATAAGTCAATTCTATTCAACTTATTAAAATTCAGTTCTATTTTCTGGCAGCTGATGTGTGTCCGTATGCAAAAGTTTGGGCACCCCGGTCAAATGACGTGTTTTATTCATTTTCTAGGTACACATGCTCTACAAGAAACACATTTAATGCGCAGTTGCTGTTTATTCGCTGAACTTAACATATTGGGGGAGTAAAAAACAATCAAAAAATAAGAAGTGGGCTGTGTAAAAGTTATGACGTTTTAAATTTTCGATTTAATTTTTTCCCCACTATGTTAAGTGAGGGAAAAAAACACAAACTGTGCCCTAAAATTAGCACAAAAAGTCATTGTTCCCTGTTAAAAATCTTTGAAAATCAACAAAACGTGTGATTTGACTTTTGCATACGAACATATGTTCTTTATTAAAACAAACAGGCCACAGACACGGTCGCATCTGTGAACCTGCTTCCAGCATGTATCAGGCAGACTTGCTCCTGTTGCACCTTATTAAATGTGTGAGGGAAAACTGGAAGTGCAACCTGAGGGTTTGAGAGGAGTTTTACAAGCACAGGCTTGCATAGGCATGCTTAGAGAAACAGCACAAAAACATGAATGCTTTGTTTGCTCACAAGTAAAACTCCACTAGCAGTTCCAGGCATCCAGTCACACACAGCCGCGCCCAAACCTGGAGCACGTATTGCACGTTAGTATGTTTGTGTCATATTGTCTGAAACAATCTCAAATTGCTGGATTCTGAAAACCTAAAGCTACCTCACCGAGAAAAGGGCAACATCCTGTCTCAGTCGATCCAACTCTGAAGTCCCTGACAGTCTTCATCACAGCTGGCTGAAAAACTCCATCACACCTGTGCAGCTGTGCAGATCGGCTGACATCCAAACCGTCATCGGACACATCAACCCGTTCAGTTCCCTTTCTTTCTGAGGTGAACGCCACTACAGTCTTAACTGCACTGTTCAGGTAGAATATGATGCCATTTAAATACAAAAAAAAAAGAAAGCCATGAGAACATGGTGGAGCTAAGAATAAGTTTGGTTATACATTTCATTTCATAGCGAACACTTTTGTTTGTCAAATCAACAACTGAAATCTCAGACCAGTAAGTGGCATAGAAAACAGGACTCGTTAGTCTCAACAAAATGCACTGTGGTTCTGGAAAACAAGTCAAACAAAAAACAAAACTTTCTACACCTCTCAGTGCTTTTGAAAATAAAACCACACGTTTGCAAAAAAAAAAGAAAGAAAATGAAAATACTGTCAGTCGGGGGGTTGTTCTGCGACAATCTACAAAGGTCTGGGGACAGAGACAGGGAGGTCCCGTGTCTCTCCATCTCTCTTCCTTTCTTTTTGTTTCTCTATTTTCTCTCTCTCTCTTTGTTTTGTGTAAATATAGGAGAGAAAAACAAGGCCAGATCCAGTCAGCAGTGTGATACGTCCTGTTTGATGTCACTTCCTTTCCTGTCCAATTCATGCAGTCCTCTCAGTAGGAGCCATAGCGGTCCTGAAACAGAGGAAAAGGAAGTTTAGAGAATACTAAATGAAGGGTGGCGAGTGGGGGGTCTTTAACAATCAGAGTGAATAGGCCGGGCTAAACTGCTGACCTGTTTACATACAGTACCCTCCACAATGTTTGAAACAAAAGCACTATTTTTTTTTATTTGCCTCCACAGTTTTAAATTTGTACTCAAACAATTCACACTTAAAGTGCTTTCTCACATTTTAATCATTATTTGTTCATACATTTTAGTTTTACCATGTAGAAATTACAGCACTTGTAATTTAAATGAACTTATCAGCGGGAGGAATGAGAGACAGGACTAAGGAACTGGAAGGAGATGAGGAGGTGGAGGGTGTGAAAACGGTCATCCAAGGTAGAGATATTCATCAGAAATTGGATAGTGAGAAGAGGAAGCTGTAGGTTCTCTTCCCGAACTTCAATTATTTCTTAAGACCACTGTAATATTGGATATTGTGCAATACTGATATTGCAGAAAGCTGCACAAGGAAAATTAGCATTATAACTTCTGATATTTGTGATTTTTTGGTCAAAGTAATGCACGTCAATCTTTAATCCCACTGCTGATACAACCTAGCCTTTTTAATATATTGCGAGGCATATGGCAGCCACAATATGTTCCAGTACAATACACAGAGCTGGTATTCTGTCCATAACCTTACACTCATTTTTGATAGCATTTTAACTACCATGTTGCTGCTGCATGGCATCTGTTCTTATCCAACCTCAAAAAAACAAAATGTTATGATTCCAGGTGCTGTGAAGATGTTCTCAAGTATGGTCATAGTATACTATTATCCACATTGCCCACCTTTTGGCTACGTTTACACAGCAGGTAAAAGTGGCCCAAATCTGATTTTCTCACCAAATCCAATTTTTTTGTTTGGCTGTTCCAAAGTCTTTTAAATGTGATCTTTATGAGACATCAGTCTGAACAGATCAGCTCCTAAACTGACCCTAAACTGAAGCTCCTGGAGCTTTCAGCTTCATCCTCTCCAGCATTACAGGAGCCGTCATGAAGCTTCACTGACTGACAGCTGGGCTCATCACTCATAATGTGTTCGAGCTTGTCATAAAAAGGGCGCGGCCACTTCTTTGGTTCGTGTCCTCGGATTCTTTAAACTTTGCTTTCAGACTTTTTAACTCTCTTTGATGCTGCAGCCTCGTTCTCCTACAGCCGGATTCAGCAGTTTCTTTCAAAATCTCTTCAAACATGGAGCGTTTGCGATAAGTGCCTTCTATTTTTTTTGGTACAGAAACATCAGCCTAAATGTTTGAGATCCCAGCAGTGCGAAATTATGACGAATGTTGAGTGGGATTGATGTAAAAGTCGCATGAATTCTGATCTGGCTGTTCAGACTGAGTCGCACCGCTGCATATTGGATACGTATCGGATTTCAGTACCACATATAAAAGAGTCTCAAATCAGAATTGAAAATGTCAGATTCAGTGTGTTTATCTGTTCACACTGACACACAACACATCTGTATCACATATGAAGAAAAAGATCGGACTTGGGCCACTTTTACCTGCTGTGTGAACAAAGCCTTAGTTGCAGTACTGATTTCTTTTGGGGTCCAGGGTGTCGACAACTCACCTGAATGGTGTTCATTACTCCGTTAGCCAGCACAGCCATTTTGCCAGCCACAGTCTTCACCCCCTGCTTAAACTGGGCAATGTCCGGTCCAGAGGGAAGCACACTTTCGAATCCTGACGACGCTGAAGAAAAGTCACACACAGTAAATCAGTACAAGCACTGGCCACTCTTTCAGGCATTCCACAAAGCACACAGGCAGGTAGGGTGAGGGTGAAACATGCTCACCTGAAGAACGGCTGCTACCATCTCCAAACAGGTCAGCAGAGCTAATGGAGGTACTACCGGACATGGTCTCCAGCCGAGCTTTTGCCTCGTACTGAAACACAGAGAGAAGCAATAAACGTGAAATTTTAATCAAGCAGCTTGTCAGGCGCAATATCGTCACTGTCCAAAGAAAAAGAAGTATCGCCAAAATGGCAACTTTACAGGAGGAGGCAAAGCGTTCTTTACTCTTTAATGGAAGTTAATATAAATGAATTTCATTCCAAGCAATTTTGGAGCATTTCTATTTATTCATTCATCATGAAATTTTTACACAACATAAACGGCAGCTGGTGTGCTCAAATTACGCTGAAAAGTAAAAATCAGAACAAATGGAGATACTTTTTTTGGACAGCGACAATTTGCATATTGAGTTCACAAGAATATAATTCATTTATAGTTATTTTCTGAGGATGCAATTCAACTCGTAACGAAATCTCACAATTTCCCTTTGTCTTCCGTACCTCGGCATTGGTCTCACGGCCAAAGAACATGTCAGAGGAGATCGCCTTAGCATTAGCAAACTTCTGTCGTGCCTCGCTAGACTCTGCAACAGGCGCTGAGGCTTCTGGCTTCCTTCTGCTGGGCAACCTGAGATATTTCATCACATATAAACCTCTCATCAGCCATCAGTTAGACATACATTCTGACATTCATATAATATCCATGACTCAAATCCATTTTCTATTATTAGAAGACGGCTCATTCTATCAGAATGAACAGAGAAGGAAAACTAATTATATAAGACAGACCTACATAATCATATACACTGACTGGTCACTTAAGTGCACCTTCTTGTATCTGCACTCACTGTCCATTTTTTCAGCATCACTTACTCTATAGGTGCACATTTCTTTGCACACTATGTTAGCCCCCTGTTTTTCAATGATTAGGACCACCACAGAGCAGGTATTATTTGGGTGGTGGATCATTCTTAGCACTGTAGTAAGAGTGGATCGGACACAGAAGTGCTGCTGAAGTTTTTGAACACTTTGTCCACTCACTGTCCACTCTATTAGACACTCCCACCTTGTCAGTCCACCTTGTAGATGTGAAGTCAGAGACGATAGCTCATCTGCTGCTGCATATTGGTCATCCTCTAGTCCTTCATCAGTGGTCACAGGTTACACTGCTGGCTGGATATTTTTGGTTGGTGGACTATTCTCAGTCCAGCAGTGACACTGAGGTGTTTAAAAACTCCAGCAGCACTGCTGTGTCTGATCCACTCGTACCAGCACAACACACACTAACACACCACCACGTCAGTGTTACTGCAGTGCTGAGAATGACCCACCACCCAAACAGTACCTGCTCTGTGAGGGTCCATGGGGGTCCTGACCACTGAAGAACAGGGTAAAAGGGGGCTAACAAAGTATCAGAGAAACAGATGGACTACAGTCTGTAACTGTAGAACTACAAAGTGCACCTATATAGTAAGTGGAGCTGATGAATGGGCAGTGAGTATAGATACAAGGAGATGTACTTAATGAAGTGGATCTGTACAAATATGAAACACTCCAACATGATAACACAATCCAAACATACTTCAGTAGAGAAAAACAAACCTTTCCCCAATTGGCTGGATGCTTGAGATGGTGACTTCTGTTTCTTTAGGCTCCTCCTTCTCCAGAGCCCAGGATGAGGAGAATGAGGCAGAGCCTGAATCTGAATCCCACCGAGAACCAAAGCTGTCTCCTGCAGTGAAAGGGTTGTCCTTGTACCTGCAATGACACAAAGTGGATATAGATTACATGCATATCCACTTAAAAATGAACATAATTTTTTTTTATATATTTAATACAATCTAATTTATCCCTCTCCTAATTAAGGGCCTCTCATCTGCTGTTAGTTATGCAGTCCTACGTGAATGTACCGTGCCAAAAAAGGAGCAAAAGCTGGTCTTTTTGCTTGAGAGATTTTTGCTATTTTGCATTTCCTTAGTTGGAACCGAGCTGTGAGGAACTACAGCGGAAGATGTCAAGTGAACTCGTGAATCAGTCTGAATTAGGGGAAGATTTTTTGCCAGCAGCTTCTTTTCACACACACAAACCAGAGGTTCTCTAACTGTGCCTTACTGACTTCCAGTGAGCGAAACAGGCAGCATTTTAAAGCCTCCTTTAAATGTAGTGAAATGACTGTAATGCGCAGCTTCAACAAAAAATACAAATTAAAAAAAAATTACATGCAAATAAACCCACATGCGCACACATACGTACACAGATGCCCACCACTGCTGAGATCAAGCGATGCTCAGATTGGCCCTGCTACTTACTTTGGCGGTCCGGAGGTAAACCCAGGCTCATCAAACATGTCCAGTTTGGAGCGGGAGGAAGACTTTGACCCCACTGGAGTTTCCTGCTCAATCACCTGCATCTCTGACATCACCGAGTGTGACACAACACTAGAGAGGCGGAGAAGAGGGGGGGGGGCACAAACAGATCAACAGCTGACAATCATCACTGTTTCCTAATCCTGGTTATGGACTGAACTGTACACTGCTGCCTGCTACAGTGCTAATCAACACACCCCTCATGAGTCCACAATGGGTACAATAAAGCAGAAGAAATGCTATAAATACAGAGTGCAGGATTAACTTCCACAACCAGGATTAAGTGCACACTGCTGTTCGTTCGGTGTTGTTACAGAGGTTGGTGCAGTTACCTCCTGTTCCCAAAGCCCATTCCCAGCCTTTCAGCCTGCTCCCTCTTCTTCCCCTCCAGGTTCTGCAGCCTCTTCTCTTCCATTTTCCTGTCAATCTCCAGCTCTTTGTAGGCCAGGCGCATAGATGCCACACTGAATGGAACAGAATCAAAAGAGTGAATAAACAGCAGGACATCTATAGCTATGAATGAGCCAAGGAAACTCCCATTGTCCTCAGCCCCATACTCTGGCTGTACTGCTATTCAGGCACTGGATCTTAAAGCAATAATTCAGCAGAAGTATTGAACGTTTTCAACAATGTCTTCCCTACCCTAAGTGCACTTGATCAGCCAAGCATTTGGTGTCTGAAGATTGCTTCTTCAGTGCTTCACTGCAGTGGAGCTACAAGACTAATGTAGCTAACAATTAATGGAGGCTCACTGTACAAACTGCTTGGCTAAATCTGTAATCTCTAACAGACTTGTTTATGTGATTTCTGACACTGTATGATTATGCTACCTATAAAAATGGACAAAATTACACTGCATAGCTTAAAAACATAGCATTTCAGAAGCAGCCATTGAGAAATCTTAATTTCCTTCATTTACTTTTGCTGAATTTTATAGTCTTTGCTTTGCTGATCAACTCCAAATGTCCATATCATGGAAAAATTAAATTTTCCTTTTTGACTTTATGTATCATTTAGATGTGGCATGTAAACATACTATTTACTCCGCAGTCTATACATGGAAACTAAGCTGCAGACAACCTGTTTTAAATTCACTGTTATGTTTGCCTGTTCAGCCTACAGCAGTTTAGTCCTGTCTATTAATGTTCAGGTTATAAGGAGTGTTTCCACCTTGACTGCTACTCATTTACATATCAGTCTTAAAGGGACAGTAACAAAATCAGCCTGTTAAACTAGAAAGGGGAAGTTCATGAACAAACTAAGTTACAAAAAAAAAGTCAGTTTATTGCATTAAAACTTTAAAATTTTGGAAGACTGTTCATGGTTGTTAAAGTGTTGCTTAGACGTTGCGAGGCAGTTGCTATCGTAGGGTGGTAGGTAAGGTGTTGCTAGGTGCTTGCTATAGTGTCCCAGGCTGTTCCTTAGATGGCGCTAGGTGGTTGCAATGCTAATAAATACACTGGTACCTTAAACCCATCGCCACATTAAATCTCCTGCATCCTTAAATCTATTGCTACCTTAAATCCAATGGCACCATAAATCCACTCTAACCTTAAACCTACCTTTAATTTACTGCTGAAGAACCGTTCCAAGCCAACTTAATTAAGGGATATAAAGAGGTTGGAAAGTGGTCATCTAAAAGATGAATTAGGACTGTTCTGGTGCATAAAACCACAAACATTATTAGTGGACCTCAAAGATAAAAATCCACAAAAATACAGAATATAGGCCTTTTAACAAGCCCATCACTATTTGCAAAAATGGTTCTAAACAGAAGGGTGATATAGCCACATTACTCATTACAGGGCAGGTATTAAGAGTGTCTCGGTTTGTCTGGTGTTCAGTACTCACATGGACTCCTCAGCTTGTTTCTTAGCCTCTGCGGCCTGCTCCTCTCTCATCTTCTCGGCCACCTGAGCCTGTTTCTCCACCTCGGTGAAACTCTTACTGCTCACCTTCTGCGCCCCCAGACCCTTCTTGGCCCCCAGCTGAGGACACAAACACAGAGATATGAGGGAAAGACTCACACAGGGACATAAACAATTCAAGATAATCTGTAATTGTCAAAAAGGGAGAAGAGAGTCTTGATACACACAAGTGAATTAAAGAGTCGCACTGCATTTTTCAATCTAACATGCATTTGTTGTGCTGTAGCTTCTGCAACTGCCTACTGGCTTCTATTCAAGTCAGGCTTTGTTTTTTTAGTAAGTACAGGGTAATGTATCAAAATTACTGTCTGTGGAATCGACTGTATGCCAAAGATGTGGCAGTTAAGAGACTAGGCTGAAAAACACTGACTACTCAAAGCTTGGTTTTAAAAAAAAATGAAATCTGTTGAAGTCTATTTAAGTAACAAATTGTTATGGAAGTAACACCGATATGCTTTTCTTTAGGCTGTTGGAAACATCACAGGGGCTTTTAATGCTTGGACTTTGTGTGGGCAACAATGTCTAATGCAAGCCTGCCACCTGCTGGTTAAATGAGAGTGCCGCTGCATCATGAGCAGGCTCCAAAGGGAGATCTGGGTGGACAAAGACGCAATTAGAATCATAACACCTACCCCCTTCTTTGCAGTGGTGGGTTTCTTCTTTCCTATGATGGAGGGTCTCGCTTCTAAAAAAACAAGAAGACAGATTTTTCATTTCCAACCCGACTCTTTCCAAAGCTGGACAGAGTTCTGTCCTGTTTATCAGAATTTGGAGCACACCACACTGAGACAGACATCATTAGTATTTAGGGCTGCCACAATTACTTAGTCACACTCTGTTACTCAGTTTTAAAAAAAATACAAATAAATAAGCGATTACAATGTACCAGCTCGACGAATTGGCAATGATTACTCAATGATTAGCCACTGGACTTTTTAAGCAAATCTCCCTGGAGCCCTTTTAAAAGGGCCCATATCATGGAAAATCTTTGCTTTTCAGAAGAAAAGTTTGGGTAGCACTTTATCTGGATGGTCCACTGTAGATGCTTTGTAGTTCCTCAGTCTCTTTTTAACTAACATTCAACTAAATATCAATGAAATGCAACTGAACTTGAAATTGAGTGTGGAAGATCATATTAAATCTAACCCTAAACCTAACCAGAACCTTAACTTCAACCCTAAACCTACTCCTAAACTTCACCCTAACCATAATGTTGTTGATGGTCAACTGAGTATCACCAGAACATTTGTTAATAATAAAAGTATCTGTAGATCCTTTATAGAGGACCACCCAAATAAAGTGTGACCATAGTTTGATGAAGTATGTAAACACTGTCCAAGTTTCAAAACACACCATTCACAAGTCCATACATGGAAACTAATCTGCAAAACCAGTCTGTTTTGAATTCACTGTTTTTATGATGTCACAAAAACACATCTATATACACATCACCTGTTTATCCTACAGCAGTTTAGCCTCAACATAAAGGCTGAAGTTTTAAGGAGTACTTTAATCTGGACTGCTTTGTAAATGCAGCAAATTACAAAGCAACCAATCAGAACAGAGGGCATTTACATACACCGATCAGGCATAACATTATGACCACGTCCTTGTTTCTACGCTCACTGTCCATTTTATCAGCTCCACTTACTATATAGGTGCACTTTGTAGTACAATTACAGACTGTTCTGTATCATTCTCAGCGCTGCAGTAACACTGACGTGGTGGTGGTGTGTTAGTGTGTGTTGTGCTGGTCTGAGTGGATCAGACACAGCAGTGCTGCTGGAGTTTTTAAACACCTCAGTGTCACTGCTGGACTGAGAATAGTCCACCAACCAAAAATATCCAGCCAACAGTGTCCTGTGGGCAGCGTCCTGTGAGCACTGATGAAGGACTAGAGGATGACCAACACAAACTGTGCAGCAGCAGAAGAGCTATCGTCTCTGACTTTACATCTACAAGGCGGACTGACAAGGTAGGAGTATCTAAAAGAGTGGACAGTGAGTGGACACAGTGTTTAAAAACTCCAGCAGCACTGCTGTGTCTGATCCACTCGTACCAGCACAACACACACTAACACAGCACCACCACGTCAGTCTCACTGCAGTGCTGAGAATGATCCACCACCCAAATAGTACGTGCTCTGTGAGGGTCCATGAGGGTCCTGACCACTGAAGAACAGGTTAAAAGGGGGCTAACAAAGTATGCAGAGAAACAGATGGACTACAGTCTGTAACTGTAGAACTACAAAGTGCACCTATATAGTAAGTGGAGCTGATAAAATGGACAATGAGCGTAGAAACAAGGACGTGGTCAGAATGTTATGCCTGATCAGTGTATAGCCGTCAGAGGCACAGTCCCAGCCTGTTTAATAATAAGGATTAAAAAAGGTTGGAATATGGTCACTTAAAATGTATTATGACTGTTTTTGATATATAAAACTACACAAAAGTCATACATGGACCTGGGGGAGGTTAAAATGGAAGAAAAATGTAGGATATGGACTCTTTAAATGCTTCTTAGTTTGTTGTTTACCAGCAAAGTATTTTAGAATCCTTTAAAGACTATCCATATTTTGTTGCTGCTCAGTTCTGCCCATCTTTGTTTAATCTTTAATAACTCCAACTACTTGATTAATCGGCACAACCATTGGCAGCCTACTCTACTACTAATATAAATCAATAGTGACAGCCCTATTAGTGTGAAGAAAAAAGCCAAAACAAAACACAACGCTTTGAGAAAATCAAGCCAGTAGGAAAACAGCCAACACACAATCCCCAAATCCCTGATCACAGAATTTAAAACTGTACAAGAATAACAGATGAAGGCTGCAGTTCTCTTGACATAACGCCATTTTTTAAGGGCAATGATGACGTCCACACTCTTTAGACAAAGACTTTATAGTGGGCTAAACTTAGAGACCCACTAGAGGGAACAAATGGAGACGTTAGGCCTGATTAAGCACACAAGCAAATATGCAGTCCATCCATCGAACGAGAAAGAAAGCATCTCTAATCTCATTATTCCAGTACATTAATTCTCAGTGGACCTCTGTGTGCCTGGGCTCTATTCGGAAAGACTTTAAGATAACAAGCCCCCGAGAACAGAGAGGAGCGGTCCTGCTGAAGTGCTTTTGATGAGATCAGTGACCATTAGCCCTAGCAGTGAAACTAATGCACTGGATGTGCGGACTTTAGCATTTGTCTACTACAGCTCATTATACCAGTGTTCAAATCGAACTGAGGAGAAAAATCCAGGCTGTCCAACCCAACTTCTAGAGATCCAACCTCCAACACAGTTCAGCTCCAACCCTAACTCAACTCACCTGTCTTTAATGTTCACATGTCCCCAACCTCTGATTAGGTGTCAGATTAGAGCTAGAACTAAGATTTGCAGGTGAGCAGATCACCAGGAGAAGGGTTGGACAATGCTGAGCTGAAGTCTGCAGGCCACGTCATAAATCTGAACACAAGTCAAGGCGACATGCTGGTTGGAATACTTGCAATTACACTCTCAGAAAAAAGGTACTAAACTGTCACTGGGGCAGAGCCCCTCTTGTCACTGGGCTGATACCCTCAAGGGTACATCTCAGTACCTTTAGTCAGGGAACATAACTGTACCACAATCCACTGAAATGATATGTTCTAAGTTGTACTGACTCCACACACCCCGTCTCGTCTCCAGGCTTTTATTTTACTGTTCTGTTTTAAAACATTCGGTTATGAAAATGTACAAATACGAACTTTTCACCTGGAAAAACTTATTTAAGGTGCACAATTGGACCTTAAAACCACTGTTGTACCTTTGAGGGAACATTTCCATTGTTTGTACCTTGAGTAATGAAAAATGTACCTGCACAGAACCTTTATTTCTAGCAGTGTAGGAACAAGTCTGAACTGTCAAAGAGTCTTAAATGAAAATTAAAGGTAAATTAGGATTTTTGATAAGTCAGTTACTTTCTCCCTAACATACGCTCACATATTTAAAAGGGAATTCAATGAAAACTTTCAAAATTTCTGCATAATTTAGTGGTTAGGATGAAATGACATGCTCCATTCTAGAGAAATTTACTGAGTTAGAGATGATGGGAACAGTGGTGGTGACGGGAACCAGACGTCTGAAGAGTTAACAGGCTCTAAAAGCTCCCTCATTGTTTTATGATAGTTTTGAGATAAGATTTCACACTAATACACACTTATTTTTTTCAATTCATTCATTCAAAATAGTCACCAAAGAAACCTTTTTTTTTAATATATTACCATCATTAGCATTACATATAGAAAGCTCAGAAGACGCACGTAGGTTCACTGGACAGCAAATAAAACAGTTATATTTGCATTATAGAGATCATGACTGGTTCCTAAAAACACCACTGAAAAGAAATCAGAGTTAAGTTTCTTTAAAACGGAGAATCTCACATCAAACCACTGTGTGGGTCTTTGTTTACACCATAACCACGGAATTATGCAGAAATTTTGAAAAATTGTTGGAATTTGCCTTTAAGAACCACGTGATGTCTGAACTCCAGACTCCAACAGAAGGGAGTGTAGAGTCTGAGTCTTACGCTGGAAAGACTACTGCAGCTGTCTAAAGGCTACCACACACACTGGACAAGGCGATTCGGATCAAAAAGTAAAGTGCAGCTAAAGCACACAGAAATTATCACAGAAAAGCACAAAAAACACCAAACTTAAGGTCAGTTTATACTACACCTGTAAATATTTAATGGAATAAAATCACATCATTCAGAGAATTCATAAGGATTGGTGTCAGCTCACTAGACTAAACTCACTGTTTTCAAGATAAGAGGTACAAGGTGGAATACGAAGTGACTAGATTACCAACGTTAGCTGAGGTAACCACAGAGCTTGGCAATACGTCATTACTTATTGTTATCATGTTAAATTTATCACAAATTTTTACAAAACACTTTTCTGAGCAGACCATGGATATCATCAGTACTTAAAAAGGTCTCCCCAACTGCTCGTTTGATTAACAAGATAATTAGTCCTGGTTAACTGACTTTATTGCAGCACAGTATGTGAAATGTTCAATACATGTAACTGGTTTAATAGTTTTGATAGCATTTGCTAAATATCAGAAAAAATATTATGACACACTGTGTATCGTGAAAATGTGAAAAAAGTATTATATTACATTTTTGCCATATCGCCCACCTCTAGGTAACAGATGATTAGCAATTGTGGGTTTACACGAACATTTTAAATTAAAAGTTTTTTCAAGTATTTTTCAAATAATGCCTTACAAATCTGAATACCAAATTTAACTGAAACACCCATCTTTCCACGCAATGCTCGTACCAGTTCCTTTCATTATTTTCATGGTTTCATAAAACCTGTATGAAACCATGCAAAAAATGACAGGGTGGTGGAAAAAGGTAACGCTGTTCTCATTAAAGTAGTTTATTTTGCAAAAAAAGTAGCACTACAAAGAACTGCAATATTTCATAGACCATCTAATCTGTAGCCATGTAACCAGGGTTTATGTGGTAACACAAGAGGAGATGTATATAGCTGGGTATAACTGAACAATAGAGCAAATCATAAAAAACAACAACTTAAAAGAAAGTATAGGGATCACCAAACAATGTCCAAGGGCAGCTTTACACAGTGAAACCTTCATGCAACTAGCTGCATGTTTTGCGAGTTGCCTGCAACACGATTTGCCTGCACCAAGCAATTCAAAAACAAAGCTGCACGCAACACATTCTCTCGCTATCAAGTCATCCGCAGGGTGTTATTTACATCTCTGCAGCATTTTTATCATCTTTGTATCCTTTCCAACTGTCACTGCCGTTCTTTCTGCTTATATCTATATATCTGTCTTTTATCCGTATAATCTAGGGTTCTTTTCTATACACTTAGATATGCTAAGCTTTCAAAAGTGAATGTTTAAGCAGCCACTTCAGTTTTAGCGTACTTGATGTCTCACCAGCCACTTGCTACGTAAATCACAATAACAGCAGGCTAAAGAACAATAAACAGTGGCACAAGCAGCTGTTTAAACAGCTGTTAGCATTAGCTGGGTAGTTAAAACAGCTGGTTACAGAAACATTAGCTGTGGGAATCTCACGTTTGTTGTTGTGCCTCAGGAAAGTGACAAAACAAAAAGCTTTAGTCATCTTCTGTTTTATTTTGTTGTCCGTTAATCCGGTGAAATCAATGTAAATATAAGTCGTTCCATATGATCATGTGTCATCAGAGTGCGTTTATATGCACTTAATCCGATAACTGCAGGAAATCAGATTTTGGCAGTAATCCAATCAACACGTGACACTTGAGAAATCAAATAATGGGGAAACTCCAGGTCTACATGAGTCAGGCTGTAATCGGATCTCTGCTTTGAAACCAGCCAATAAACTCACAGAAGACGACGCGACATAAATGTAATGTAGAACTCAAACTTCATGCTGTTTTAAGATGAATATTTAAATCCTTCTTCTCGTTAAGCATGTATTTGGTTTCAGCGTCGCTCCAAGAGCGTTTTGCTTTCACAGCGACGCTGCTTGCTGATTTCCGGTACCATGGTCAGTTTTCGCACATGTACAGACTGAGAAATCCGAAAGAAATCAGTAAGAGTTCACATGCACTGGAATATATGATTACTGAGCTAAAATCCAGCTCTTTGTTGGATTTTTAATTGGATTTCTAAGCCTTATTCCAATCTAAGAAAACAGAGTGTGCTGTTTACATGACCATTTGAATAATCAGATAACTGCAGAAATTCGATTATGATCGGATGACTGAGTGCAAGTAAACGCACTCACTGTTTTCACTGGGTGTTTCATGAAGAAAAAAAATTGATGTGCCAGATTCTAGGCAAAGGAACACCCACATCCAATCAAGCAAGCTGGTGGAAACACAGGGAGGTTCTTTAAAAGATGCTAGAATGCTAGAAAGTAGCACCTTGTTCGCCTGTTTTGAAGGACATGAGACTAAAATAATATTTCTGTTTAAAGTTATTGTCATTAATAGAACCGTCACAATAATCACACAATTACTGACTGATTATTTGAGACGACAGACATTCTATAAGCTAACAATGCTTATGTTCCAGTTGTTAGTTTTCATATTTTAAGAGGTAATGTTTGTTTATTTGAGCTTAACCTGTGTCTGTTATCAGTTGGGAGCTACTATGTATCAACAGCCAAGATAGATAATCAGCTAGTTTGGATTCTAAGTTTGTGCGTTGATTACATTATTAACAAAAAAGACAATTACACTTTCAATTCACAGGTTTATAAGACAGATAAAAAATATCTGCAGCGTAGCATCACGTTCGACACAAAATAAGCAAGTTCCAGTGCAGCTTTTGAGCTTGCAAAGGAATTACAAAAGACGATCAGTGAATTGGTCGTAAATTTTCAGCCGTTAATAAAATGCAGGGTGTTGGAAAACTGCTGGTTTAATATAGAGAGAGAGAGAGAGAGAAAGGTGGGCTAAAAGCAGGCGTGCCACACTTCACCCAAGCGTCAATCAAGCACAGAAACATGCTGCTGATATCCAGCCAGCCAGGAGGCACCCAGCCAATTCAAAATCGTTCAAATCACCTTTAAGAGGCTCAGGCTCATCAGGCGCCAATTTCATTGAGTCATCTGCATTAACAGAGCAGAGATGGCTGTTACAGAGAATTAGCAGAGGAATCTCTTATCTAATTCAAATTACACAAGCCTGATAATGGCTCTTCATTGTCTCCACTACTGTCAGGTGGCTAAAGTTCATAAACTGCATGCCCGATCAAAACGATCTTTTTTCCAATCTCTGAGATTCTGGACACAGTTTCTTGTTACTCAGTTAAGGTGTTTGGTCATAAGGCATTTTCCTTCTGTACTGGGACATATTTATGACATATTTAGTATCAGAAACATGAACAATACTGGGACCCAACTTTAGTAAACTGACTAAAACAATGTTTTCTTTGAATATACAATGATGTCTGTTTGAATTATTAGAAAACAAATCTGAATGATTTATTTGATATTAAACAAATTTAATGAATTCAAGATAAATCCAGTAATAGTACTCTATTTTTTACTCTCTGTATACTGTTATCAGACTAATTATTTTAAAAGGTAAGTATTAATTGTAAATTTTTATTTTTTTACCTCATTTGAGCACAGCAGCTGCTTTACATTGTGTGAAAATTATATGATGAATGGACCAAAAGAAACGCTCCAAATCCCTTGGAATAAAATCTCACACCGACGGTCACTGAGATTTTTCTTTGTATTTGTGGTCATATGTGAGGTTGACCATTTCTTCCACGGTGCGAATGTTTGATGGGATTCAGTGACACAGCAGTTATGCAGACAACAGAAAACCTATAGGGGCTTTTGCATCTGTGCTTAACCCTTCTACCTCATTTGAGCACAGCAGCTGTTTATATTGTGTGAAAATTTTACGAGGAATGGACCAAAAGAAATGATCCAAAATCACTTTGAATAAAATCTCTTCATATTAACTTACACTGAAGCTTGAGAATGTATTTGTCTTCTCCTGTAAAGTTACCATTTGCCAAATTTTGTCCACACACAGAGTCACTGAGCTTTTTCTTTGTATTTGTGGTCACACGTAAGGTTAACCACTTCTTCCATGGTGCAAATGTTTGAGGGGACTCACTGACATGGCAGTTATGTAGATACAAAAAACCTCAATATATTTCACGCTGATGAATTTGGTCTGAGTGAGTGTGGTGGGAGGCATAAATGCAGGGATACATTTTTGTGTAGCACCATTTAGTACTCAAAAAAGTGCTCAAATGCAATATTCACGCTATAATCATTATGTATACACATAATACAATATATATACAGTACTGGGCAAAAGTCTTAAACAGCTACGAAACAGGGTTCAGGATATTTATATTGGCAGCAAGTGTGTTTTTGCCACTATACCACTATGCTTGGTCGCATTTAATCTAATGTTAAATAAACAAAGATTTTTTGTTTTATTAAGTTCTTAATATTTTAGTTAGTCTACAGGTGTGGTTCCTCACTTCTTGTTGGACTCCAGACACGGCATGGATTCATTAAATTCCCTGCCCAGCACCCAATTTAATTAAATGAAAGATTAAACAGGTAAACTGTGTTGTGGATGGTAACTGTAAATACTGAACTTTCTCCATGAGACGTTTAAGGTAACATAATTGCACATCATAACGTATTGTTTATTTGTTTTTATATTCTAATATGCTTTTTAAACAAATGAATGCTCACTGCCTAGAAACACACACACACACATACGAGTTTTGGCACCCCTTTAGCAAGTAGAAATTGCAAGATGTGTGTTCATTTGTTTTTATTCCAATATGCTTTTTAAACAAATGAATGCTTACTAAAATTTGCAAAATGTGTGTTAAATTATTTTCACTTAGAAAATCAACAAAAATTTAATTTGACAAACTTTGTGTTCAAACTTTTCCATACGACTGTAAAAAGTTTTATATATTTTTCCAAGACTGCCTAAGACATTTTCACAGCACTTTACATAAACAAAACTACTCACAGAAACTGACAAACACTCACCTATAGGGGCTTTTGCATCTGTGCCTAACCCTTCAATGCTGGGGCCTTCATCTAGTTCTGGAAGAGTTGAAATGGAGATATTAATTAGGGCTGTAATGATTAAGAGATTTAAAAAACAACAAACCTACACACATACTGAATTACCTACATACCTACAACAATTAGTGGCAATGTGTGTGGATAATGCACTTTTTATTCTGGTACTGCACAATAAGAAATTGATACACACTCATTTACACGCAGCTTTTTCCACAGTGTGTTTTACATAATTGTACCATACTTTAATAAAAATTATAAAACACTTTAGAATATTTGAAAAACTCAGATTACTTGCAGTATTTTCAAAATAATCAATATATTACTTGATTTAATTAGTAACCAACAGTTTCAGCCCTATTATTGTGTATGTGTGCATTTATGCCTGCATATAGCTGCACCAGGATGATATGTATGGAAACAGACTCACGAGCAGCAACAGTCTCAGCCATTCTGGGACCGTCCTGTTCCAGTTGGGAATTGACGGTGATGGCTCCATTCTGCTCTGACAGGGAAGGGGAGGCCATGTCCCAGCTGGTGGCAGGCTGAACATGAACATGACAATTTAGTTATATGAATAAAGAAAAAAGGTCTTTCCTTTGGCTGTAGTTTTTAAAAGGGGGAAAAAAGAAAGAATGTGAACGAATCCTGTAACAAATCTATCCTGAAACAGCACCAATCCTTTAACGAATAGAATGAATCCTGTAACAAATCTATCCTGAAGCAGCACTAATCCTGTAACAAACTGATTCGTTACAGGATTCGTTCTGTTTATTACAGAATTAGTGCTGTTTCAGGATAGATTCGTTACAGGATTCGTTCTGTTTATTACAGAATTAGTGCTGTTTCAGGATAGATTCGTTACAGGATTCGTTCTATCCTGAAACAGCACTAATTCTGTAACAAACAGAACAAATCCTGTAACGAATCTATCCTGAAACAGCACTAATCCTGTACCGAATCTATGCTGAAACAGCACTAATTCTGTAATAAACAGAACGAATCCTGTAACGAATCTATCCTGAAACAGCACTAATTCTGTAATAAACAGAACGAATCCTGTAACAGAACGAATCCAGCACTCACTCTCACTGTTAGCTGTGTAGTTCTACCCGTGGGGTAGTAGAGTGATTTCAGCATCATAGGCTACTTCTTGATGTGCATCTTAAGTGAAGCATTTCAATTACAAACAGCTCATTTTAAAGCTTTGTAGTTTTTAAAAAAGAAATACTGGATCAGTGTCAGCCAACAGCTGGCATAGGTTAATATGAGTATCGGAAAAGAAAAAGTGGCATCATGCCATCTCGAGTAGTTTAGATATAATTTGGTGAAAAATCTAATTTACACAAGTTTTTATTGTTCGTACTAAGTCATATTGTGTCAACCACATCGACAAGTCTGTACAACTTTAATGAAGACCTGTATGTGGTCTGACTGGGTTGAAAGAAGTTTTGGTGATGTACATTTACAGAAACAACTTGGGCTATTTGGGTGACTACTGAATTCTAGTGTTTGTTAGCAATGCTAGCCTTGCTGCTCCAGTACTATGCTAAAAAAACAAAATATGGACTCCAACCATGTCTTAGCAGACTGACTACAACAAGTGAGAAGGTGTATAAATTTCATTTTTAGCCAAACCATTACTGTAAACATTTAAGACAAACTTCAAAGTGGCCATATGGGCATCTGCACCTCTATTTAGGACATTTAACAGCTTTTTCTGCTCAGTCAATATTTCCTTTAATTATTTTCCTGTCCCGCTTTTGACAAAACAAAAGCACCACCAAATGGTGGAACGTTTACTGCAGTGGGAAAATAACGTTTTACAATACATAGATGTCGGTCAAAGTCTTTTTCCTGACACTTACACTGTATATGGTGTGTGTCTGTGGGTGTATATGTAAATATATCGCTGCTGTAGGAACAGAACTTCATATCTCCAAAATAATACATTTACAGGAGAAGGAAAAAAACATTCAATAAAAACTACTTTTCATGTAGGTCAAGGGAACCAGACCCCACCCCCCAGTCATTTTGGGCCATTTGTTTTGGTCCATCAATATAAAGCGCAGCAGGTACTTTCAAATTATGGCAAAAACTGAAAAGAGACAAAAATGGAGATGTGAGGTTTTGTTCCGACAGCAGCAGAAACAATGCACATCCCTACCGATCATCAGTCTATACCCACTGTGATCTAGAGGGCAGAGGACTCTGAAAGCCTTGGCCCAATCTATACTGGCTTCACAGTAGTTTACACATTATAATGGATTTTGCCAGAAATCTCAGCTTCTCAAAGTTAATGTGGAATTTGATTACAACCGTTTGAAAAATGAACAAAGTTTAATGGCAGCATTGTTCAGTCTTAAAGGGTAAACACCAGAGCAAACATGACCGCGTGCAGCTCACCTGAGTGTGCTCGTCAAAGAAATCCGCCTCTTTCTTCTCTGCAGTCGGGGAATGAACGTGTCCTGTATTATCGATCCACAGCTAAGGGGTACAAATAATATCATCACCAACAGCACAAACACTCTCATAACATATCAGCACCTGCTGTTTCAGCAAAACACTCTAAGCACAGACTGATTACATCAGACATAATCTATGGGGAAGGTAAGACTAAACAACGCTGATATAAAGTGGAGTTTGATCCAGTGGTCTAGTGACTCACAGGGCCAAAGTTTAGCTGAAGCTGTGAACGTGGAAACAGCATGAGAGGAAAAACATGATTGTGTACCGCTGTGTACGTACTGCCACACGGCGTCCAGCGGACAGATACAGATAACTTTCACAGTGGAATCAGTGTCTAAATCTATAGCTGTCCAAAAACAGTAATAAACAAAGGTACATAATACATAACGTCCAAATAATACTAGTAAATACAGAGCGTAAAGATGTTTAAAGATCATCATAAATGTATAGGTGATACCAGAATGTGATTTATTTCATTAAGATTTAAGGAAAGAGAATTCCACCGATTTTTCAAAGATTCTGCATATTCAACTGAGATGTGAACAAAGCAATTCAAAATATTTTAATTTGAAATGATGCACCGTAACGTCACATTATCTACAATATATAGCCATTTAATTTACTATCCAAAACCACTAGCGATCCTACATGTTAATGTTAATAATGATAAACAGCGGAAAAAAGCGATAGTGAAAAAATCTTTTACTTTGTTTTAGTATGTACTTTTATTACTAATACTTTAGTACTAGTTTTAAAAGCCCATTTAACTTCATAAAAATCATAAAATGATCTCTGAGGCATCAGTCAATGCAAACTTTGCAAACTTTTTTTGTAATAACTTTGTGTGGTAGCTTAAACTCAAACTCCTCAGATGTCTGGTTCCTATCATCACCACTGTGAATGATTCTGACTCTTTTCTCCAGAACAGAAAACTTTAAATCAAACCACTCTGAATGACTTTGTTCACATCTTAAGTATTTAATTATGCAGAAATTCTGAAAAAAAAATCAGAAGAGTTCTCTTTTTGATAAACACATTAAAGCAAATAAAGAGAATCATCAACTGAGTAGCGAAAGCTGTGGAAGGCATTCAATATGACGTGTTATTGTCTGTACTTATGCTTAAATGTAGTAGGAAGAAAATCTGGGTTTGCACATATAATCTTTCAGTGACGACAGAACATTTGTCACTGTCAATAGTACAACTGGCCATTAATATTGGCCTAATGTGAGTCGCTAAAGCTGTCAGTACTGCAGCTTACATCAGTGCCATATTTGGACAGAGCAGCGTTGGCTAGCTGTCGGATCTTCTCCCGGTACATCTGTGCCGCACGGCTGTTGTATTTGGCGTTGGTGTCGTTGGTCGTGCAGCCATGCTGGCGGAAGAAGGCCGTCTGCACCCAGAGAGGATTCCCAGAGGACGAGAACACAAGTCAGCATTTCACTCACTAACACAAAAACGTTTTGAGCCTTAGTAATGCTCAGTAGGAGAACCCACCGCATTAGCATTCCCTCCGACCTGCATACATCTCAGCTGGAACCAGCTCCAGTTGGAGTCCAGCTCCGTGGATCTGAAAACAGCAACAAATCATTCAGTAAAAAAAAACACAGATCACATTTTCTGTACACACTGTTTTGTCTAAACTGTCCGCTCGCTAGTGTTGGGCAATATGATCATCCATGCCAGCATATCAATACTGATGTCCCACAACAATGAGTGTGTTTACATGCATTCGAAGATCTGATCATAATCTGATTTCGGCAGTTATCTGATTATTCAAATGGTCATGTAAACAGCATACTCCGATTTTCTAGTTGGGAGTAGGTCCAGAAATCTGATTATGAAATCCAATAAAGAGAGCTGGATCTTAGCTCAGTAATCATATTTCTCAGTGCATGTAAACTCTTACTCTGATTTCTTTCAGATTTCTCAGTCTGCGCATGCGCAAAAACAGACGGCGGTACCGAAAACTAGCAGTCAGCGCTGCCGCGAGACGCAGCAAAACACTTTTGGAGCAACACTAAAACCAAATAAACGCTTGGTTTAATGGATTTAAGTATTCTTCATCTTCTAGATGATGTATGTTCATATTTTCAGGTAAAGAACAAAAATAAATAAATAAATAAAAAACAGGCGGTATGAAGTTTGAGTTCACGTCTTCTTCTCTACGTTTATTGGCTGGTTTCAAAGCAGAAATCTGATTACTGTCTGACTCACGTAGACCGAAGAGTTTCCCATTATCTGATTACTCAAGTGCATGTTGATCAGATTACTGACAAAATCTGATTTTCTGCAGTTATCGGATTATTAAGAGCATGCAGACGCATTCACTGATTTTCAATGCTTCAATATCAAAAGATGACAAATTCATGTGTGTCATTTGATTGGTGCTTCAGAATGGTTTGAACAATAAAAGTAATAGAAAGTCTCTATAAAAATGTTTTCTGCCTAGTTAAAGTTTACTATGAAAGGTTCCTTTTGGTGTCATTTTGAAAGAATGGAAGCAGTTAAATTCACATAATTTTCAATGTTTCTATCTACAATGACAGTTCAACTCAAAGATTCAAGATAAATAGTTATTTATAAAAAGAAACTAAATTGAATTCAGCTATATAGTGCAGTTTTGTTCATTATTATAGTTCACAGTAAGTCATACTGTGCCCTAAACACTGACAAGTCTGCCGTTTGAGTTTTGGGGATGTATTTACATCAAAGATTGGGGTGACTATTGACTTCTAGTGTTAGCAATGTTAGCCATTTAGCTCCAGTGCTAAGCAAAAGAAGCTAAATTTGTACTCCAAACATGTCTTGGCAGATAGACTACATCTAAGATAAATGAAAAACTGTGCAAATTAGGAATGAAACTGAACAAAACAGTCTGAGTTGGGTTTGTAAGACATTCTTTCATTCTTTGGTAATACAAACAAATATATGATACTGTGACGAGAAATTCCACTGATTTTACAAAATGTCTGCATAGTTCAATCGTGGAGATGTAAACTGGGTCATTCCAAGTGGTGTGAAATGGTTCACTGTAGAGAAACGTGGCAACTTGGATTTCTTTACAGTGGTGATAGGAACCAGGGGTCAAGATAAAATAGTCGTTTATTTACTACTCAAAACTGCATGCGAATCTGCATGTGTCTTCTGAGCTTTTATATGTCACGTTGACGATGGTAAAGTTAATAGTAAACCTGAAACATACGTTGGTCTAGCAGAACCCTGTCTGTACCTCACAAATTGACTTAAAAAAAAGTTTTGGACCAAAATCCTTCTCATAAAACGATGTCTCAGGCATCAGGCAGCATATTCATAACCATTTTGTATAATAACTTTCTGTGAAGGTGCATTAAACTCTTCAGACGTCTAGTTCCCATCACCACTGTGAAAGATTCTCACTCTTTTCTCTAGAACAACAAATTTTACATCAAACCACTCTGAATGACTGTTTACATTTTGCCATTTAATTATATACAAATTACTAAAGAATTGGTTGAATTCCCTCTTAAACCATCCAGCACTAACACACCAAGTTCTGATGATTAAGTGTCTCATCAACAACATTCATATGGGTCTCCTGAATGTCAGTAATGTACCCCTTGATGACTATCGGTTCCGATTACAGCGTAACAGACAGTACAGTAAACAGACGGATCCAAACACAAACCTGATGAAGCTCAGGTGAACACCCAGTGAACGATGGATCCCTGAGCAGTCAATGCAAAGGAAAACTCCATAAGGAATACTAGCCCAGCTCGGGTTCTTAGCAGCACAGTCAAAGCAGGCCTGGGAGGAAAGATGAGTTTAAAAGATTAACAGAGGTTGTGAAGGCGCTCGTCCCCTGAGCACACAATCTATGCAAACTTTTCATTCATGCACAATTTAATATGACCTTCCCAAAGTACTAGAGCGGAGGTGTTATTACAACGAGATCAGAGTGTCTTTAGTGTGGTTTTGTATGTACACACTGGGATCAAACACTAGATAATATTTAATTTGCATTAAAATGTTCTTAGGTTTTAATTAGTGACACACCAAAATGGGAACTGAGTTGACGCAGATACGTTTTCATGTACATGTCTACCGAGGCCGATACTACAGTCGTATGCAAAAGTTTGGGTGCCCAGGTCACATTACGTTTTGTAGAGTTCCTAAGTGAAAATAAGTGAACACATCCTCTACAGAGAACACAATTCAATGCACAATTACTGCTTATTTGCTGAATTTAACATACTGGGGATAAAACAAAACATAAAATGTGGCCTGTTAAAAAAACATATGGCGCATTTTATATTTCATGCTTTATTTTTTCCAGTATGCAAAACTCAGCAAATAAGAAATCATGCACTAAAATGTCCAGACGAATGCCCACTTAAAGGGCAATTTCACCAATTTTCCAAAATTACGTAATACATTCTGTGAGGGAGATTTTAAAGGATTGAACTCTTCAGACATCTGGTTACTATCAGCATCACTGAACAGTTCTGACTCTGCAAGTTTCTCTAGAACAAAGAATTTCACCTAAAACCACACTGAATGGCGGTTTACATCTTAACCACATGGAATTCCTCCAAGTTTATTCTCTGTACAAATTTGCCCTACTTTGAAAATCAACAAAACAAGTAATTTAACCAGGGGTGTTCAAACTTTCGCATATGACCGTAAACACTGTCACTGTCGGAACAAAACCTAGCATATCCATTTTTGAAGTTTTTCATTTAACACAATTTGGAAAGTACCAGCTGTTTACACTTTGTCAAAACTTCAAGACAAACAGAAATGATCCAAAATTGCTTAGAACAAAATCCTGTTAAAGTAACTTGCACTGAAAGTTAAGAACGTTTTTCCTTCTTCTGTAAATGAACATTTTTGGAGATACAAGGTTTGTCCTGACAGTGACAATGTATAAAATGTAGATACTGGCATTACATTCGCCTGGACTGACATTACAGAGATAAGTTTATTTCTGTAGTGTTACAAATACAGGAAAATTAATAAAACATTGGCATTTTAGTACAGCAACCAACATTCTGCTCTTCTAGACTGCAATACGTTAAATATCAGTGTAAAAAATCAGCTAAACCTAAACATGTCTGACGCTGATTGTTTTTATATTTTATTATTATTTTGTGATCACTTCTTTTCTTGTTATTATCATCATCATCATCATCATCTAGTAGTCCATACTCTTCTTTATTATTCTTTTTAAGCGTGTGTATGCTGATATGATCTGATATCATCATGCATCCGTAATTTTAACGTATTTTTGTACTCTCACTTTTTCTACAATCTCTTTCAGTTCTCAGTGGAGTGGTTTACATCCCTGCCAAGAGCCAGACAGTTCTGGAAAGCTTAATTCTGAAGACATTAGCAGCCACTGTGCAGGGTGAAGTGGACAGCTCAGAAAACAGCTAAGTAACTATGACAACAATGCAGAAAACTTCACCAGCCTGCACCAAGAAGCCTTTTTAAAGAGAAAAATACAACTAAGGCACATTCAGCAAGCGTGTCAATAAACTCTTGACCTTACCGAGTCCTCCAGACCTAATGCTGCAGCTCAGTGATGCATGGCATGTTGGTCCGGCATTATACGCACATCAACATGCTCAGCCATCCACAGCAAAACACAAACTACTTAAATCCACCTGTATAGACATGTTATACTTGCACAGGGCTTTAATAAACAGCCTTATCCTACATTATTCATGTCTTTCGTTTTCCTCATTGAGATCCACTTATGTTTCTATGGTTTTGTGCCCCAAAACAGTGATAATTCTTTACACGACAATTTTCCAGCCTCTATTCTTTTAACAGGCTGTTTTTGTTACTGTGCCTTTAAGGTATGTAAATGATATCTGTTCTGATTGGCTGCCCAGTATTGTGCCTCATTTAAAAGCAGTCTGGGCTGAAAGATTCCTTATAACTTCAGCATGAACAGGTGGATCTAAACTGTAGGATGAAAAGGTGGATGTGTGTAAATGTGTTGATTTTTTGTGCCATAACAGAAACAGTGAATTTAAATCAGGGTGTTTTTCAGCTTTGTTTCCCTAAACGGACTGTATAGACGGGTGAGTGAAGGGTACATTTTGAATATTTAACCGTGTTTACAAACTACAATAAACTCATTTTAAAGAAATGAAAACAAATTCAGATTTCCATGATATGGGCCCTTTAAGCAGCTGTTACAAACGAGTATTCCAGACGACTTTTGTTGCAAATTGGAAATATTAAAAGCTATACACAACCATTATTTTATACAGAATTGTCCTCATCAACACCACAACAACAAGACAAAGAGATTTTTCATAGTCAATGCTAGGCAATACATTATTAACTACTAACAATTAATGTTAGTACTTGTTAGTTGTGAATGAAAAACAATACTAACATTAGACACTACTGACAATATCACAACAGACATACAACGGATCAAAACATCTGACTGACGCTTAGATTTGACCAACAACTTTGAAGTGCAAACCGCAGCAAGATTAGGAAAGTCCCCTTCTGGTGACGCATCTTGAAGGTGGGAGGGGCTTCTGAAAAACCGCTTTGAAGTGTTGCTTCAGGCTTTTTGTTTTCCAGCTTCCTAAGAGTAACATTAGATATCTGACTTCCTTTCACCGGCAAAGGTAGAGGGAAATAAATACTCCCTCAAGATGCGTCATATCTGTCTGAATTATTGGTCAGAATTGAGCATTGATTTTCGTACATTTTACTGGATTTGCAACATAAATAAACACATTTGTCTGTAAGGAGAATTTAGCCCAAATTTAAACATTTTAGAAAAGTGTGAGTACTGGCATCAGCATCGACATGGAAAATATTGTCCATCAGTCCAGAATTCCCATATCGATACATCTTTATTAGCTCATCGTGTCAGATTTCTAAAGGGGGATTAAAGATGACGCGGATCACGTCAAATCATAGACTGTTTTTCACTTGCTCAGCCTGGAACTACCTGTATTTCCTTCGTAATTCAGTCATCTGAGGTGCTGGCGCCTGGCTGCATACGTGGCTTCACAATCCTGGAAAACTGGCTAACAGAGTCCAGCCGGCTAAAGCAGATGTTTCCCAATCCTTCCCCCGTTTTAACCCCGCACAGCACTGTTTCTCCTGAATTGACACCCCGTCTAACCTCATTAAGAACTTAACGATTACAGTCATTTCTAATATTAAGCCCCCGTTTTCCAGTATTGCTCCTGTATTCGTGCCTTTCCTTTACGAAGCTGAGGTTCCCGTTCCACCTTAAATGGTAGCAGTTTAAGGCGGAACTGGAAAATTCGAACAGGACGGGGGCGAATAAAAGCCGACTTTAGCTTCATCTGCCCTTTAATGTTAGAGTTTTCCTGCTCTAAGACATCCACATTAACCCAGCTCATTAGCTCAGCGCCCTTTCTAAGCTTAAAATGGGGTGAGTAAGAACAGAAAAACGCCAGAAAAAGAGGGATTTTGAACCAGGAGCCGGATTAAGAAACACCGCTTCGGCTGATGAAACACACTAGCCAGCCAGCTAGCGGCTAACGACACACAGCTCACCAATTAACGTCCCGAGGACTTCTCCCAAAATATTCACGTAAACCCCGAACCAAAGAGCCTAAAATGTGACTCGTGTTGATCCCATTGTTACTGAATAACCGACTTCGTGTCCTCAGCTCCAGACGTCTCCGCTGTTCTGTGTAAACTGTATGGCGAGCTGACGCCGTTAGCTTTAGCATTTAGCACGAAGGCCTCGATCAGCACCGGCTTAACAAACCACCGAGAACTGACACGTAATCACACATTAAAAACGCCGAAATTAGAGCTCAAACGCCAGAACTGAACACGACACAGGCTGATATAATAAGTCATGTTCGTGTTGTGAGCGTGTTCGTTACCTTATTTGTGGGAATCGCCCGCAGTCTTTTGAAAATCGTGAGAATTTCTGTTTTATTCGGCTCCATCGCCATCCTGCACCATCCGCTACTAAACACACTGGGCGAAGAACGCTGTCCAAAATAAGAGCACGGAGCACTACACGATAAAACGTAAATAATAAAAGTAGTTTAAATAATAAAAGTACATCACACACACACACACACACACACACACACACACACACACACAGATATATATATATATAAAGAATATATAAAAATAATTATTAGAAATAACAACGATGTTATACTACCGGCTAATAATAATAATAATAATAATGATGATGATGATGATGATTATTATTATTATTATTACTATTATTATTATTATTATTATTGTTGTTGTTATTATTAGCAGTAGGAATAGTAGTAGTGGTATTTATAAAATCATTTATACAATGTATAGTGTTGCAATATATAATATCATTATTATTATTTATTGCACATTATTATTTATTGTTATTATTATTATTATTAGCAGTAGTAATAGTAGTAGTAGTATATATAAAATCATTTATATAATGTATAGTGTTGCAATTTATAATATCATTATTATTATTTATTGTACATTACCATTTTTAAAGTATTATAAATTGCCCATACAGTCCATATATGAAAAGTAAACTGCAAAAAAGTTTATTTTGAATCACCTTTGTTTTGTGAGGTCTTTTGTAAAAATCCTCCTACTCAGCCTTCAGCAGTTTAGCTCCATTCATTCACAAAGAGGTTATAAGGAGTGTTTCAGCCTTGATTACAGTCTGATTGGTTTATATGAGAGATAAACAGAACACTGAGGTTGTGAAATGGGTGCTGTAGTTTATTAGCTTGCGGGCATCTATCAGTTTGGGCCTATTTTACTGGTGTTTTTAATTCATAGAAGGCAGAAATTACATGTGAGTAATGGGTAATGGAGCAGTGTGTAAGATTTAGCGACATCTAGTGGTGAGGTTGCAGATTGCAATCAACTGAATACCCCTCCTTCACCAAGCGTGTAGTAGAACCTACGGAGGCCATCAGGTTTTCTGCCGTCGTCTGTCCCGATTTCCTTTCGCTTCTTTGATGATGAGGATTCACTCTCCTTCGCTTTTTCTTGTGCTAAATAATACATTTGATCTTCCATTTGTCAAAATGTGGGTTCTCAAACTTCTCACAACACAAAGTGGTTAGCTAGCACCGGCAGCAACCAACCAGAGCTACAGCGCCACCAAATTTAAACTGCCACTTTAACATGAACACGTGAAAGGCGCGGTTATGCATAGTTACAGGTAATTATACACTAATGAAAATATGGTTTTGTGTACAATGTTCCCTTTCTGCTAATAGATCCCCCTAAATCTTACACACTGCACCTTTAACTGCTTATGTTTAAAATTCACATTACCATGACCATTTATTACTTTAGTGCAGTTTATCTGGTTGCTTTCCATTGTTTGACTGTTTTCTTCTATTCTGCCATGATTGAAACAGCGTTGATGTTTCTCTGCCACTTTGTGCTGGATCAAAAATTTCTATGTACCCAACGTCATCATCTGACTTCAGATGCATTGATGTGGTGCCTCCAGGTGGAAAATTTGTTTTATTGATAAAACCCCGAGACCACTTGAATGCAGCATATAACACTCCTTACAACTTCAACGTGGATTGGCAGGGCTAAACTGCTGTAGGATGAGTAGGTGGATATACGTAAATATGTTGTTTTTGTGACATCACAGGAGCCATGAATGCAAAACAAGCTGTTTTCACAGCATAGTTTTCCTGTATGGACAGTATGGACGGTATGGACTGAGGAATGAATGGTATGTTTTAAAACAAAGTTTGCATATTGCATTAAAACTTTTTTGTTTAAAAAAAATTGAAGGAAAAATGGGTTTTTATGATATGGGCCCTTTAAACACACAGCTGTCTGGTAGCAGGTACAGTCACAGGAAAAAAGGGTAAAACACACACATACATACGTACATGTGTACAAAATAGTAAAATATACTTCATCAAAACAAATTAGGTATTTGAATCAGTACTTTTTATTACTCTTATTAATACAAAAGCAATAATAACAACTACAATAGGAGAAATCAATTCACAGCATTACAACTATACGTTTAAAAAAAGTCACCTATTTAAAGGGGAACTTCTCCGATTTTTCAAAATTTCTGCATAACTAAATAAAATCATTCAGAGAGGTTTGGTGTGAAATGCTCCATTCCAGAGAAACTTAGTTATTCCAAATTGTTCACAGTGGTGGTGATAGGAAACAGACGTCCACCTCTAAAAGCTCCCTCACAGAAAGTTACTACATGACATGGTTATAAATACACTGCCTGATGTCTGAGACACTGTTTTACGGTAGTTTTGTGATAAAGTTTTGGCCTGAAACACATTTTAATCAAATTATTTTAATCCAATCATGGTGGAGTGATACATGAAGGGTGTTATAAGGCAAAATAGTCCCCAAAGAAAACTCATGTTTTCAGATTTATAACTATTTCACCATCAACATCACATATAAAAACTCAGAAGACTCGTGTAGGTTCACTGGGGGTTTTGGATAGTAAATAAAATGTCTATGTTGTGTTGTTGACATTGTGGAAGGAGGTACAGGAACATCAGAGCCAGAACCACCAGACTCAGAAACAGCTTTTTCCCCCGTGCTGTTAAACTGGTGTCACCAGCTACACTACCCTCAACCTGAACTCATACAGACTGACCTCTGTTCACACTACTTCACACCAACCTCAACCTGATTAATAGACTGACCTCTGTCCTCCCCCTACTATCCCTCAGATCGCCATCAGCTCAGAGACTGTATGCACCATGCACTTTAACCCATAGTTTGTTGCTCCCTGCCCTCTACATACCCTATTGCACCTACTGTTATATTAACAGTGTTAAAGTACCAGCACACCTACTGCAGTGTATATACTTGTATTTATTTTCTGTATTTATTGTTCTATGTCCCTGCACTATGTCCTGTCTTGCACTATGTCCTGTCTTGCACTATGCTGTCTGTAATTGCACTGGAGATCTAGCCTAAAAGTGTTTCGTTGTACTGTACAACCCTGTTTCAGTATAATGACAATAAAGTTGAATTGAATTGAATTGAATTGAATTGAATTGAATTGTGACTCCTGGTTCCTATCACCACCACTAACATCTGAGCCTCTACAATCAACCATTTCACACCAAACCACTCTGAATGACGTTGCTTACATCTCAAGCACTGAATCGCGCAGACATTTTTGGAAAAAAGGTGGAATTCCCCTTTTAAAAATACCATTTTTGACCATTATGAAAACGTCCCTGCTGTTCCGTTCGTCTCTGCAGCGCCTCCTATCGGCGCTCTTCTGTTGTTACCGTTGCCAAGGAGACGCGTCTGTGGTTACCAACATGGAGCAACTGTTGCTGTGCGGTTTGAGATGCTAAGGGCTAAGCTAACCGAATAAACGGCTTTTTAATGAAGCCAGCGTCTTCGACCAACGCCTGTTTTGTATTTTGTGTATTTATTTATTTATTATTTTTGCAGAAACAGGACTAGCCACGCCTAAAAAGCGCAGACAGTCGCCTCAGGAGATATTTCTAAATGCAGCGCTGGCTAAAGCAGAGCTCTCTTAGGGCAGGACGGCTAGCATGACATAACAGCTTAACGTTCGTGTTGGCAGCCCGCTGTTTTGTCCTCTCAGCCTCTGAGCTGCCTCTCTAACAGCAGCTAAACTAGCGAAAATCTTTATTTCTCCAGCTCTGCAGTCCTGCTCCTCCAACAGCATCAGCATGAGGAGAGCTGTCCTGTCCGGATGAAGGCTGGGAGGGTGAAACTGGTGAAACTGGAAAGCTAAGGAGGATCTCTCTCCTCTTCTGTTGGGGATGCAAGCTCTGAAGGAGACTCTCTTCTACTCGTATCCTTTTTGGATGCTTTGTTACTGGTTTATGTGTGAAATTGGCTGTTTGTCTAATAATTTAGCTAACTAACGTTACTGTGAATGATATTTGATATAAAAAGAAGGATGAGTAATTCCACCTACACGCCTAATTTACAATACTTCCCTATGTATTTGCTTTACTGTAACTTTGCAGTACTTTGCTGCCAGCAAATTACAGTAAATTGTACAGTATTTTTTATAGTGTAGACCTACCACTCCATAACTTACCAGTCGTGTTATTGATTACAATCAGGTACATAATAATCTGCAGATATCCAGAAGTTTCTCCTTAAACATATAAACTGCCTTTCACCAATAAGCAAGTTGATGTAATCGACCTGATAAACGGAAACACTCTGCCTACAGTGTCAGAAATGCCTGCTTATCATTTATTTATTTATTATTTATTATTAAGTTACGCTTCAGTAACTCCTAGTATTTTTATAATCTGTCCAAGCTCCATTACAAATGTAGTAAACGTGACTGCCTTCTTAGTAACGTTCAACCGATCTTAGCAAGGTTAACGAAATTAGGCAGCTTACACGCTTAAGAAAGAAGGTCCTTCAAGGGTTCTTTAGTAAAAACAGTGGTTCTATGTAGATCCATGAACAGTCAAAGACCCATTTGCTTCCTTAAATGGTTCTTTGCATGGTGAAATGGTTCTTTAGACTGAGAGAGAACGTGATGTGTATGGTTCTTGCATAGCACAGCTTGACATTGGTTCCATATAGAACCTTATACAGCACATGCTCTATCAGTCTGAAGAACCATCTTATTATTAAGCATGCAAATGGTTCTTTGAGTGCTCATGGTTCTATATAGAACCACTGTCTTTATTAAAGAACCCTCTTTTTTAAGCGTGTACGCTGCTTAATTTCGTTAACCTTGCTAAGATCATTTGAATGTGGCTAAGAAGGAAGATTTGTAATGGGGCTTGGACAGATTATAAGAAATATTAGGAGTAACTGAAGCGTAAGTTAATAATAAATGTGGGTTAGTAAATTCAGAACGTTTATAGAGAAGCAAACATTTCTTACAGAAAGGTTTGAGAGAAGCCGGCGTTTCTGACCCTCTGTAGGAAGAGTGTTTGTTTATCAGGTCGATTATATCAACCTTTGGTTATCAGCGAAAGGCAGATTATATGTTTATGGAGAAACTTCCGAATATCTGCAGTTTATTATGCACCTGATTGTAATTAATAACACAACCACTAAGTTACAGACACACTGGAGTGGCAGGTCTACACTATAAAAAAAATACGGTACAATTTACTGTAATTTACTGGCAGTAAAGTACTGCAAATTTACAGTCAATAATTGTAGCGAAAACATAGGGAAATACTGTAAATTATTAACAGGTTGTTGTGTCTATTTTAGAGGTAAATATTTTACAGTGCTTTACTGTATGTATACACTACAATAATACAGCACTCTAATGGCTGAGTATACTGTAAATTTACAGCAGTTCTTACATGTATAGTCCTATTCGGACAGGACTAGTTTTATATGGGGAGGTGGGGTAATGTAATTTTTAACAGTGTTTCTCAGTGATGCTCAGGTTACATTAATTCCATGTGAATCAACATGTCATAAAAATGCTATTATATCCTATTAAAAAACAGAGTTTCTTAAGTATGAAGGCACTCAAAGAAGCGTTTACTTGTGTTCTCTGTGGCTAAAATGAAGCCGATGTGTAAACTGGCATTATCCCACCTAATCCTGTAAAATTAGTACTTAAGTTTTATTATGGAATATGAGGGATGAATGCCAGCTTTTATGTAAAATAAAATACTTTGTTTCACTTCCCGTTCTCGGTCGTTTTACAGATGGAAAGTCTCCTGTAAATGATGGAGCTAATCTTTTTGACATCTGTAACTGTGTGCTCTCTTAACCTGGCATTACACCAGAAACTTCAGGCCAGGTTTGGAGGTAGAGGCTGACGATGACCGGGAGCTGCTGGTTCAGGAACAGAAGTCTTGTCGAGCTCGCGCCCGCAAATTCTCCTCAGAGACAAACCGGCGGAGAAGGTAAGATTTTATACTACATGCTAGGGCTGCACGATATATCGTATTTCTATTGTTATTGCGATATGAGTTTCTGCGATAAACACATCATTAGAGCGGCGATGAGAAAACAGATATAATTACACGCAGCACCAGAGAGATGTCATTACATTACCGGCACAAACTGTTACAAGCCTGCTTCTCTGAGCTGGGACTGAATCTGCTCTCCACTGCAGGAGACGAGGGACTTAACCATTCAACTACACAACACACATTCTGAGACCTTAAAATGTCGCCCTTAACTCAGCTTTAATGGAAATTCAACTCTAGCCAGATGGGCTACTGAAGCTCACTACCTTACGCCTCCCAGAGTCTTTCAAAATAAGAGTCCCAGACCAATGAAGAACACAGTGCCTAACTACACTCGAAAATAAGAACGCTAGTTTTTAAACTAAATACAACCTGGTGTGTCTGACACCCCAATATTTAATAACTAAACAAAAAAAATGAAACAAGAACATGTATTTGTTCTTGTGTGCCTATGTAATATATACAAAAAAATATACACAAAAATGCAAAAAAGTGCTTGTAATTCCAATGTAAGTAGTTGTTAGTATTTCATTTCTTTTTATTTTACAGAATAGTAAATGGTGCTTTTGTAATTTTGTATTTTGCTATTTTTTAAAGAGAGGTTTAAAGGGAGGTTAGTTAGATTTCTGTTTACACATCCCAAAAGAATTGTCTACACTAGCATTACATGCAGCCAGAAACACTTTAATTTAATACTAAATTATCGCTTCTCATACCGTCATCGTAATATCCGACATATTTATCAAACATCGTATTTTATGTCAATATCGTGCCCGCGATACTGCATGCATGATTTACAGTGGTTCAAGAAAATGTGAGACAGTGGGACTGTTAGTAGCCTTCAGTTCCCCACACTTTAGTCCCTTGCAACATAACTCATAACTTTCATATTAGTTTGATAGTAGCTAATAGGTCAATTGTATTTTAGGAAAATAAGTGCTTCCAGGTAGGTATATGGCATGATACAGTTATGCATTCAACAACCTTCCATGCTCTGTGGCTAGTATATACAAGCTGAGGAGGCCCAATTGAATTCGATTTTGGATCAAGATGGCAAAAGAAAAAGATCTGTGACTATAAAATAGGGATCACTATCACAAAGACTGCTCAGCTGGCTGATGTTTTGGTAGGAACAGCAATCAAAGTGATCTGCATTTAGACCTGTGGGAAAGACATCAATAAACAGGGTTGGAAATTGTGGCAGAAAGCACACATTCAGTGACCATGATGCACGTGCATTAGTGCGATATGTAAGAGCAATGGTTCCTCAGGTGACTGAGAATGTCAGTGCAGGTTGTAATCAGACTGTGCCGTCCACGACTACATAGAGAGGGATATTATAGTAGAGCTGCAGCTCATGAACCTCAGGCAGAACTGCATTAAAAACAGACATGATTCTGTAGAGGAAATCACTGCATGGGCTCAGAAACACTTCTGAAAACCACTGTCTTTGGACACAGTTCGTCGATCCATCCACAATTGCGAATTAAAGCTCTAAAATGCAAAGAAACCATATATAAACAGGATCCAGAAACGCTGCCACCTTCTCTGGGCCCGAGCCTGTTGTCCGACAATTCAACATTTGAAATTCTTTTTGGAAACCATGGACATTGTGTCCTCCGGGCTAAAGACCACTCAGCTTGTTATCAGTGCACAGTTCAAAAGCCAGTATTCATGATGGTATGGCGGGGACATTAGTGCACATGGCATGGGAGATGTGCACATCTGTGAAGGCACCATTAATGCTGAACAATATATACATGTTTTGGCAACTTATGCTGCCATCCAGACGACATCTTTCTCAGGGAAGGCCTTGATTATTTTAGCAAGACGATGTCAAACCACATTCTGCATGTATTACAACAGCATTGCTCCGTATTAAAAGAGTCTGGGTGCAGTCCAGACTGTCACCTACTGATAATATTTGGCACATTATGAAATGAAAAATATGACAAAGGAGACCCTGAACTGATGAGCAGCTGAAATCCTGTATCAAACAAGAATGAGAAAACATTTCACTTTCAAAACTTCAGCAGTGTCTCCTCAGTTCCCAAATGCTTACAGAGTGTTGTTAAAAGAAGAGGTGATGAAACACAGTGGTAAACATGCCCCCGTCCCGACTTTTTTGGAACATGTTGTTGGCATCAAATTCAAAAAGGGGTATATATTTTTCAAAAAACAATAACATTTCTCAGTTTCAACATTTGATATGTTGTCTTTGTAGTATTTTCCTTTAAAAATATGGCTTAAATGATTTGCCTGCGATGGGCTGGCAACCTGTCCAGGGTGTATCCTGCCTTCTGCCCAATGACAGCTGGGATAGGCTCCAGCACCCCACCGCGACCCAGAAGGATAAGCGGTTTAGATGATGTATGTATATGTATGTATAAATGATTTGCATATCATTGCATTCCATTTATACTTACATTCTGCACAGTGTCCCAACTGTTTCTGGAAATGGGGTTGTATTACTTTACTGATTGCATTTGTGAACAAATGTAGTAGAGGTCAACACAGAACCATAAAGGCAAGGCAAGAACACACAGCAGTGGCTTTAGGACGCACTGTTCTAGAGTGTATTTGCAGACAGGCAGAATGCTCTCAGCATGTGCATATGTGTGTGTGTGTGTGTAACCTGCAGCTTACCCTGCTTCCTCACCAGAAGCTTAGGTTTCTGACCCAGGCTCTGCCCCGTGCCCAATGGAAGCGAGGCTAGCACGTCCAGTCCAAAGATACTGTTATTCAATGCTTTAGTTGTCAGCCAGGATTTGGTCTCTTGAAATAGATCCCCTAATCAGTACGGGTAAAGTCACTTATAATAGCCATCAGTGACCAGACCAGACACATAACCCCCCTGCCTTCTTTACAAAGCACACACTAGACTGAGACACAAATCCTACTACGTTTATAACTCACTATTCTGGTACGAGACTACAGTTCCTTCAAGATGACCTTACAGAAACCCTGCATATCTGCAGTTATGTGTGCATATACTTTGCTTTGCTTTATTTATTTAAAGCTCACCCTGTAAAGTCTAAAATAATAATTAAAAAATCAGGGTCAGGTCAGATTTGGCAGGAGGTTTTCATACGTCATACGTCCTTACAAGGTCAGGCCCGATACTCAGGTCGCAAATGCAAAAGTCATCATGATACTGATGAAGATATGTTGACAATAGTGGATAATTCTCTGTGAAGACACGTTCATCACCAACTTCACGCCGAGTTCTCTTTGAATACTTTGTCAACACACTAACAATCAACAGATTCATCCTCTTGGGGAAGCGGGACGAAGCACAACCGATATTGCAAATGTTGTGATGCATATTGCGTGTAATTACACCTTCCCACCAGAGAGGTCTCCAAATCTCCGAAACTTACACAGGGCAGCTTTAACAGGGACAATGCACATTAATCGGCATCATTATTAAATAATGTAAATGTGCCAGACGTAAGCAAAAGGGCCAATTTTTATCTGCACATGCATGTTTGTGTTTTATTATTATGTTTAATAATGGCTATTTTGACCATTTGTATTACTTCTGATTATATGATAGCAATTATCGCTGTCCAAAGAAAAACAAGTATCTCCAAAATAGTAACTTTACAGACAAGACCAAAAAAGATTTTATTCCAAGTGATTTTAGAGCATTTCTATTGGTCCATTCATCATGAAATTTTCACACAGCGTAAAGGACAGCTGATGAATTGAAACAGTGTAGAAACAAACAAACAAAAACAAAATAGAAATAAAAACAGACAAAAAGAAATTAAACAAAAATGGAGATGCATGGTTTTCTTTGAACAGTGACGATATAGTCTTTATATATAAGACTCTCAAGCTTTGTTTCACTCTGTATCTCCTACGACTCTGCTACTGTCTGTGATTGAATGTAGCTCTGCCATTTGTTGAAGCTGATATGCCATTAACAAATTAATTTTGTTGAAATGCCAGCTTAGACAAAGGGCTCTGGTTTCTCCTAGCTTTGCTGAGACAATGACAGCTTGCATAACGAGATGTTGTTGCCGATGCAAACAAAGATGCATTTCCACTCCAATTAAAGCTCCTTCATTTGATATTTAGATGCTTTTACTCCTTATCTGTTAATCTCTCTCTCTCTTTGTCTCTCTCTCTCTCTCTCTCTCTCTCTCTCTCTCTCTCTCTCTCTCTGTCTCTCTCTCTCTCTCTCTCTCTCTCTCTCTCTCTCTCTCTCAGGGCGCTCGAGGAGAGGAGGAGGCAGTGGGATGTTCAGGAGCAGAGACTGAGGGAGAAAATTCTGCAGCAGCGTAAGCAGAGGGTGCAGGATGCTACAGAGCGCTTTCAGAGAGCACACCTCCCTCTGTCCCAAAGAAGGAGGCCAGGTCAGCATATCAAACATTAGATTGCCAGCACTGATCCTCACCAACTCTTACTCACCCTACTCTCTGTTTTGGTTGGTGGGTTGGAATCTGCTTTAAAATGGGTTTCTTGAACTTTATGGGATTATAAGCACATCATCATTAAGTGTTTTCACAAATATAAAACCAAAACTAATTGCAGATACCTGCACAATTTGATTCTAATACAAAGCCAGTATTCCATGATTTTGACAGTATTTCATGACATGGCAATTCCATGAAGTTACAAACACAATTGCAAAAAAAAAAGTTTGCAAATCCTTTTTGACCTGAATTTAATTGAAAAAAGTGCAAAGACAAGATATTTAATGTTTCAACTAATTAACGTTATTGTTTTTTGAGTGTATACACTTATCCTATAGTGGATGCTTGCAAAAGTTGGGACAGGGGCATGTTTACCACTGTATAACATCACTGACCAACATCACCATCAGGATGGTCCTTTTCCTCTCCAGAGAACACAACGTTCATTATTTCCAGAAACGATTTGAAAGGTGGACTAGCACATGTTTCCTCTTGAATCAGTCCATCTTAGATTAGCTTTAGTCCAGTTTTGTTACATTGTAGAGCCTTAACTTGTAATTCTAGATGCAGCAACAAACTGTGTTTACTGACAAGGGTTTTCCAAAGTATGGAAAGTCACAGGCATTAAATATTGTTTCTTTGGCCTTGCGCTTTACGCACAGAGATTTCACCAGATTCTCTGAATCTTTTAATAACTTTATGGACTGTAGATGATGAAAGTTTCTTGCAAATGTGTGTTTAAAAACGTTGTTCTTAAACTGTTGGACTATTCGCTCATGCAGTTTTTCGCAAAGTGGCGACTGAGACTTTCCATAACTAAACAGATGAATAGGTCCAAGGTGATGCTGTCATGATATGGAATAAAAGTAGCAGTCACGAAACGCTCAGTCGCCACTTTGTGATAAACATTGTTCTTTAACCGTTGGACTATTTGCACATGCAGTTTTTTCTCAAAGTGGCGACTGAGCCTTTCGTTAATGCTACTTTTTTTGAGGCGGTCAAGGGCTGGAGGTTAGCCAACCAGCCTTGTGACCAGAAGGTCACCGGTTCGATCCCCTGAGCTTGACAGTACATGACTGAAGTGCCCTTGAGCAAGTCACCTAACCCCCAACTGCTCCCTGGGCCCAGTGGATAGGGCTGCCCACCGGTCTGGGCAAGTGTGCTCACTGCCCCCTAGTGTGTGTGTGTGCGCATTCACTAGTGTGTATGTGATGTTTTACTGCACGGATGGGTCAAAATGCAGAGGATTTCCCCATTGTGGGAGATGATAAGGGTCACTTAACTTTTATTCCATATGATGATAGCATCACCTTGTACCTATTTACCTGTGTTGCTGGCATTAAATTTGAAAATATTTGCAAAAAATCAAAAAATTTGGTGAGTTAAAATACTAAATATCTGTGTTGAGCTGTTTTCTATATTGAAAAATGTATCAAATCAAGATACCACTGTATCATGTCAAAGTGAATATTGAATTTGTGTGTATGTGTGTGTGTCTTGTATTCTATTGTATTGTATTATAATTCATTCTAAATTATTATGCACATTATTAGATTACTACTTTTTACAATTTCCTTTATATTGTATGTATGATTTCATACATCATTTGTACATATATATGTATCTGTATCACGATTGGTTTTCTAGTATTTAAGACAATATTATTTTTTATTTTTCCCCTAGTCTCTGGTAAAAGAGCACCTAACTTAGAGGAAGCACTCAGTCATATTCATGGGACTCTTCACTCTCCATTTTTATCCAGTGCCTCTGCCATCAACAGGTGCGATTTCCCATTTACATTAATGCAGTTACTAAGTTAAGCATGTGTTTCCTTTAATCCATGTCAGGTGTTGCTAATACAAACCACTCTTACACTACTTTGTTTTCAGTGCTCATGCGCAGTTGTGTGGTTGTGCCTCAGTTTGTACATTTCTTACACAAATGTCTTTACATCTCTTCTGACACTTATGAAGGTTTATTCTACCAGTGAGACGGTCACATTTAAAATACAGTCATTATTCTGTCTTTTAAGCCACTGGATGAGAAACATATAGTGTTTTTGCTGCTGTTCTAAATAGGAGCTGCACTCCCTCCCCTAAGCCTCCAGGGGGCTCCAGTGGTCCTCGCAGCCTGCGGGCGGTCTCTGCAGCCGAAGCCTATGCCAAGCTCATGCAGGAGAGAAGCCTGAGTGACTTCAAAAGCAACCAGCTGCTCTTCTTCAACCAGCTGCAGGAGTCAGAGGACCAACAGCAGGGCTGCCCACAGGTCAGCCTGTTACTGTTGCCACACAACATTTAAAACACTGCAGAACAGCCTGCGTGTGGATGTTTCAAATATCTCAACATAATAATAATAATCATTATCATCACCATAAATTACATTTGTGTAATTTGTATAAGGACACAAACATTAAGTAACATATGACTCTAAAGTGGAATTTTGGCAATTTTTCAAATTTTCTGCATAATTCTAATGTTGAAATGTAAACAAAATCATTCAGAGTGGTTTGATGTGAAATGGTTCGTTGTAGAGAACTATGTCAGTTTACAATGGTGGTGATGGGAACCAGGGGTCCCAATGTCTACAACACAAATATAGTACTATCCAAAACCACCGGTGAACCTACACGAGTCTTATATGTAATGTTGATAATGGTAAAATAATCAGACAAAGTATTTGTAACCATTCCCTGATAGCAAGAGGACAGTGGGCCACCGTTGGCCCGCTGATGGCAAAGCTGGCGGTCCATTGGTGTTTCGCTCAGCGCTTTCGTTGCGGTCCACCGATGTTTAAGCAGAGTATTAGACAAAATTCCACTTATCATCACTCATTTTCCCCTCACAGTCCAAATGACTTATTTTTCCTTCCCTCTTTTCTTTAGTTATACTTTGTAAGTTAGTTTATTAAATCATTTTAATCGAGCTCAGTGTCAGTAACAACATTTTCTATAAAATCATTTTATATCAGGCCTAGTCTTTATTTTTTTTCTCTTAGTTGTTTGTAATATTTGTCTTAGCTGTTTCTCTAAAATAAAGGTTTGTGTGCCTTTGGAGAGATTGAAAACTAGTTAGAGCTTGTATGCAGGACAATAATCTGGGTGGTCCGAGGGTGGACCAGCAGTGACAGTCAGTGGGGTGCCGGCCTTATTAAGCCAGCGGACCGATATTGATCGAAATATGGGTTGTGTTTAATAACTTCCTATGTGGGAGCTATTATAGGCATTAAACTCTTCAGACGTCACACCAGCACTGTGAACCGTTCAGATTTGATCCCTAACAATTCAGATTTAAAGTTTCTCAAGAACAAAATTTTGACTAATCGATTGATTTCCCCTTTAACATTAATGCTGCGTTTACTTTTTTAATGGTAAATAGTCAACAGCAAATTGGATATTCTGTTCTTTTCAGTGGATCAGCGATGGAGTGTTCCATCAAGAGTCCAGTTTTCTCTGTTTTTTGGGAAATAAGTTGACCGTGACAGTGGAACCTCCCTTTGTTGAAAAATTTGAATAGAACTGCTGCCTTTATTCCTCCCTAAATAAACAAACCAAAATTGCTAAAGCGCAATTTTTTTTTTTATGATAATGATTCATTTTCACTAGTAACCCTGTCACCATGGCAACGTTTCTATGGCTGCTTGCCGCTGTTGGTTATGTACTGCTATGAGATACAGAACTAAGCCTACGTTCACATTACAAGCCTCATTGCTTAAATACGTTTTTTGCTCAAATCCAATCTCTCTGTTCATTATTAGAGCGAGACGAAGGCGAAGAAGGTGAAATGTGTTGCTTTTTTATCGTTTACAGGCTTTAACTTCTGTTCGGTGTTGCTGCCATGGTAACGCTGAATGATGCAGTGGAAAAAAAACACATAAATTCCGATCAAAACGTCACATTAGGGTCGCATAGCCACAAATCGGATACGTATCCGATCTAGGACCACATATGAAAGTGGCTCAGGTCGGATTTGAAAAGATCAGATTTGCGTGTTCACACAGCACTGAAAACATCAGATCTGAGTCACATTAGGGCAAAAAATCTGGTAATGTGAAGTTTTTCAATGCCAACATGGAAACGCAGAATAACATTACAGCAGCATCATCTGACCTGGAGTGTCACTAAACCGCCGCAGCAGAAGCTGGCTGGGTGTGTGTTGAGAAGAGTGTGTGGGTGTTTGATGAGGAAGGTGTGTGGGTGTATGTTAAGGGTATGTGAGTTTGTGTTAACAGCATATTAGAGTGAGTTTGCAATGTTATTAACCTTCTATTGCACAGTGTTGCCTCAGGGTAACACCCATTTTGCATCACTTTACAATAACATGATACAAACACCGATCAGGCATAACATTAAGACCACCTCCTTGTTTCTACGCTCATTGTCCATTTTATCAGCTCCACTTACTATATAGGTGCACTTTGTAGTTCTACAGTTACAGACTGTAGTCCATCTGTTTCTCTGCATACTTTGTTAGCCCCCTTTTACCCTGTTCTTCAGTGGTCAGGACCCCCATAGACCCTCACAGAGCAGGTACTATTTGGGTGGTGGATCATTCTCAGCACTGCAGTGACATTGACGTGGTGGTGGTGTGTTAGTGTGTGTTGTGCTGGTCTGAGTGGATCAGACACAGCAGTGCTGCTGGAGTTTTTAAACACTGTGTCCACTCACTGTCCACTCTATTAGACGCTCCTACCTTGTCAGTCCACCTTGTAGATGTAAAGTCAGAGACGACAGCTCATCTGCTGCTGCACAGTTAGTGTTGGTCATCCTCTTGTCCTTCATCAGTGGTCACAGGACGCTGCCCACAGGACGCTGTTGGCTGGATATTTTTGGTTGGCGGACTATTCTTGGTCCAGCAGTGACATTGAGGTGTTTAAAAACTCCAGCAGCACTGCTGTGTCTGATCCACTCAGACCAGCACAACACACACTAACACACCACCACCACGTCAATGTCACTGCAGTGCTGAGAATGATCCACCACCCAAATAGTACCTGCTCTGTGAGGGTCCATGGGGGTCCTGACCACTGAAGAACAGGGTAAAAGGGGGCTAACAAAGTATGCAGAGAAACAGATGGACTACAGTCTGTAACTGTAGAACTACAAAGTGCACCTATATAGTAAGTGGAGCTGATAAAATGGACAAAGAGCGTAGAAACAAGGAGGTGGTCAGAATGTTATGCCTGATCGGTGTATAGTGCACTATGTGAGTTATGAAATTTTGGCTTTAACCCCCAGATATTGCACTTCATGTACAGTATGAATTGTGAACACACGACTGAATCCAAAGTGGTTCTCCGTTAGACACACTGAGCTCTGTTTAGACACAGTAGCCAGAATTTTAAGACCTGCGTGCTGCACTTTGTAGGGAGAAGGGAGCCGTTTGAGATTCTGCCTAAAACAGCGTGGCAGTGTTGAGACACCTGAACCAAATACTGCGTGCTGATTGGCTGAACTGATTGTATTTAGGGTTCAGAATGTGCTGTGCGCTAGGAATAACTGACCACAGTCCTTTTTTTCAAAGGAGGGCGTTTATTTTTTTATGCAAATGAGCTCTTCAAATTTTCTTGATTTTTTTGATGTTTTAGTGCAGTTCTAACTCTTATTTGTGATTTTAAATGAATATTTGAGCTGCAAAAAACTGAAACATTACTTCACGAAGCATCATGGCATTGAAAATAAAATGAAATAGATTGGTCTTTGATTTTCTTTAACATTTTTTTAGTATATGAAGATCGACAATTTGTGTAATTACTCAGTTTTGTTCCAAATATTTAGAGTAAAATAGAATTTTCTCTGTATCATTTGTTTCCATTTGTCATACAATGTTGCCTTAAGGTAACGTACCCCGAAAGGACCCCCCCGCCCCCACAACACATTATATTTTTTAAAATAGTTTTGGATTTTAATCATCAGGTCCATTTTATGCAAGAAAGATGAATCAATCATTTTTTACATTGCTCTCATAAAATGTGAAATAAAAAAAGACAGTACCATTCTAGCCTTGAGCTCCACCTGCAACAGCGTGCTGGAGCATCGTCTGAACAAGCACAAAGGCCCCCTGAAGGACCTTCCAGCACGCACACACTCACACACACACTGGAATGCTACCTGTGCTGGGTGGAAGCCAGAACATAATCCTGTAATTCTAAACAGACCGGGACAGAACAGCTGTAATCCTATTTAGAACCGAGGGGGGTGTTTCTCTTTTGTTTTGCTTTCTTTTCATTTTCAGCCAAGACACTGTTGCTGAGAAACTGTGTGGAATCTATTATTAGGCATTTGTAAATATTTTTCCCATGAAACCCAAACCATGTGATTCCTGGAAGGTGTTATTTCTGTCTACCTTGTCTTGTCTTTTGCTTCCTGAATTTTATATTAGACACAAAGTTATTCAAGTGAAAATATATATAGATTCCTTCCCGCGTTCCTGCTCATTTGCATGACTGAGCATCCTCCATTTACATTTAGTAATCAGTGTCATGCCTTAAGAATAAAGAAGAAATATTTGTTTTTCTTTAGACCTGCCACTACTAATCATATTAGTCATCAAGTAAATCATTCAAATGTAAATTAAGTCATTCAGAGTGGCTTGGTATGAAATGCTTCGTTCTAGAGACATCAGAATTGTTCACAGTGGTGGTGATAGGAACCAGACATCCGAAGTAAAGACGCTGTCTAATCCCTGAGACAGTGTTTTACGACAGTGCTGAGAGGTTTCGGTTTAAAACGTCTTCATGGTGGAGAGGTACATGCAAGGTGTTGTAAAAAACCTTTTTTTTGGTCTGATATACCACTTTTTTTACCTATTGTTAAAATTATAGCATTTGCCCACAGTAATATACACCCAGCCAACCCAGCTTGGATGAGATACAGACATTAAGATGTGACTGGCAGGTTAACTTTTGCTTCCTGGCGTTTGGTATTTTTATGTTTTATTCACTCCATATTTTTAGCAAAATAATCAGTTTTCAAAAATCAGTTTTCAGAGACGAGCTGGTTTGTGCCGAAGGAGCAGCATGTAGTCACAGTAGGCTTTAATCACAGAATTTCATTAAAAGTGTTCTTTCTTTTCTGCAATCCAAGACATAAGTTTGGAGTGGTTTTAGTTTTATTGAAATTTGTGTTGTAATAAGATAGTAAAAGAAGTGAAACTAAGGCTTTTGCCATTTTATTGACAAATAAAACCAACGAGCTCAAACTGCTGGATATTTGCAGACAAACTTCCTATAGAATTCTTCATCAAATGCAGATCTATTTGGGCTTTCTTACAGACCAGTTGTACAACAAAAAACTACTAGTTTTTAAGGAACTATTAACATTATTCTTATACATTTCTACAGAAATATATGCAAATTAGCAAATCCTTTGACCTGTTATGAACTGTAAAGCATTCAGTCATTCATGAATTCTTTGTATATAAATTAACTGATTATAAAGAACTCCAACAATCACAATTACACTTCTTGAAAGTAAACATGTTGAAAGTGTTAAATGTAGTGTATTTATATGTATAATGCATTTCAAAAATAATTCTGTACAATGATCCTACACCAGCCCCCACTCATTTAAAGAACACCAAGTAACACTGGTGGTTGTGAAGGGATCTACCACTCTGTGACGCATCCTTCTGGACTTGACCAGCTAGTGAACTGCAACTCCCAGAACTCCCATGGATATTACGTGACTGTCAACCGACCATCCACAGCCAATCGTCAGTCTCCTTCACCTGAATACTAATATGTCTTGTTTTCCATGTGACATAGAGTAGTTAGTATATAAGGTATATTAGGTATTGCTTCATTCTCCTGAGCTATGAGCGCTCTGTCTTGTATTGCCTTATTGTGTATCAGACTGTGTTCTGCCTTGTTATGTTTGTCTTTTTGTATTTTCGTATTGTTTTGGATTTGACCCAAGCCTATTTTCTAGCACGAGTTTGGAGTACGATTTAACCAGTAAAGCCACTTTTTCTAATTATATCCACAAGCGTCTGGCCAGTTCTGTCTTGTTACACGCTCGGCCTAAAAAATCTAGAGACAACACGCAATTACATATAAAAATGCAGAAGGTTTACTGGTCATTTTGTATAGAATATAAAATGGCTATATTTGGGTGGTATACACTGTAACCCTGGATCCTATCACGGTCTTTATGTTTCTGTGCAGTGCACCATTTCACATCAGAACTCTGGCTTTATTGACATCAAAACAAGTTAATAATGCAGAAACTTTGAAAAATGGGCAGTATTCCCCTTTTAAAAAAGCCAAACAACAACAAACCTTGCCTTTAAAAATGTTTAAAGAATTTAAAAATATGAATTATTATCACGCACAAGACCATGGTCATGTCAAATCTTGCTATATTGATTACAGGACCCCCAAGACACCCCACCTAGCTGTTCAGAAAGCCTGTCTAGCCTGGACAGCCTGGAGAATGAGGTTCCCTCAGCAGGGTCATGACAACAGCCCTGCCTGCTCCAGCTCCTTTCTGGATCCTCTAGAGGTCAAGGATTTCACAAGACCACGGCAACCAAACCACCTATGTCCATCGTCTGACCATGGTCCACCAAAGAGCTTCCTGGAGGAGGTATTAAGTCAGCAGGGCAGCCCCAGTTCCAGCTCCCCATCACTTTCACCCAGGGAGGATGGTGAGTCAGCAGATGAAGACCAAAATCTCTGGGATCTCACACAAGCAGCGCAGCAGTGCAATCTGACCGACCAATCAGAAGGCTATCAGAAGGTAGACACCCAGTCTACTCCCAGCTGCCAAAATGTGCAAGCTCAGCAGGACCTAGCAGCTTGTTCAGGACATATGGCTAACTGTTTTGACAGCACTGCTCCAGGGAACATTTCGAGAGACAGAGGCATCGTAGTTGCCCACTGCAAAACATGCACTGTGCCGAGTCTGACTCAGGAGCCCAAGTTGCAGGGAAAAACGCTGGAGGAGAAATATGCTAAATGTCCATCAGAGACACGGGCTGCTCAGCCAGCTGGGGGATGCAGACACAGAGACAGTTTTTTCCAGGCTTCATCCAGCACTGCTGCTGATCTGAACACAGCTTCTTCTCATTTTGGCAACGTAGCCTTACAACCAGTAGAATCAGAGGGTTCTTCTGAGTCCTGTAAGAAGAAACCAGACTCTACAGCCCTCCAGAGGGAAAATAAACCTGAGAGCTATGAGGAGAAGTTCAAAAGAGCGGAGGCTTCCAACCTACCAGATGAATGCAGTGATAGAAGAGTGCCTTCCAAGTCTTGCAAAACCGCAGAGGAACCAGACAGGACGTTAACGGAGGGTGCAACCAGCTGTCCTGCCCCTAAATGTGGTGATGTGCGGTTCCTCAAAGGAATACTGAAGAAGAACTCCAAGTATGTGGTGGGAGATACCAAATTCATTTACACCTCAGGACACTTTGTGTTCCCCAAACAAGTAGCCATGTCTATTAGGGACAGTATGGAGCTGACCAGGACGAAAGCCAGAGAGCCTGAGAGCGACAAGAGCATGAAAAAGAAACTTCGCTGGTTTGATGAGGTGAACGACAATGAGGAGGAGTGTGAGGAGAGACTGAAGAAAGACCTAAGCAAGCAGGCACCAACTAAAGGCAAACCAAGTAATCCATCTCAACAGCCTTCTGTGGACCACCAGCAGGAATTACATAACTCTGGGTATATGAATGCACCCCCAGGAATACCAAAGACGTCTGCTGGACCCAGTTCCACCAGACAAGCCTGGGCAGACGCGAGACCCCAGGAGGAACCCACAGAAGAACCCAAGCCACAGAGGTCAGGCGCTCGTGTTGCTGGTTCACATATTCCCCGTAGGGTCCGCTCAGCCAGGACCGTTTCGGGCCCCGTATCGTCACGGGCCAGGAAAGGTACCGTGATCAGACCTCAGTCCGCTAGTGAGGCGCAGCGGGTTGTCCGAACTCAAGGGAAGGCCATGGTTCCTCGACCCCCTCCCAGATCTGAGGTTTTGGAAGCCAACTCAGCTGAGCCCACCATTTATATCACCAAGGCGGCCTATAGCAACGACTGTCCCAATAGCAAAGCAGAAAACCCAGACAGCCAGCCTGTCTCTCAGCATCATGTGCTCAAAATTGATGAAGGTGCTGTACTGGCCCCAGTGCCACCCTCCTATGCCTACGCATACGAGACCGTGTCTAAAGGCATCTATGCCCTCTGCCAGCCAGAGGCCCAGATGGGGAGTGCCAGGCGGCCGCTCCAGTGTGGAGAGAACGGCATCTGCCTGGATCGCACGCCAACGGACGAGGAGATCTCACTGCTGTGGCATGGAGTTCGCAGTGCCTTAGCCAGCAAAGAGGGTAACATAGGCCAAGCTTCAGGCTGCCTCACAGTACATTCATATGCTTTATTTTAATTATATTTCTTATTCAGTTTTGAGTTTTGCAGGATTATTATTACAGATATATGTTAAAGTTGGCTGAGGCCACATGAACATACTACACAGGGAGTTTTTATAAGGTTCATAAGAAAAAGAAAAAAAAACAAATAAGCCGTGCAGTTTAATAGAAAAGTACACTTGCTGAAGAAAATGAATTGCTAGAATGTTGCTATGGTCTTTTTTGGCAGTTATTATTCGGTTGTTAGGTTGTTGCTAGTGTATTGCTGAGTGGTTACTATGGTATTTTTGGTTGTTGCTAAAGTATCCAGGTTATAGCTATCCAAGGTGGTTGCTTGGTTGTTGCTCTTGTGTTTCAGGTAGATGCTAGGGTGTGGCTAGGCAGTTGCCATGTTATCCCAAGTGGTTGCTAAGGTGTTGCTATGGTATCTTAATAGTGTATGTATAAGTACATATGTATAAGTGTATGACTATAAATATTTTATGTTTTAAAGTTCAGCTGAGCAATTAGGAACACTTACACAGATCAAGCATAACATTTATGACCACCTCCTTGTTTCTACGGTCATTGTCCATTTTATCAGCTCCACTTACTATATAGGTGCACTGTGTAGTTCTACAGTTACAGACTGTAGTCCATCTGTTTCTCGGCATACTTTGTTAGCCCCCTTTTACCCTGTTCTTCAGTGGTCAGGACCCCCATGGACCCTCACGGAGCAGGTACTATTTGGGTGGTGGATCATTCTCAGCACTGCAGTAACACTGACATGGTGGTGTGTTACTGTGTGTTGTGCTGGTCTGAGTGGATCAGACACAGCAATGCTGCTGGAGTTTTTAAACACTGTGTCCACTCACTGTCCACTCTATTAGACGCTCCTACCTTGTCAGTCCACCTTGTAGATGTAAAGTCAGAGACGATAGCTCATCTGCTGCTGCACAGTTTGTGTTGGTCATCCTCTAGTCCTTCATCAGTGGTCACAGGACGCTGCCCACAGGACACTGTTGGCTGGATATTTTTGGTTGGTGGACTATTCTCAGTCCAGCAGTGACACTGAGGTGTTTGAAATGTTTGAAGTAATTGAAGTCGAAGTAATATGGCATAATATTGGTTTGAAATATCAGTCATATCTAAACATCTGTCCAATGCCAGTCGTTTTTAAGCAATTATCTGCTGATACTGATATGATACTGATATTATTGTGCATCTCTGATTTTTAATTCAGTCTTAAAAATACCAATGTTGCATATGGCATATCACTGCTGTTGGAACGAAACCTTGTATCTCCAAAATGGTAACTTTACAGCAAAAGGAAAAACATGCTCTACTTTTAATGTAAGTCAATGGAACCAGAATTTTTTCCAAGTAATTTTGGGTTGTTTCTTTTAGTCCATTCATCATGAAATTTACACACAATGTAAAGAGCAACAGCCATTTTCAAATTATGTCAAAAACTGAAAAATGACAAAAATGGAGGTACAAGGTTTTCTTCAGACAGCAGTGATATGCTATGTTACTATAGATTTGTGTAATTTACAAATGTTCAGAAACCTTACATACTGACCCCATTTTTGCTTAAGTTTAGGCCAAATTAACTCGTATTGTAACAGACCCAGACAGTAGTGTTCACCTGTTGTTGAAAAAAAGAGTCGTCCTCTCCTCACTGCAGATACGGCACATTCCAGCAACATAATACAGCACTAACAGACTTACAATCTGCTGCCTGTCCCTGGGCTCTCATTGCACCTCATCATATAGTCAGGCGGGAGGCTCTTGAAGGAACTGAGCGCTCTTTGTGTGTCGGCATGTTCAGCAGCTTTGCTTAAGATTCTTTGGGGGTATTTTTCTAGAGTCTTTGGGAAAAGTTCTTTTCAGAGCTGGATCAGTCGGGTCTGTTTGCTTTGGCCCCTTGTACAGCAGTGCACCACTTATGGGATCACTGCTTCGCTGAAATGGATCCATATAATGATGGAGGTTTTATTCCTTTAAAGTGCTTTTATGTTATGTTAGAGTTAAAGGGGAGTTCCACCTACTTTTCAAAATTCTGCATAATGAAGTCACTGGGACATAAACACTCTGAGTGGGTTGAATATGAAATGGTTAATTGCAGAGAAACTAACTGACTCCAGTTTCTTTACAGTGGGTGTGATAGGAGCCAGGGGTCATGATGTCTACAGCACAAACATAGCCATTTTATCTCCTATGCAAAACTACCAGTGAACCTACACGTCTTCTGAGGTTATATGTGTAATGTTGCTGATGGTAAAATAGTGGTTAATCTGATAAATAGGGTTCCTTTGGGGGCTATTTTGCCTCACAGCACCCTGCCTTAAGAGATTAAGCGACCCTTATTAGTCCCACAACGGGGAAATTTCACCTCCGCATTTAACCCATCCGTGCAGTGAAACACCACATACACACTAGTGAATGCACACACACTAGGGTGCAGTGAGCACACTTGCCCAGAGTGGTGCGCAGTCCTATCTGCAGCGCCCGGGGAGCAGTTGGGGGTTAAGTGCCTTGCTCAAGGGCACTTCAGTCACATACTGTTGGCTCAGGGGATCGAGCCGGTGACCTTCCAGTCACAAGGCTGGTTCCCTAACCTCCAGCCCATGACTGCCTGCACCGCTCTGCAACAAAAAAATACATTTTAGTCCAAAACCTTCACAAAACTTTAATAAAACAATGTCAGGCATCAGGCAGCGTATTCATAATCATTTCAACAGCTTTCTGTGAGGAAACTTTTTGCAGCCATTAAACTCTTCAGATGTCTGGTTCCTATCACCACCGCTGTGAACGATTCTGACTTGGTAAATTTCTCTACAACGGAGCATTTTGCACCAAACCACTCCATATTACTTTGTTTATATTTTAAGTATTTAATCATACAGAAAATTTTAAAAATCAGTGAGATTCCCCTTTAAGGAACTTTTGATTTTTGTTGAAGCATACAAACATACAGTGCTGTGTAAAAGTCAGAGACCACCCTTTATTTATTTAATATCCAGTCAAAACAGCCAAAAAAGTACAACTATTAAGTATTCGTTTTTCAGGAGATGTTTCTGAGGAGAGCAGATATAAAATAACCCACTTGCATAAAAAGAAGAAAGTCCGAGGAAAATAAGTGAAAAAAGAGTTTTTTTCCAAATCTGAAGTCCAAAAATAGAGAAAATGGGACTCTAACAACCAACAAAAGACCACCAAAACTGCCCCCATCAGATAAACAGCACTTTAAGCTTTCATCTTTGAGACAGAGGAGAAAATCAAGCTGCTTCAGATCTGAAAACATCCACAGGTGTTTCTGTCCATCCCTCAGTGAGAAGACGACTCAGCGCTATGGGTCTGAAAGGATGTGTAGCTGTCAATAAGCCTCACTGAGAAAAGGAGAATAGGAAATAGACAAAAAAGAAGAAAATGTATGCTGGAACATTGTGAGAATGAGAAAATGCAACCAACTTCGAAGACTGAACTTTACACTAAATACTAAGAAATATGTTATATTCTACTTTTTTGGTGGTCTCTGACTTTTGCACAGTACTGTATAATGAAGCTATGTTTTTCCCCTGAACTCTCATCTTGTGTTTGCTCTCTCTCTCTCTCTCTCTCTCTCTCTCTCTCTCTCTGTCTCTCTCGCTCTCTTTCTAAATTGACTTAGGTGACCCTCGAAGCTTCCTGACTCACAATGGCTCGTTGTCTGCTTTGCCTCAAGGCCGTGCCAATTTGTCCCATGTTACCATCAACGGTGATAGCCTGCTCAGTGGCGTCAAAGCTGTCACAAGAATGGGCGGCTTTTTCCTCTCCCCCTCAAACGGTAAGGTTCAAACCACGAGATATTACTAGTGTTCTCAAAGGCATCCTTTCAGGAACTCTCCGAGTTCACACGGCCCAAAAATCTGTCTCTGGTGATTTATTGTAAACTGACCATTTCAGGTTGGTTTGGGACGTTTAGGACAGTGGCCAGCTGTACTACACAATAAGTTTCTTGCTTGTGATCTTAACGCAGGAACTGAGGAGGCTATTTTAGGAACATTGCTTCTTTTGAATGCTATTTGCTGACCTGGAGTTGTTCTTGGAGGTGAAAGGGTCTTTTCAGAACTTGACGCATGCCTAATTATGAGATGAAAAGGGATCTTTCTTAGTGCGCATTTCCGTTTTTTGTGGTGTGTCAATCAGCGAGGACTCCAGTGAGAAGACCCACTGTGGAGAGTAATATGGTGAAAAACAGAGCGTATGTGGATCACGGCAGAGTTCAAGCCGCAGCCGGAGGAGACCGGAAACAACATTTTCTTTATCAGGTATACTGGGCTTTTACAGGTGTGCCAGGTATTTAAGGTGTATAGACTGCTTACCTGTTTGTACTGTGCTTGAATAAAAAATAGGTGCTCCATGAACACTACAAACATCAGGTCAAGTGGATTATGATAAAAGGATCATAATTACAGTAATTACAGCAAAACCATCTAGTTTGACTGTATCCAATAAAGAGACTCCTTTTTCAGCAATCTCCTCATTGCAGTAGTGGAGAGACTTCTTCATATGATGTTTGTAGGTTTGTGATTGTGTTCAACCCACTATGCTTGTTCTATTTTTGATCCTCTAGGCTACGGTGCCAATAAGCCTGTACTCAAGCAAAACTGACCAAACAGTGCATGACGAAGGTATTGTATATACTGATATACTGCCGTATGCAAAAGTTTGCACGTCCCTGGTCAAATACGTGCTCTGTTGATTGAAAAGTTTAAAAATAGTTAGAAAATAAGTTAGCACATACTTAAATATGGCAAAATCTGCCAGTTTTAGTGCACAGTTTGTGTTTATTGTCTGTGTTTAACATACTGTAAAAAATATCAAACTTCTAAAAACTCTTAGGCCACATTTTATGTTTTATTATTTTTCCAATATGTTAAATTCAGCAAATAAACAGTAATTGTGCATTTGCTAATAGGCCACGGTGAACAATATTGTACAATATCACCCACTTCCTGTGTTTTTATTTATTTATTTATGTATTTTTACAGTTAAAAGAAGTCTAAGATGATACTTAAAGATCAGATTAAAATGAGTCATTGTATTAATTAGACTAATTCAGAATAGCCAACCAAATTATTCAGCTGACAGTGGTCATTTTGTGGGAAAATTACTATTGTTTGAATAAAATAGACTTTAATACATGCCATATTTGAGTTTGTGTATGATGTGTGGTGGAACTGGTATTATTTTCCTTTTGTTGAGGTTTTTATAGCTATTAAATAGATTATTTTCAAAATAATGCAGCATCCCTGAATCAGAGATAACAATACCTGATCTCAAAACTCATAATGTATGATTCATACACCACGATTTAATTCCATTAGATTATTTTGATAAAATTGACTTTGTGCTAAATTATGATTGACACACCTCTCAGCCAATCACAAAGATCTCTAAGCACTCCTTCCTCCATCAGGCAAAGGAAGAACTCCTCTAAACAAATCTGCAGTGAGAACGGTGGTGGCAGTAAATTTGAGTTATTAGGCTAAGAAATGGAGGAAAGGTGTTAGTGAAGAATGTTTTGATTAAACTCTGTGGAAGATCAAACTCACAGTTCAATGATCTCTTAAAAAGATAAGCTCTTCTTATGATCTAACATTTCTCTGACTAGTTCTAATGTTAGCTTTAGCATTAGCTCATCTGAATGGACAGCTTCCGTCATTAAAGCCTCTATTTTATCACACATGCTTTTTTCCTCCGGTTGGATTAAGGTAAAAATGGTTTTCAGGTTCCAGTTTGTCTTATATTGGCCTACATTCATATTTTGTCAGTTCTCAAACATATATATATATATATATATATATATATATATATATATATATATATGCACTAAACATCCTCTAAAGCAGGCATGTCAAACAGGGGACCTTCCGGGCCTAAGCTAAATGAGCTGAATCAGGTGTGTTTAATGAGGTAGGATGCTGAAGTCTGCAGTGGCCTGCCAGGACTGGAGGCTGCTCTAAAGCTAGTGAACCAGAATCCCTTTGTGCTACTGAACTTTTCAGTGTGTCAGCACAAGGCTGGCTTTACACTGCGAAACTTTCATCCAGCTTTAGTTGCTTGTAACCTACATGAAACTAAATTGCACTTGATTTGCAAAATGGAAAGCACCCTGCAACTCACTTGCAACTCAGCCACAACAGTCTCATGAAAGTTTCATGAAATAGCAAATCAGAACATCAAAAACATGATTGTCAGTGGACAAGAAAATAAAACAGAAGATGTTTTTTGGAGCGATTGAAAAGGAGACTCCGCAGTGACACATCTGTAATTAAATGATTACAGACGATGCGGAATGCAGTTCTTGATGAGGAAGACATCAAGTGGGCTAAAACTGTAATGACAATTTGAACATGAATTTTCAAAGGCTTAAAACACACACAACATCTAAATACTCAAATATACAGTAAAGAACTAATAGATAGATAAGACACATAAGACAGAAAACACTGTGTAGATATGGAAAAAACAATGTTATTGACACCTGGAAAAAAATGTGTTAAAATGCTGCAAATATGTAAATTACAATTCCCAGAAGACTTTATAGCAAAAAAATATGGCATATCAAAAATACAAGTTGCTCTGTCTAGTATAGTAATGGTGCATGCAACTTGTTTTTTAATTGCTTTGTGTAACCGTCAAGTTGCATGTAAATTATGTTGCAAGCAACTCATAACATGCAACTAGTTGCATGAAAGTTTCATCATGTGAAGCCAGCCCAAGTGTTATGGATGCTGTCAGGTAGCCTTAGCTGAAAATTTGACTAACATGGCAACAGTAACAAAGGGGAGGCGGAGCTATCTTAGAATTTTGCAAACGCTCAGTTCAGTGGGATATCGGCAGTTAAACAGCTTTCTTTATTGGAGGATGTTTACACGTTTTACAATGAATGCAGCTGAATTGCCACCTTTTGACTGATCCATCATGTTGCACTATTATACCCTTTTAAAATATAACATCAATATATTAGAGCTTTATTGAATTAACTGAACAGTTGAATCCCTCTGATCAACTGCCGAATGGGTAAAGAACATATGCTTCATTCCTTTGTCTGCTTCTTTCCCTCTCTCTGCTCTTTCCAGAGGTGATGAACGGTGAGGGTCAGGTTGCTGTGGATGTATCTCAGCTGCAGAGGGCCGGGGTGGTCCTGCAGCAGCAGCGTGGACAGGCGTTTGGCCTTAGTGCTCTCTCTCTTGAGGAACAGAGACTACTGCAGTCCCTCGACAGACTCAACCACCGGCTGCAGTGTAAGCTTCATGTGTTTGCATTAATATTGCCGAAAAATCTGCCCTGTAGCTGTGGTGCTTTTTTATTAAATGCTTTTAAAGAACACGTCTTTCACTTTATTAGAAACCCCCTACTTTATACTTCCACTCTGGCACCACCTACATTATAGCACCACTATATACACTATATGGCAAAAAGTATGTGGACACCCTGCTTAATTATTGAGTTTGGGTGTTTCAGCCACACCCCCTGCCAACAGGTGTATAAAATCAAGCACACAGCCTTGCAATCTCCATAGACAAACATAGCAGTAGAATGGTTCGTACTGAAGAGCTCAGTGACATTTAACACAGTCATAGGATGCCACTTTTGCCACAAGTCAGTTTTTTGAAATGTTTGCTCTGCTAGATCTGCCCCAGTCAACTGTAAGTGCTATTATTGTGAAATGGAAACAACTAGGAGCAGCAACAGCTCAGCTGCAAAGTGGAAGACCATGCATACTCACAGAGCGGCACCGCCAAGTGCTGATCCAGAATGCCTCTGGAAGCAACATCAGCACAAGAACTGTACATAGGGAGCTTCATGAAAGATCACTACTCAGTGCCAAGACTTGGCTGGAGTGGTGTAGTTCACGCCACCACTGGACTCTGGAGCAGTGGAAACATGTTCTCTGGAGTGATGAATCACGCTTCACTCTTTGCTAGTCTGATGGACGAATCTGGGTTTGGCGGATGCCAGGAGAACGTTACGTACCTGAATGCACAGTGCCAACAGTAAAGTTTGGTGGAGGAGGGATAATCATCTGGGGCTGTTTATTAGAGTCTGGGCTGCTTAGTTCCAGTGAAGGGTGATGTTAATGCTACAGCATTTAAAGACATTTTCAACAGTTGTATGCTTCCAACTTTGTGGCAGCAGTTCTTTATGTCCATAAAGACATGGTTTGATGAGTTTGGTGTAGAGGAACTCCAGTGACCTGCACAGAGCCCTAACCTCAACCCCTTTGGCATGAATTGGAACATCGACTGCGAGCCAGGCTCTCTCGTCCAACATCAGTACCTGATCTCACAAATGCTCTGTCAACTGAATGGGCACAAATTACCATAGATACACTCCAAAATCTTGTGGAAAGCTTCCCAGAAGTGTGGAGGCTGTTATAGCTGCAAAGGAGGCCAAGACCATATTAATGGCCATGGTTTTGGAATTTAAAGCCCAACAAGCTCAAATAGGTGTGACGGTCAGGTGTCCACATTCTTTTGGCCATACAGTGTAGGTGCACAGTAACAGATGATGATATTTTCTCAGTTAATTTTACAGGACCTGATATTTTAGTAAGCCATTAGAATGTTTTACAAATCTGTTTTTTTGCATTGAACAGATGTGCAAGATATGACTGCAGGAAACACAGCACTGAAGGGAATCTTTGCCTTGGACTCTGCGAATGTAAGTAATACTAGTATGTCCTAATTTTCTTCAGCCTAGTAAAACCTCCCATCTTTTCTCTTAATGCTTTGTCTCTCGCTTCCTCTGTCTCTCTCTCTCTCTCTCTCTCTCTCTCTCTCCCTGCAGAACCAGTCTCCCCAGACAAGTGAGGTTTTGGGTGCCACCCAGCGCAGGTATCAGACCGGCTCAGCTGAAAACCGCACCCGCTCTCATAGGCGTTATTGACTCCAGCTCCCAGAATGCACTTCTCTCTCCAGCCTCGCAGCCTTCCAGTCTATGCTGGAATTCTCTTTTAAAGAAATCCTCCAGTGTACTTGAACCTAATCTCTTTCGCATCTGCTTTATACGGTCAATTACCACAGACAGTAATTTCTCTGTTAAAGGGCCCCTATCATGGAAAACCAGATTTTCTTGATTTAGTATATAAACATTTCAAGATGTACTCCAGTCCATACAGTCCATACATGCAAATTAAGCTACAAAAACAGACCATTTAAAATTCAGTGTTTTTGTGATGTAATAAGAAAAAACTCATTTTGCATATATCCCTTACTTGGTCTACAGCAGTTTAGTTCCACCCTTTCACACTGAACTTATAAGGAGCTTTTTAGCCCGGACTGCTTTCTAAATGAGGCAACCAATCAGAACAAAACTCATATACATAAGTTAGTCTTAAAGGCACAGAAGCGAAAGTGGCCTGTTTAATTCTAAAGGTGTTTACACACAGCGTGCAGATTATTCATGGGATTTAATTAAACAACAAAAAATTTTGAGCACGTTTGACAATTGCTTGCACACCAAATGCAATTTTTCAAGTGGCGAAAATGCTACATTATTCAATCCGCCCCTCCGTTAGCCTGTTATGACCTTTTGTTGGCGTTATGAACTCACTGGTCATCATTGTTGTCTCTGGTGTTGGCATGGCAACAGCCAAGATGACAGATTGTGTCCCAGTTACTGGAACTTTTTCGCACACATC